>NC_056748.1:451273153-451608153 GCF_019279795.1 Protopterus annectens | reverse complement strand
TGAATATATATTTACAGTAAATCACAGAGTTCAAATCACAGGATATATTGAAAAGAACATTGATGGACAGACTCAAGCAAATAAAGAAAAAGCAATATCTAAACTAAGCTTCACTATATTCCTGACTAAATCTAGGAGGATTACTATTCCCTAATAACTTATTTGATAGAGCAAGGTACCATGAAATACATAAACAGTCTTTCTCTTTCTAGTTAGGTTCCCCAAACAGAATTCTCAATACTCAGTGATTACTCCCTGTAAAATATAATATCCAAGATGGCTTGCAGAATGACCTCATCTGGTCATCTGACTCTAGGTTCTTGCAGTATCCCCTTTGAAGCTGAGACAGAAATTTAGCATAGACAGCTACAATACACATCTAAAGGTTTATGGCAGTGCTTGTGGCTTCCCCTCTTTTTACTGAGCTAATGAACAAGGGCTTCTTCCAGACCCACCATCTTTAGTCCTATACAGCACTGTGGGTGATGTTTTAATGGTTTAACAGCTCATTTACATTTCCCTTATATTTCTTAAAGGGACAATCCCATTGTTTAAAATTAGGTTCCGAGTTAAGCTGACAGAAGTCATGCCCACTTTGACACCTCACTTTCATTCCCACCCACAGTGTCATTTTACTTTTAAATATCCTGTAAATCTACAGTTCATGTCTTGTTTCAATTCCCAGGATAAACTAATCTTTGGATTTGTGTTCCTCTTCCACTTTCATTGTATTGGGGAACTATGCCCCCAGCTCCTGGCTCATATTTAAAATAAAGAAAACTGTGCCAGGGAGAAGGGACTTCAGTGTATACTAATATTTAAATTTTGTCACTCCTGCTTCTACAGATGTACAAGCAGCCTGCTCATAAAACAGTAGTGCATTTGTCTAGTAGTATTCAGAAATTGGCACATATCAAACTAGAAGCTGAAAAAAGAACAGAAGAGTGTGTCTACTAATGCTGCAACCTTCTGTCACACACTTGCCTTCTATGGAATTACTAGTAGGTCAGAAAGTCACTACAGCAGGCTAGTCTTCAAAAATCAGAATACAGTAAAACATGAAAGAAAGAGAAATATGGTTTCCACTATTGCTTGATGACTCAGGTTATTTCTGTAGGTGGAAGCCATGCCATAAAATTGTTGTAGATGGCCAGGATTCACAATCATCACAGAATAAAATATGAAATGAAAGAAACAAAAACTCTGTTTACTAATGTTTTAAAAGCCTTGCATTACTGATGTGCTTTCTGGAGTAGCAACAGCAGTCAGGTCATAAAATGCCTGAAAAGCTACTTTTCTGAATGGGTAAAATGCGCAGATTAAACTAATGTCTGGCTCACAGGGAGAGCTGTTGTCAGTACAACTGAAATTTGAGATGAAATTTGGCTAACACCTCTGAAACTTCCTTCAGGCACTCTTCCCCCACCCTCTCAGCCAAAGTTGAGCATGTTGTGAAAGGTAAACCTGAAATGTAAACAAAGGCTGAATCGAAACAAAAAATTCCTTGGACTGTCCCTTTAAAGTAAGCTAGCTGGTTAACCTTTGCTGTCCCAGTATCCTCTATTACAACATACGCATTTAATTCAGTTACATTAATATATGTAAATTTATTTTCATTCCAGAAGGGTGCACTGTTGATACATTTTAACACAAGCAAACCTCACAAATACATTTTCAGCACAAGCATCTGCACAAATCAGTTTGATATACAAATGACATATAATTATTTTCAAAATTCCAGCTAGCTGGGCTGACACAAGTCATACATCCACTGCCCTACTTGTTCTAGCATGGCTGGCAATACCTCCTATCATCACAAGCCCAACCTGAGTCCTAACTCTACCCAGTTTGTAAACCAAATCTTTGCTCCTTAACCCTAAAACTGTATTCCCCATCCCTATACCTAAACTTCACACTTGTTCTCTAAACCTAAAACTCCACTCCCTGCTCCATAATCCTGAAGTCCCTACTCATTTCTTAAACCTAAAATGCCAACCTCCCCTCCCTAAACTTAAATTTCCTTACACTCCCTAAACCTAAACGTCCCTCCTGTTCTGTAATCTTAAAACTCCTTTTGTACTCCATAACCCTGAAACTCCTTTCTAACTCCCTATCCCTAAACCTCCCCTCCTACTCCCTAAATCTAAATCCCCTTCCCAATTGCTGCCCTAGTCTACATTCCCTCCCCCTCCCCATGGCTGCTGAAATTACCTTGCTTGAACTTGAATAATGTGTTTGGGTGAGGTGCAGCGTTATTTATTTTATGTATTTAAATTTGCTAACCAGGGTACAGCACGGATTATAAATGACCAAGTTTAAATCTTAGCCTGTGTTGTTTGCACACTTGGAAAATCACATCACTGTTAAATGAAGTGATGTGAGACTGGCATTACTGAAAAATTCCTTCATACCAGTTTTTGGTACCATGCATTTGAACTGCATTAAACTGATTGAAAACTGAGTTTGTGCAATATTGACAAAAGTGTTTAAGTACAATACATGCCACAAATGGCACTAGACTACTTTTGACAATATCCAATACTTTTCTTCCTCTTCTTATATATTAGCATATTACTAAAAGTCACAGATGAAACTGATCAAAATGCAATACATTTAGCAATTTCAGCTACAATCACTAACACTGAAAAGGAAAAAAATTTAAAGAGAGCAATCTCATGCATAAACAATAATGTTATATTTGAGATCAGTCAAAAAAACATAAATAATATTACATTTGTGCTCATTCAAATCATAAATACCCTTGAATAACTTGAACAAGTGTAGACACCTAAAAATCGACATTTGTAATGTTGACAGGTCAACACTCATGCTCTATGCATAATCTTGGCGCATGCAAACTCTAAAACACATTTTTGCACCCAGCACACACTCCCTGCTGGTTATATATACAAACTCCACAGTTGCACAATCCATAGGGAAAGGGCATATTGCTTAAACAGTAAAAGAACAACAGAAGAAGCTTGCCACAGCTGTTTTACACTGCTATTTAATCCAAGTTAAAAACATGTACAGGATCCAAGTAGTAAGTAAGTGCTTTCATGTTGTAATAAACGCTTCATCAGACTTCCAAAACATAACTAATTCACATCTCCCATATCCTTTATAACTTATTCAAAAATTCATTCAACCCAATCATCTGATAAAAATCATTATGACATCATAAAAATTAATTAGTCATTTAAAACCATATGCAACTATTTCTAAAACCTAACATTTACAAAAACAAAAACAAAATGTCATTCACTTTATTCTTACTAATCTAATTTATGCAGTCAAACAAACATACATAAATATCAGCACTAGTGCATGTTTCTTATACATATATAAATAAAACATCTCTCATAAGTATATATAAAAAATTAAACCAAAAAAAGATTCTTTAAACATTCTCACTTAAACATATATTTGTAACATCATAAAACATACTAATTTATGCATCCCTAGCCATTTAGTATTACTATATTTCTTATGAAAATGTATATATATATGTACCTAATATAAATATGGTCACTTCATTAAAAAAGGTTTGAGTGACACCTTGTCATTCAAACCATGGGCTCTATGTGCTTGCAGCCTCATTATCCATTTATTCTCTATTTCTTCTGTATAAGTCTTGATATCACCTAATCTACCTTTTTTTTAATCATCTCTAAGACTCTAAATTTAAACTTGTGTGCAGTCCCTTGCTCTAGGACATGCCTTGCCAAAGCATTGCCTTCATCCTCCTTATTGATGGCATATACATGCTCCCTAACACATTCCCTAAGTGTTCTATTCGTCTTTCCTGCATAGAAAGACAAACATACTTGGCATTAAGCTAAGTGTACCAAGTCTCTATATTTGCAGTTAGCATAATAATGAAAAATATAATATTGTCCCATGTCTGGATGTGTAAATTTATTATCATTAACCATATATATGCAATGGTTACAATTTCTACATGAAAATGTACCCTTTCTCTGTGTATATAATCCTTCTCTCTTATTCTCTTCATAACAGAGCAACCTTTTTAATGATTTCATATTCTTGTATGTGAAACTAGGTTCCATTCCAACTAATTCAGATATCTGATCATCCACTGTTAATATTCCCCAGTTTTTATTTATTATTTCTTTAATTTGTGAATTTTTATTAGTAAAGGGAATTATCATCCTGTTTTTCTTGGCTCTTTGTCCTACTGTACACAGATCTTTTTCATCTTCTCTATCTATTCTTGTTGCATGAAAGAACGGTTTCCCTTTTTTTCTTCTTTGTAAAGTGCTTTCATTAAGTACACTATCAATCTCTTTCTTTGAGTACCCTCTTTTCATAAAGGTAGTAGTTAACAGTTTATGCTGATTATGATATTCATCATCCTGACTAGTTAATCTAGATATCCTCAATGCTTGGCTCTTCACAATGTTTTGATAGATATGCCCTGGATGCATACTGCTCCGATGTAGTAAATGATTCCTCCAACAGGATTTCCTATACATATCTGTTCTTATTGTATTATCCTTCTTAGTTAGCTGTACATCCAAGAACTCTATTTTTTCTAATGAGCTCTTACATTCAAAACTCAAGAAATCTGTTGTCCCATTTATATAGGTGACAAAATCATCTAATTGTTGTTTAGAGCCACTCCATATGAGAAAAATGTCATCTACAAACCGCCCATAGTATTTTATATACCTATTTGAGAATGTGTCACCCATAACATAGGTAGCTTCCCAGTATGCAAGTACTAGATTCGCATACGGGTTTGCACAGGTCGTCCCCATCGCAACCCCTTTTTTCTGTAAATAGTATTTCTTATCATACATAAATACATTGTTGCTCAATACTATATCCATCAATAGCATACATCTCATGATGTGATCTCTGGGTATTCCTTTTTCAATTATTAGTAACCTTACATATTCCATTCCTGTTGTGTTAGGTATTGATGTAAAAAGAGACACAACATCTAATGTTACAAACAAGTCATTATCAACATTTTCCATAGAAAAAGCATAGGTTGCATAACTTTGTAAAAAATGTTTTGTGTCTTTTATTATTGACTTTATGCCATCTACTATCAGTCTGAACTGCTTTTCTAGATAAATTGACAAGGGTTCGGTAAGCCAACCATTGCTTGAGACAATAGGTCTCATCGGAGGGTCCATTAAAACTTTGTGTATCTTTGGTAACCCTCTAAAAACAGGGACTACAGGCTTTTCTACTAAAAAGTATTTATATAGTTCATTGTCTATCATATTACATAGAAGCAAATCTTATAGCTCAGCCTGAACATTTTTAATAATTTTGTCTAACATCACTCCATTAAGACTTTGATATGTTCCCCCATCATGTAACAATTCATACATCTTATTAACATACATATCATGATCTAATACTACTATCGTCCCACCTTTATCAGCCTGTCTAATTACAATCTGGTTATTGTTTTGTAATTTAACAATTGCTTCATTTTCTTCATGACTCAGATTGTAGAAATCAGGTTTACTGCTTAATCTGGGGGATTTTTGATCTCACATACCTAATGACCATTTGTTTTGTCAACCAAAGTTTATCGACAAACCAGATGTCGACCTAAGCCAACACACACACACACACACACACACATATATATATATATATATATATATATATATATATATATATATATATATATATATATACATATATATAGCACTATAAGAAGGGCACTACACAGAATGAAAGAGTCATTGTCATTAAATTAAACAAGAAAATCAGGTGCTTAAGTTCTAAAAGTGATATCAAAAGCTAAAGATACTGCATCAGTGGGTCCTGACAATATCTCAGGATGCATTTAAATAGCATAAATCACAATAACACTGTTCGATCTTGGCCTCCATATGGGTTTTTTTACCAAGTGAAACAGTTCTTCCTCTGTATGATAGGACCTCCCACAGACCCAGACAATTACAGACCCACAAGTCTGAACAGCCTCATATGCAAAGCCATGGAAAGAATTATCATGGAATTAATCAGCAAGGACATAGGGAACCTCCAAACACTGGACCCATCTCAGTTTGGATTCATCAAAGGCAGGTCATGCTTACATAGCCTGGTGGACTTCTTTTGAAAAGTTAGCAAAGCAGTGGACAAATGTAAAACAGTACACACAGCCTAACTTGACCTGGCCAATGCCTTTGACATAATCTCCCCAAGCATAGTAGAAAAGCTTAATAAACAAGGAATACACCCATTTTTCACCCACTGGATTGCCAACTGGCTCACAGATGGGATGCAGGAGATCAGTATAGGAGAAGCTACCTCCACAGAAAGGCAGCCACCCCAGGGTCTAGTATATGTTTTCTGTTTGGCATGTACTTCTCAGTAGTAAAAGCCAATACCAAAGGGCTGTGGCTAAGTTCACAAATGACTGCAAGCTAGGAGCAGTGATTGAATCCCCAAAAGACTCCACCATCTTACAGGAAAGCTTGTTCCAATCAAATAACCGATGTCATACTCATGGACTAAAGGTAAATGCCAAAAAAATGCATTATCATCTTCCTTGGAAAGTCAACTCTCCCCAGGGAACTACCATACTGAGAACACACCCCTAACAGTTGACCCAATAGTTCAGGATTTGGGAACTTATGTGGACAGTCACATAACTTCTGTCCAATATGTCCATTGTGGTAAGACAGCCCTTTTAGATGACACAGCTCATAAACAAGAGGATTGCTTCTAGACCCAGGGATGGTGTCATCCACTTTTACTCAGCTCTCATTCGGCCAGTCATTGAAAATAATGTCCCTTTTGGCATGTATCTGTCCAAGCATATGCAACAACTAGAATGCCAACAGAGATATTTTACAAAAAGGATGCAAGACCTAAAGAGTATGTCCTGCATGGACTGACTCAAAGCCCTAGCCCTATATTCAACTTCTTACATACTGCTAAAAGGTGAACTGTGTCTAGCATACAAGGCATCATCTGACCCATTACTGTTGGACCTGCTCACATCCACAAGTCAAATGGTATCAGAAATACTCAATACAGGAACACAGCCTTCTTTTGCAACGTTAACAAAGTGGTTTAGAGGAACAGATATATCTTGCAAAGGATACCACTGCTCTGGAACAGATTCCCACCCACGTAAAACAAAGCTCATCCTTAACCACATTCAGCTGTAACGTGGATCAATGGATGAGAAACAGGAAATTTGCCCCAAGACTCCTCCGTAGTAAGAATGGACAGATGCAGCTCATACATGCTTTATCTGAATGCATGGCTCCCTTCTAAATATTATGTTTTGAGCTAGTAATTTTCATTAGGATAATATACAAATATAGAGCTTGGAAAGGGTTAGGTGAATCTAAACTGCAATGAGATAAGTTACATTTAAACACAAAATGGGATAACTGGCTAGGCTTAGAATGGTCTGCAAGGGCAGTTTGCCTAGTACTAATCAAAGAACGTATGAATATATGAGAAAACAGTATAGGGTCTACCCAGCCAGTTCCCCCACCTCCAAACATCCAGTAATGTGGTTACTTCAAGGAATGAACTAGATAGTATCAGCAAGCCTAAATTAGAGCTACAGCTGTCAAAAGCTACTGGAGGTAGTAAACATCCTTTCAAAGAGACTACTTCAGTGGAAGAGCTGTGTAAGATAGGTTAGGAAGTAGGGGCAGTGATCAATGGGTTATTATAATGAATGGACCCCTGAAAGGGGAAAGGCTAAAATGGGAAGTCATATAACAGCTAATGTTAAGTTGTCTGTCTCGCCTTCATTATTGCTGTTTGGGTTCGGAGCCGATCCATGGCTCTGACTCGGCCATCTTCTGTAGCCTGAGAGCTATTTACTGGCTCGAGGCTACCCCTTATCCCAGAATGCCCAGCATCAGCTACCCAGATCTCGTTTGCCGCTTCAGCTGCGAGGTTGCTTCCTTACTGGCTCAGGCTTAGTATAATCTTTTTGATATTATATATAGTGTTGTTTTCTTGAAAGTTTGTCAAATAATTGTCTTTTTAGTACATAGATATTATTCCTTTATCCCTTTTCGCGTTTCTGTGTATTTTAGCTTTGTTGGCTGTCGCTCCATAACTCTCAGGCCTTTTGTTCTCTTGAACTCATTTAAATTAGAGAGTTCTCCCCCCCCCAGGATAGCCATTTAAGTTAGAGTCTTTCCTTCCTTTCTTTAACTGTAAAAAAAAAAAAAAAAAAAAAAACTCTATTGTTTTTATAGTATAGTTTTCATTATTTGTTGTGTGATTGTTGTCACTATAATGTCTAAAGAGACTAAGGTATCTGGCCTCAAAAAGTGTGACTCATGCTGTCAGAAAATGTCTCTGACAGATGGGTACACTAGTTGTGTTTATTGTTTGCACGGTGTTCACCTGCAGGACTCCTGTTCTATATGTTATGCTTATAGTCCAAGGGTCCTGCAGGAGTGCAAAAACAAATTGATCCTTCGGGGATTATTGAAGCCCCAGGATTCTCTGGCTAAAAGTGCTCCACCAGTGAAATCTCCTAAGTCTGTCAAGCCGTCGGCTCCACCTTCAGAGCTGACTCCTTTTCTTGACCAACCAAGTATGTCAGTACCGGCTGGCATCGACAAGACAACTCCTCCGTCAGCTCCATCTGCTATTTCGGAGCTGTCTCAGAGCCATAAGAGACTGATGCTGCCATCCTTAGAGTCCATTCACTCGGCACCACAGTCATCTTTATTACAGAGTGAACGTAGCCATCATTCTTCCCACTCCTCTTGATCCTCTAGATTATCGGATCATGATGTGGAGAGAGTAGTAAGTAGGTTGCTTAAGTCACAGGCACTGGCAAAAATTCTGTCCAGCCCACCTCAACAGATATCAGCTCCAACTGCCTCTATTTCTATTCCTCCTCCGACTATATTTAGCTCGGAGCTGGAGACCATGGATCCGCAGGCAGTAGGATCATCGGCGCCGATAATCATTTCTCCTTCGGTTCCGGCATCGGCTCCAATTACCTCGATTGTACCTTCTATCGAGGGATCTGGGCGCCGAGGCTCACTCATTGGCTCTGAGGGGGGGAGTGGCATTGGACCCTTGTCCAACCCCATTCTCCCCCTCGGAGCTTCGGCGCAGGTGAGCTCGGCTCCAACATCAGCCACAGAGCCATCACCCTCGATGCTGAGAAAGACTCCTGTTTCTTCGGAGCCGGAACTTTCTCTGCCTAGAGGTCGGGATACCTTCGAGGTCATGTGGAGTTTGCTGTCCCCCGAGACAGTTCTACTGCCAGCTCCATCGGCTCCTCCCCTCGTGGTGTCTGTGCCAACCTCTACTCTTCCTCCAGACCCCAAGCGTAGGGAACCTATGCCCCAGGATATCCCATTGGCTGATCCCTCTTCTTCTGAAGCCTCCCCTGATCACTCAGAGGAGCCTCCTCAGAAGAATAAGTGCAAGAGGAAACACGTAGACACCCCTGAGTCTGTCACTTCAGATACAGACATGGATGAATCGGAAGGGTCCCCAAGGTCTCCCTCTGAAGATGTTTCCTTTTCGGACATCCTTTCAATGCTTAGGCAGAGGAGGGACTGGACTTCCCTAGCCCCTACCAAGGACGAGTCTGTATTCCTGGATGCATTTGGTTCTCGACCCTCCACCTCCTGGGTATCTCCTCCTTTCGATCCACTCATGTCTGTAGTGGTTCGAAAGGCTTGGTCAGCTCCAGATTCTGTGGAACCTACTCCGAGGAGACCAAATAAATTTATTACAGTGCCCCAGGACAAGCAATTCCTCTCCAAAGGTGTGCCCGTTGATGCCATGGTGGTTGCAGCAGCCACCAAGAAAGAGTTAGCAGAGACCTTTTCATCTGTTCATCCTCCGAACAAAGAGTCTCGGATGATGGAAGATATGGAAAGCGAATGTTTGCTTCAGCGACCTTTTCAATGAGGTCCCTGAATTATTTATGCCATTTTACACATTTTCAAAGGGATCTCCTGAAAGAGCTTGGAGATACCCTTCAAGATCCTACAGCTGAGGGAGCACCAGTCAAAGTAGCTTCTCAGCTTGCGACTCTTAATTCCATAGTTAACTCCTCCATGAGGCTGATTTCCTATGCAGCTGATGGAGCGAGCAGGGCCACAGGGACAGGTGTGGCTCTTAGGAGACATGCTTGGATGCGGCTGTGTCAGTTTGTGGAACCATTTTGAGCATCCTTCACCAGTACTCCCTTTGATGGCTCTTTTCTCTTTGGGCCTCAGGTGAAAGACACATTGACCAGGTGTGAGCAGGAAGGCAAGACTCTCTCTGCCATGGGAGTCCTCTTTTTCCACTCCTTCCAGACCTTATCCCAAGGAACAGAATAGTGGAAAGACGTGGTTCCAAAAATCCCAGGGATCCTTGCCTGACACACGTGGTGATTTTTCCCCCAGGGGCAGAGGGGGAAACAACAATAACAGATGCCGCCCTCGTGACAGAAGGGGACCGCAAAACCAGGGTGACAGAGAAACTTTCTCTGCCAAACCCTTCCAGCATACCTGAAGGGTTGCCCGACTGCACACCTCTGGAAGCAGTTGGGGGAAGACTTTCGTTGTACCCAAAAGCCTGGCAAAATATAACAAGAGACAGATGGGTACTATCCATCATATCCGGAGGTTACAAAATTCCCTTCCATCAATCCCCCATAGAATTGAAAAAGCCCATCCCAGATGTCCCACCCAATCTAAGGGATCAAGCAGTCACAGAAGTTTTAAGACTGCTAGAAAAAAGAGCCATTCAAGAAGTCCCCGCAGACCAACTAGAATCCGGAACTTACTCAAGATTCTTTTTAGTACCAAAAAAGACAGGGGACTGGAGACCAATACTGGATCTCAGCAGATTGTCCAAATCTGTACAAAAAGAAAAGTTCCAGATGTTGACACTGCAGCCCATTTTCCCTTTTCTGGGTCAGGACAATTGGATGTGCTCCATAGATCTTCAGGATGCATACTACCATATCAAGATGGACAGACGTTCCAGGAGATTTCTTCACTTCCGGGTAGGGTCCAGTCATTACCAGTTCAGAGCTTTGCCCTTTGGTCTCATCTCAGCTCCCAGGGTGTTCACCAAGTGTATGGCAGTAGTCACAGCTCACCTGAGGCATCAAGGATTCCAGGTGTTTCCCTATTTAGACGACTGGCTCCTGACTGCTACCACCATGCATCAACTCTTAGAGGCATGGGATTATACAATCACATCATGCACTCAACTAGGCATTACAGTAAATTTCGAAAAATCTGCATTGTTGCCCTGTCAGTCTATTACATACATAGGATCAGAGTTAAACACAAAAGAAATGTTTGCAAGATTACCACAAGAAAGAGTTTCCACTATTCGTCAACAAGTGTTAATTCTAATGCAGAGCAAAAGGGTTCAAGTCAGACATGTCCTCCAAGCTCTATTCTCCATGGCAGCTGCAATTCTTCTTGTCCCATTAGTGCATTTCCACATGAGAATCCTTCAGTGGCTTCTTTTCACGCAGTGGTCTTTCCAGGAACTACCCATGTCTCACATGATCCTGATCACAGAAACATGCAAAAGGCACCTTTCTTGGTGGATGGTCTCCCCACTAGTAATTCAGGGCAGACCTTTCATACAACCCCCTCCTGTAGCCACAATGACCACGGACGCCTCCCTGATAGGGTGGGGGGCATTATCTAGGCAGAACAGTCCAAGGCACTTGGCAACCTCACGAGTACCATCTGCATATCAATGTCCTAGAAATGAGAGCGGTTATCCTAGCATTGCAAGCCCTTCAAGACTCCCTTCCTTCCAGGACCATTGCAATCCAAACGGACAACATGTCAGTGGTGTGGTACATCAACAAACAGGGCGGGACCAGGTCTTACCCCCTTGTGTCGAGAAGCACTCAGACTGTGGCAATGGACAATTTCCTCCCACCGTTTTCTGATAGCAATGCACATCCCTGGGAAATCCAACGTTATAGCGGACAGGCTCAGCAGAGCTATCCTCATGCCTCACGAGTAGTCTCTGAATCAGAAAGTTGTTGATCCTATCTTCCACAAATAGGGACAGCCTTGCTGCGACCTATTTGCCTCTCCTCTCAGCAACAAATGCAACAGCTATTTCTCCCTTCTTCCTCTTCCAGGTCATATACCCAGAGATGTTCTAGTCCACGATTGGCCTCAGGGATTCCTTTACACTTTTTCCCCCTTTCCCCTAATTCCAAGACTCATACAGAAAGCAAAATCATGGGGTTGCAAAATGATCCTCATTGCCCCATACTGGCCTCGACAAATATGGTTCCTGTTCCTACGCCTCCACCTTCTGGATCAACCATGGATCCTGGACCCGGTTCCAGATCTTCTGATTCACCAATCAGGTGGGTTGCACCAATCCCATCAAACTCTCTAGCTCACAGCTTGGTTGCTCCACTTCCAACCTTAGCCAGGCTTTCCAATATCTCCCCAGCAGTCCGTGATATTATTGTTTCCTCACATAAGTCTACTACGAGGAAAACGTATGCTACTAAATGGAAACACTTTTCTTATTGGGCAGAATCTAGAAATTTGGATCCTTTCTCAGCCCTAATCCATGAGATTCTTGAATTTCTTACACAGCTTTTTCAGTCTGGTGCAACTTCCGCTACCATTAGAGTACAACTAGCTGCCATTTCTAATTTTCATATTGGTATGCTTAATTCTAGCATAATGTTTCATAAGCTCTGCAAAGCCTTTATGAAAGGAACATCTCTTCTCAGACCCCCAGTTAGAGATCCTCCCCCTCCTTGGGATCTCAATTTAGTTTTAGCCTCCTTAATTTTGCTTCCCTTTGAACCGGCAGCATCATGCTCTTTAAAATTTATTTCTTGGAAGGCACTTTTTCTGGTTTCTATTACTTCAGCTAGAGGTGTCTCAGAACTTCAAGCACTATGTGTTTGTCCTCCTTACCTGGTGTTTCATAAGGACAGAGTTTCTCTGAGGACTAATCCATCCTTTATTCCTAAAGTCTGCTCAGAGAATAATTTAAATCAATCCATAGATCTCCAAGTTTTCTTTCCTAATCACAGCAACAAGGCAGAATACAAACTCCACCAATTGGATGTACACAGAGAATTGCATTTTTACCTCCATAGAACTAAGGAACTAAGAAAGTCAGACCAGTTATTTCTTTTTTATGCTTTCAACAAACAAGACCTTCGATTTTCCAAAGTGACCTTATCCAGATGGTTATCTGATACTATTGTCTTTATTTATCAGTTACGAAATAAAGAGCTACCAGCTAAATCAGAAGGTCATTCTACTAGAGCATTAGCCACCTCTGTAGCATTTCAGTCTAGGTTGCACATAGACTCAATCTGTGCAGCTGCCACTTGGGCAAACCCCCACACTTTTATCTCTCATTACAAGGTAGATATGGTCTCCCGGAGCAGAGCTTCCTTTGGTTCTACTGTTCTGAAGAGTTTGTTCCAATGAGCCACCCGGGATTTTAGGTGCTAGGGATGCTGTCCCAAACAGCAAGAATGAAGGCGAGATAGACAACTTAACATAAAGAAGTTATGTACCTACCATAGCGTTCCATGTTAGTTGTCTTCATCTCGCCTTCCTTCTTGCGTCCCTGCCTCCTTCCCCCTTCCTAGAGGATTGTGAGGAGTTCCCTTTTGTTTTTCACTGGCTGAGCATCTTTTATTTTTTTCACATGCCAGGAAAATCTATAACTCTTTCCTTGTTGAGGTGTATTGGACAACCAGTTTTATTAACTGGTTACTCTACTAATGTCTAGTGTGCGCTATCACAAATGAGATCTGGGTAGCTGACGCTGGGCATTCTGGGATAAGGGGTAGCCTCGAGCCAGTAAATAGCTCTCGAGCTATAGAAGATGGCCGAGTTGGAGCCGAGGATTGGCTCTGAACCCAAACAGTAAGAAAGAAGGCGAGATGAAGACAACTAACATGGAACGTTATTGTAGGTACATAACTTCTTTTTATTCCCACTTCTGATAATATTCCTTTTTCAGTCCAAGGACATAAAGTATTCTAGAGGAAGGCTTAAGGATGCATACATGCACACATGCATATGTAGTGGCAAGGGAGAGGCACTGCTCCCAACAGGTTAAGAGTTTGTGTAGGTAGATGATTCAAATCATACTCTGGGAGATGTTCTTGGCTAGGTGTCTTCACAGAGAAGAGCATCCAGCAGTCTATCTCAGCTGATTTCAGCCAAGGGATGAATCATATGCAGCTGTGGAAAATGAATGATTGGTGATAGTTTGAGCTCTCCAAAGGCTTTAGGGTTTTCCCATATTGCATACAATTTACAATGGTTACATTTCACAATTTCTTAAAATTGTTACAAAGGGTCAGTAATTTACAATGGGTATATATTACAATTTCTTGAAATTGTTTTAAAGGGCCAGTGGGCAAAACAATAAGCTTCTTAGATGGAGCTTAGAATTACAGTTGTACATCATGACAATCTAGTACAGGAGTGGAGCCAGTAATACAAATGCAGACTGTCTGTCATGTCAGGAGACACCATAGTATAACTAAAGGAATGTACATTTCACCTAAGCTTTGTTTTTATGGCATCTCAAGAAACGTCACTTCAGGTTTAAAAAGGGGGAGAAATGAGAAAAGGTGTGCAGAACCTATAATTGTTTTCTCAGGAAAAAAATGCAGCACAGCTTTGAAAAGTGGATGTAAGTCATTCACACACATGCACACAGAAACACACATTTGCAGAGCTTAGAACTCCTTAGACTAGTGTTTTCTGTCAAAAGCTAAATTACCTTATTTTGATTAGAACTTTATGGCTACCCAAGCAAATTGACTTTGAAGAATACTATTTGGATTCAAATTTTTGACATAGAAAGTGCAAGGGCATCTTTACCAGAAATTAGAAAGTGGGATTTATTTGCATGGACAATGGTAACAATATTAACCACTGTTGACTCATTCCAGGACACTCTTCTGGATTTCTTTCATGTGATGTTACTCTTCCCTAAAAGAACACTGCAGTGGCTTAGTTCAGTTAGCCTTTCCATTTTGCTTGCAGTGCTCAGCATACTTTATGTGGACTGGGAGCAATAAAGAACCTTTTCATTGACCACAGGAGTGAAGAAAGTCAGCCTGCTACCAGAGTTTTTGAGTCCATTTATCCAGATTTTGCCTTTGATTCTATTGCAGCTGCTAAATAGTCTTAAAGTCATAGGTAGATAGATTACTTTTTTCATTTAGTGATTGTAGTAGATAAAGCTAGCTGACCGAGTTTTCTAATGCTATTTCTACATTCAGAACTTTATATTTTATATTTCCTTGTATGAGTATATTTGACTAGACATTTAATTGTCAAATATATTGTCCAGTTTCTTTAAGTTAAGACTTTTGGTATTCAATTCTAAATCTTAAGTCTGATGGCTTATTAATTTACATAAAAATAATTATGCAAAACTGGTGAATTATATCTACTGGCATCTTCTTTTTGAAGAGTGACTGCTTAACCTTAGCTACCATAACTTAAGAGCATGGTTAGCCGATTCTGAGATTACAATAATTGCCCTGTGGGTGCCAGTTTAGTATGGTTGATTGCATTGTGTTACTATCAAAGCAGAAAGGGTTCATGGTACTGAAAAGGTATTATTAACCCTTCCTAGAAGTCACTTTGTGTGGATGTGAATGCAATAGTTTTAGCTGACATGCAGTTACTGTCTAGTAAGGCAGCATTGAAATGCACTGGGATGAAAATGAGGTAAATGAAGTCTTGAAAGGCCAGAGTTTATAGCTTTGCTGTCCATTCGAATAGTGTGAACCTTATTGAGGGTGCAAGCGAGTTTTGATGAAAGCCCAAGACAGCTGGCAACATTCATTTGCATTATGCCAGTAAGGCTGAGTACCTTACATACTGTTGTCAGTAAAACATAGATTGAAGGGCTGTCCCTGAGAGGGATAAAAGAGAGGCTGTAAAAAAGGAATGATGGGAACAATACAAGGAGAAAGGAAGTGGTAGTTAAGGTGATTGACCAATGTGGGGAATAGCAAGAATACCACACCCCTCCCCGATCCCTGCGCAGCTCTGATAAACTCTTTCTACATGTCTATAAACCCAATATTAACATAGGTAAAATACTTTATAAACACTCCATCCCCCTTATTTGGAATAATCTTCCACTCCATATTAGAAGTCATACCTCTCTTCCTAACTTCAAACATGACCTTATTTTGTACCTCCATAACAACCCTATATGTACCTGTAACCATCCTACTTAACTCCTCCCTTTCCATATTCCCATTTCTCCACTAGACTTATCATTAAGACCTTTTTCCTCTTTCTTATCTTACTTTATCCAATCTGCTCTTCTTTCTATACCCTCCCTCTTTATATAATTTACTTTATCCTGCTGCTCTTCTTTTTTTTTCTCCTTCCTCTAGATCACTTTATTCCTCCTCTACTCCTATCTTCTTTTGCACTTTCCTTCTTCTGACCTTGTATATAGCTATGTACTATTCTTTGGATTATATTTATTTTTCTTATCCATTGTATCCATAAGTTTGTTTTGCTCTTTATATACTTAACTTGTCTCTATTTCTATGTATTTGTATGTTTTGTTCAGGGCTTTCCCCCTCGGGTCTCCACTGAGAATGGGTAATTTCTTACCCAGTTGGACTAACCCGGTTAACAAATGTTAAATAAAATAAATAAATAAATGGTTGGGGTGTAGGATAGAATGTCAAGATGTAAAGAGGAGTAGGTTAAAGTGAGACAGAATATACATTCATGACCTTTAGAATTTTGGGAGTGCTGCCCAGTATGTTTAGACAGGGAAGAAGAAAGGTGAGTAAAAATATGCAAGTTAATAAATATGTTACATATCTCTATAATACGTCTAAAATGCCAGAAATCATTTAAAGAGAAATTATGCAATCTCACTCAAAATGTGGATAATCATATATCTCTTTGTGTAGTCTCACTCTGTATACCCCTAAAGCAAGCTATTCTGCTGTTGTAGGTATACCCTATTGGCTTATATCCAACAGGCAACAGGAAATAATAATCTTTGGTGACCAAATGTCAACTGGCCTAAAGAATCTGAACAGTTATCTCATCCAAATCTCAACTTTAGTGGCCTAAGACAACTTATCAAAACTGCAGCTAGAACTGACAAAGTTTCAGGTAAATTAAATATCCTTGACTTGATATAAGTGACAAATCTCAACAAATGTAGCCTCTTAGATCTGTAAGTGATTATAATTCTTTCTACTCTAAAATAAACTGTAAACATACACAGGAAAATAATCCTTAAGAAAGTGAAAATCACATCTGTTTCTAAACTTTAAAACATTTTCCTTTAGATAAAGCAGTCACAGCAGTCACATAAGACATATCTAAATTTACTGGATTACTTGATGTAGAACATCAGTCAGATCAATTCCTGCCATGACTTGCACCAAAAGTATACTGAATAAATAATATAGAAAAGGAAACAAGCCTGGAAAACATGGTAAAAAACTAAATTTCCATGGACTGTAAAAAAAATGTAGACATTTAAGGAGTCAAGCAAAAACTTAATTTAAAATGGTAAAAAATATATACCACCATTGAGCAATCACATAGTGTGAATCCCCCAATCCTTCTGGGCAGACATAAATAATCTCCTAAACTAGGTAAAAAAAATCACAACCCAGTCAATTTCTAACTGAAACATTAATATCATCTTTAAACTGAACATACATTTTATAGCCACTATTAGCTCAATAAAAAAATCCACAGATGCCACCAATATCTTCTAACACACACAAAAATACATATTCTCTTTCAGCTCAGTTCCAAACATTACCTTTAAAAAATAAAACTCTTACAAAAACTCAAAAATACTTCATTTCCCTCATTTCTCCATTGTGGTCTGACCATAAAATTGCTATATATAATTTAGGGGGTTATGGAGGGAAAAATGTTTTTGATTTATTTATTTTTTTTGGTCATTTCAAATCACTGGTTTTGATATTTAGTTTTTTGGAAACTGATGATTAATTGAGTGGTGATTCAGTTGCTAACTGGTTTGCCGTATAATCCAATACAGAGATGATTGTTCATTTAATATGCTGAACCCCATCCAGCTCATAGGTCCAAGTTTAGCATTCAAATATCATTTACCAAAACCAATTTTGCCTAGTCCCATTTATGCCCCAAAAGCTAAAATAATGCTTTTTACCCCAATTCTGTAAAATATGACTATAATAACTTTAATGTATTGCCAGCCAGTAAAACTGGTAATTCCTTGCACAAAGCTCCTGGAAGTTATCATTAATCAAAATCTTAAATATAACCATCATATCCAGTAGTCAGTACAAAAACCTAACCAAAAGTTAGGTCTTCTCTATACGACCAAATATTTTCATACTGACCAAGCTCACATTACTACAGCTCACTCCTTATGCCATGGTCTATATAGTTATTGTTCACCTGCAGCCTATTCAACTTACCAAAATAGATCATTCCTAAAATAGAACCATCAAATATGCTGCAAGTCTCTCAAAGAGATCATACCACAGGCTATCTTTGAAACAACTAAACTGGACTGAGACACCTAATGTTCTTATACTTCTATCTTAAAATGGACCACCCTCTGTAAGCCAGATAAATGTGCCACTAGTAAACCATTATTATGGTACATACCATAAAGGTAGTCAGAGACTCTTACATACACCAAAATCCAACAGTTACCATAGGGACTGTCTTTATTCTGTGTAGCAAAACTGTCAAATTGCTTACCTAAAACCATTAGACAAGCTGGAACTTTAACAGAATTAAAAGCATCACTTCATGCCTACCCGAAAAGAAATATATCTGTAAATATTTCTTATCTCCAGGTTATCTCTCACCCCATAGTAACTAAACTTCCACCCAGACACCTGCTTGAGCAGGTTACCTCATACTTATATTTTTTAATAAATAAGATTCTACAATATACATGATGCTTAGCATATCCCCATTCAATGCAATGTTTGAATTGTTATCCTATTTTAACACTAAACATCCTGCCTGCTGATTCTACTTAAGCATTTGTTACCTGCTTATTCTGGCTTAGTTTACAGTGTACATGAAAACACAAAAGTATTTTATGTTAAATTTACTTCTTCTGTGTCAAATAGTTTTGCTGTTTTTATGTCATACTTAATGCTGTAGCCTATTATTTCTTGAAGCCTTTCTTCCCAGGCCACCACTAGAAAGGTACTATGTCAAATTGGACTTTCTCAGTACACAAATGTCTATAAGTAAATAAATAATGAGATGGATAGGGAGAAGATGGGGAAGTATTTTACATATATACATGTGTGTATTTATGTGTATATATATATATATATATATATATATGGGTCTACTTCATTTGATCAAAAGTTCATTTGACCTAAACTCATTTGATCGAAAACCAGTATTCAAGGCAAATAACAGGGATTTGTCCCCCCTCCCCAAGGTTGTGCGACCCTGGAGTTGGTATATATAGTTAGGGGTGTGGGGGGTGCAGCCCCCCCCCACATTGGGGGAGGGGAAAAGCCCCCCACCTAGTTTCCTTTAAAAGAAGAAAATAACACAAAAAGTACAGATTTTAATCAAAAGTAGGTGGGGGGCTTCGCCCCCACACTCCCCTAACTATATATACCAACTCCATGGTCGCACGACCTTGGGGAGGGGGATAAATCCCTGTTATTTGCCTTTTAATACTGGTTTTCAATCATATGGGTTTAGGTCAAATGAACTTTCGATCAAATGAAGTAGACCCATATATATATATATATATATATATATATATATATATATATATATGTATATATATAAAATAAGTATTTTTTATACACTTGTATTATAAGCAATGTCAGTGATGCAACAGGTAGCATACTTGCCTTTGGTGCAGAAGGCTGTTGGTTCTATTCACACACCAGATTGATTGCTGACACTGTATTGTAGCACAAGGGGGCTGCTACACTCCTGAGTGTGTCTTCCTTCAGATGAGATGTTAGACCGCAGTTCCATCTGCTTGAGATGGTGGTAGCTCATGTGGATATAAAAGATCCCACGATACCTATTGAAAAGAGTAGGAAAGTTCCCCAATGCCCTGGACAAATTTCCCTTAATAGTATGTAAATACCACCTTGGGTCTCCCATGAAAAGAGTCCAGTGGCCTAGTTGGACTAATCTGATCAACAAAGGACAAATAAAAATAAAGTGACAAGAGGTGAGAAAAGTGGAATGGTAGAAAAGTGTAAGGGAGTAAGCAATTAAATAAATAAAATAGTCTCACTAACTTCTAACATACTTATTTCTTTTTCAATATTGTGTTTTACTACATACATAGTGTGTGTTAAATTTATACAAGATTTCTACTTAACTCATTGTATC
The DNA here is from genome assembly GCF_019279795.1 of Protopterus annectens. NCBI lineage: Eukaryota > Metazoa > Chordata > Ceratodontiformes > Protopteridae > Protopterus > Protopterus annectens. Next base: position 451,587,805 of record NC_056748.1, on the reverse strand, counting down.
TCTAGAAAAGCATCACCATTACTAATATATTGTATCTGCTTTCTCTTTTTTCACTTTTGACTTTCGTCATTAACTTTTCAAATTAGTTCATTGGTAAAATAGGATTCATGTTAGGAAAATTAACCCACAATTGTTGATGCCACCTAGAATGAAACAAGTCAAACAAAATCTACTGTGGTCACCAATTTAACAAAAACAAAACAAAGCATTGAAATCAACAGATATCATGAATCAAAATCATGTAACTGGGTGGTTTTTTTTTTATACATACCTACACACACACACACACACACACACACACATAGAAAAGCTGCAATATATAACAAACATTGTAAGCAGGCATTCAGTAATATACATGAACAGGCATTAAGTAATATATACTAACAGTTGCACATTCATTTGCTAATTAAATTACATTCACATTAAATAAAGGCAACAATTATTACATTATAAAAGATAGTCCAGAGTAAAACAATGTACTTGTAAAAATATATAACTGATGAAACCAAAAGTAAAACCACCATCAGCTTTAATAGGACAAACAACAAGTACAAAACACAACTGACAGCGCTTTCACCCAACTAGGGCATCCTCAGAGTCAGTTAGCAAAATTTCTAACAGTCCTTAGTGAATGGAATTCAAACATCTTTACAACCAATAAGCATCAAATGTAATAAATTTGCTATAATGGTCTCTAGAATTAATTCTTAACAATACAGCACAATTTTGGTAATCGAAAAAAACTTTTCTTCTCATTCAATCCAAATATTTACTAATAACATGTTACAAAACATTTACCCTAAAAATTCCATCTATATTTTTCTTTTTGAGAAAAAAAAACAATATATGTCAAATACTTAAAGCTTTGTATTGTAATATACATGCCAAAGATAAAGTGTCATTAATGCCAGGTCTTGTGCTGGCATCTAATCTAATCTGCCATAGGCATTCTCTAACTTCAAGTATATTTTTATAATCTCCCCCAAAATCTTTTGTATAAATTCTGTCGATGACAAAAAACATGAATTTTTTAAAATTCAAACAGTCCTTACTGTGCATGTACAAGGAATTGGTTGACTTTTTTTTTTTTTTTTTGCTTCAGGACTCTGGTAAGCTCTAATCTGGGTGAATTTTGGTACATTACAGCTGACATAGTTAATTTATTCTCAGTAATACCTCAAGATATAGGTTTGGAATGGTTTTCCAAAAGTCTAGAAAAATATAGCCGTATTCATTAAGTTAAGAGAAGTTTATTGGTAGATTTAATGCAAATTGTGTTGGAAAACAACTATATTCACTTTGAAGGTGAATACTATAAACAGTCTACGGGAGTTGCAATGGGAGCTAGATGTGCTCCCATATTTGCCAATTTGGTATTAGCCGAATGGGAGGACCAGTATGTTCTGTCATCTATTTATGCATCCAAAATGATTATTTATTTAAGATTTTTGGATGACATATTATTTCTTTGGAAGGGCTGACGAGATGAGTTGGATGACTATATAACATATTTAAATCAAACAACAACTTTTTTGAGATTCACCAGTAAGGTGGGTAAGAGTTCGATTGATTTTCTGGACTTGCATTTATACACAAGCAATGAGAGGATATAATCAAGTTTATTCAGGAAAAAGACATATAGTAACACTTTCCTACATTATGAGAGTTGCCACCCACATTATATTAAGAAAAACGTAATAAAGGGACAGATTATTAGGTCATCCCGTATAATAAGTGATGATATTACATTTTTAGAAGAAGCTGATAAACTAATTGATTTATTTACGGAAAGAGGTTACCCTATGGACTTGTTAACATCAACCAAGAAAGACATTGTCCAAAGAAGGGGAATAGACTTTAAACCCATTTTAATAGATAAACAAAGAGACATAGAAAAAGCAGTTGAAAAACATCATAAACATACTGACACTTAGGCAGGGATGGTGCTGCAGTATAACACTGTCAGTTAAGGTGAAGGAAATCATTGAAAAGGGATGGTATAACATATTCCCTACAGATATGCTAAAAGCTATAGGAGATGGTCCAAAATTTATCAACAGTAGGGGTACAAATATTAAGGAATTCTTAGAGAGAATTCCTAAACCTGTTGGACAAAGACCTGCAAGGATGGCAAAATGTGGAAAATGTAAGGCATGTAAACATATTAACGATGGTCCATATGTATAAGTTGGTAACTATAAAAGGTCACTGGTGTGTCCAGGTTACTGTAATTGTAAGACAAATATGGTGATATATATGGCCAGTTGTTTATCATGCCCAACGTTTTACATTGGTATGACCACAAGGAAATTAAAACAAAGAATATTGGAACACACCAGGGACATAAAAAATAAAAAGTCAACCAATTCCTTGTACATGCACAGTAAGGACTGTTTGAATTTTAAAAAATTCATATTTTTTGTCATTGACAGAATTTATACAAAAGATTTTGGGGGAGATTATAAAAATATACTTGAAGTTAGAGAATGCCTATGGCAGATTAGACTAGATGCCAGTACAAGACCTGGCATCAATGACACTTTATCTTTGGCATGTATATTAAAATACAAAGCTTTAAGTATTTGACATATTTTGTTTTTTTTTCTCAAAAAGAAAAATATAGACGGAATTTTTAGGGTAAATGTTTTGTAACATGTTATTCGTAAATATTTGGATTGAATGAGAAGAAAAGTTTTTTTCGATTACCAAAATTGTGCTGTATTGTTAAGAGTTCATTCTAGAGACCATTACAGCAAATTTATTACATTTGATGTTTATTGGTTGTAAAGATGTTTGAATTCCATTTATTAAGGACTGTTAGAAATTTTGCTAACTGACTCTGAGGATGCCCTAGTTGGGTGAAAGTGCTAAGTCAGTTGTGTTTTGTACTTGTTGTTTGTCCTATTAAAGCTGATGGTGGTTTTACTTTTGGTTTCACCAGTTATATCTTTTTACATTATAAAAGATACTTATGCATTAGTAGATATTGAACATTGAGCATTTGAACAGCTGTATTAGTGGATTTGTCAGATTGATAACAGATCATGTGATTAGTGTTTAGAAATTCAAAGACATGGAGATGAGGGAAAGAAGTAGGTCGGGCAGAAAATGTTAATATTGTAGTTAAGAGGTGGATTATAAAGCAGTTTAATAGATAATTACATATATGGCTGTCATACGGTTATATAAGTACACAGGTAGACAATGACCATTATCACAAAACCATGTGTATGGCTGGGAGATGCTAGTAAAACTGTTCCAAGTATTGGTGAATCTTTAGAGGTTTTTCATTACTGTCCACGTTCAGTAAATTTACTGAAAACACAAAGCAGTTTAAGGTAAGACATTTATTATCGAAACAGATTAGCAACACAAAGTGAAGTTGAACATAGTCTCACTGACATGGCAGACAGGAACTTTTTTCCATGAAGCAGTATTTTGGATTTTTTTTTAAATTTAATCCTTGTTACATTTTAGCACATTTTTATACTCTGTACTTTTCCTGATTTTGTCTGTGTAATACACAAAGCTGTATCCTTTACAAAACACATATCAAAATGAGACCAGACTATAATATTTCTTTGTTTTATAACACAAAAGTAGCTTTGTTTAGTTAGTATTATACATTTACTGTACCCATGCCTCTTAAAACCGTACTAAAACTTTATTTAGCTCGCATTATACAGTTAATGTAGCAGTGCCTTTTATAATACAGAAATATGTTTTGTCACTTGTAATGTCTACAATAATTTTACTAAAAACATCAATATTCATAGTTATTTTTTGATATTTCAGTATATTCAATAGTGAGGACTGGTTCTGGGGCATAGGATTCTGAATAAAGAGAAATTGTTTGAAGATATAACAAGCTGAAGATAACAGTGGAATTTATCCTGGAGATATACAGGAGAAGATCTATTGGTTTGATGGGTGTGTTTTAGTTGTGCTTTAAATGAATTTGCATTCTAAATGGGTTTCAGTGGGATGTAGTTCCATAGTTTAGCTACACTATTGGATGATTTAGTTATACTGATAGTGATTTTTCTCTAGAAAATAAAATAGTATTGGGGAAATAGTGTTGAATTAAAGTTGTTAAGGGCTGTACAGTTTTCTGGCTTATACAGAAGTCTGTGTATTGCAGCTAGATAGGAAAGGGTTATGTGATGTGATAGTTCTAACCAGTTCAGTTCTCTGAGGGCCAGGCAGTGGCATGTTCTCTTGTTGTAGTTTACTGCAAGTTTGGCTATTTTATTATTACATTGCTCAAGTTTGGATATTTGTGAGATCTGAAGGTTAGTGAAAATTGGGTCATCATAGAGGAGAGATGGCAGTAAGAAAGTGGAGGCTTTTTGTCTTCTGGCTATGTCAGTGAGGTAGTTTTTTTTTTTTTTACTCTGTATAATGTATGTAGCTTTTCATGAGATTTTTAACCATGTATGACACATGGTGTTTTTGACAGAAACAATGGTGAATACTGTTTTTTGGTAGAGATGTGTTTTGGGGTAAAGAACAGAAATTTAGTTTCTTTTAGAGTTTCCCTCTGTTATGTCAGAAGCATCTCAAGTGCGCTAGCCTGTGCAAATTATTTACTGTGTTTTCCTGTTAATATCTGCTACTGTTTCAAAAAAATATATCCTTGTTTCCCGCCTTTTCTGAGCTAGAATAGTCCTGAGTTCAGGTTTTGTTGAATTCTGGGCTTTTGTACAAGTTCCTGTGTTGCCCATATCCTTACTTGGATAGGAGGAAGCTTCTCTGTTCACCAGTGAGAGTGGGGAGCTTTGAGCAGCCTATCTGTCCCTGGAAGAGTGGTCTCAGCCCAAAAACTAGTTGTTTATTGGCTGTTTTGGGCTAATTCCTAGCTGTTTCAAGTCCCCTGCTTTAAAACCCGCTTTAGCGTGGGTTTGCGCTTGTTTCCGACTCAGCAAAGCTCCTCGTGGTCCTGCAGAGTGGTGCAAGCGGCAGAGTGATGAAAAAGAATGACTTTTACCAGATAAAGTATTCTTTTCACTGCCTTTCATTAGCGACTGCTTATTCTCGCCGAAAAGTGAGTTTGTAACTGCTCTACTACCTTTAAAAAGCTTGTTATTGCATTTTTGCTTACCTGCACTTTAAAAGCTGTTTTGTGTTTAATTTAACTGTTTTAGGCTGCCCACTCAAGTGCTCTAGCCTGTGCAAAGCATTTACTGTGTTTTCCTGTTAATATCTGCTACTGTTTCAAAAAAATATATATATATATATTCTTGTTTCCCGCCTTTTCTGAGCTAGAATAGTCCTAAGTTCAGCTTTTGCTGAATTCTGGGCTTTTGTACAAGTTCCTGTGTTGCCCATATCCTTACTTGGATAGGAGGAAGTGTCTCTGTTCACCAGTGAGAGTGGGGAGCTTTGAGCAGCCTATCTGTCCCTGGAGGAGTGGTCTCAGCCCAGAAACTAGTTGTTTATTGGCCGTTTTGGGCTAATTCCTAGCTCTTTCAAGTCCCCTGCTTTAAAACCCACATTAGCACGGTTTTGTGTGATTTTGCACATCGCGCAACGTTGCGCAGCGCCGTTTAAGCAGATTTAAACTATTCCCAGCTCCACAAAGTCTGCTCTTCATTTTTTCCTTTAGAACTAGTCTATCTTGCAAAATAAGCACTCAATCTTCTTTCTACAGCCCAGCACTTGCTCAAATTTCTCAGTAAAGCACTAACAAAGTTTAGCACTACACTCCCCTATATTATACAGTAGTACAAGGCTCCCTATTCCTCCACTCCAGACAATCAACAATCAGTTCTGTAAACCATCCAGGCATGTCCAAACAGCAGTTTCAGGTATACTCTCCAGTCCAGTTGGTGAATCTGGGAATTTTGAGGCAATGTTACAATTGCCTTATGTACACAGACAACTGTCTCCTCCTTCCAACAAACACAAATATATGTGAGAGATGCAACTATACAGCCAAACTGAAGGCCGGGCTCCCGCAACCCAAGACTGGCACAGCCAGTCAAGAGGTGAAGGGAAGACACTCACACCACACAGCAAGTCTCACATAGACAAATCGCACCAGCAAACAAGACACACAAACTCACAAAAACATATGTGGAGGCTCTAAATAAAAATCTGCCAAAACAACAGAGACCTCCAAATCAGACATCCAAGCAACCACCACCACACAACAACATCCACGTAACACATACTTCAAAAAGTCAGTGTGCCACACAGTCACAGCCCCTAAGGCTAAATAACACACCTAATACACTAGTAATTGGAGACTCTATTGTCAGGCACACTGACGTCCCACTCACCGGACTGAACAAGGAGAAGGTCACTGTAAGCTGCTTGTCAGGTGCCAGAATCCACCACATAACACAAGCACTCAGGTCACTCCACAGCAGGTACAAATATGACTCTGTAATTTTCCATGTTGGTGTGAATGACCTGACATGTACCTCCCTGGACTACACGAAAAGAGACATAGAGGAGCTCTCTGATCATGTATCCTAGGCTGGTATGACCCTGACCCTGAGTAGCATCTTACCCTCACCAAGAATGATGCCACAGTATAAAGCCAAAATGATCAATTTTAACAATTGGCTAAACTATTGGTGTCATTCAAAGGGGATCCAGTATCTGTCAGCCTGGGATGACATGCTCGACAAGCCACGCTGCTTCACCAGGGACAGCTTGCAGCTGTCACCCTTGGGCTTTCGAATACTGACAAAGGCTCTTGCCACCTCCATAGTGCCTTTTTTAGGCAAGGCTCAGAAGACAAAACCACCTTCATAGACAATACCAGAAACAAAAAACTAAGGGTAATGCTACTCAACGCCAGAAGTCTAAACCTCAAGATGCACACACTGAAGGCACTCCTTAGCATGGAGAAGATCGATATCTGTCCAGTAACAGAAACCTGGTTCAAAGCTCCAGAGAGCACCCCAGCATTACCAGGATACAACTCATGCCACTCCTTTCAGCCCCGGAACTCAGATCGAAATATTAAAGGCGGGGGAGTATCCTTCTTCATCAAGGATACTCACACCTCCAGGTTAGTGTCATTGCATGAGGCAGAGGAGACCATCCATGTGCAACTAACAGTAGGTAAAACTGCTTTTCAGTTTGTAGCCTGCTACAGATCATCCACCCAGACTCAGGACCACCACGCGGCATTCCTGAGAATATTGGAAAATATGAAGGTCTCACCAAACACCATGATATTGGGTGACTTCAACTACCCAAACATCAACTGGGAAAACTATTCAAGCCCCAACTCCTTTTCCCTACGGTTCCTTGAGTTTATAAACTCAAATGCCTTGGAACACTGGTCACCACTCCCACAAGAGGGGACAACATATTGGACTTGGTCATCACCAACATGGGGGCTAAATGCTCCATACCAGAGGTAAACCCCTCATTGGTAAGATCAGACCATAAACTAATCACAATGGACATCCATACCCCGACCCCACCCCCAGCAAAAGAAACCACTGTGAAAGATTTCTCAAAAGCAAACTTCACACTCCTCAAGACTGAGGTGGAACATTTCAAAGCCCCCAAGCATATGGAAAATGCTACCCAAACCGCAAAATCCTATACAATTGCACTCTGTGAGCACCTGCAGGAATGCATGGATCATGCCATCCCAAGTAAAACCAAGACTCATTCCTCTAAAAACAGGAGACCAGTCTGGTGGACCCTTGCCATAAATAAGCTATACAACAGAAGGAGGAAACTATTGCATGTAAGGGCAAAATCCCAAAAAGGGAGGTCATCTCTGATCAGTACTAGTAAGAAATTTCAATCCCTCATAAAATCATCAAAGGCTAGCTTTGAAAGTAAAATCGCCAAAGACTCTAAAGACAATCACAAGGCGTTCTTCAGCTACGTCAAGAATCTGGGTGACAACTCTCAGATATGCTCTGAGCTGTTGCAAAATGGCACAAAATACACTGAACCCACTGACATAGCCAACATCCTGGTGGACAAGTTCAGTGCAAACTTTACCCCCCCCCACCAAAAGAGCCAGTGTCTATCCCAGAAGAATGCAATCCCCTGGACATCACAGACACACAGGTGAAAGCAGCTCTCTCCAAAGTAAGAAATACAGCATGAATGGGACCGGATGGTATCCCGGACTGTGTCTTACACGAGCTCCAAAATTAACTAAACCCTCACATAAATTCACTGTTCCACCTCAGCCTTACCTCAGGTTATGTACCCGAAGAATGGCGTACAGCAACAGTGATCCCGCTCCACAAAGGTGGCGCCACAACGGATCCAGGGAACTATCACCCTATAAGCCTGATTAGCCTGGTCTGCAAGGCTATGGAGCGCATCATCATGGATCTCATAAACAAAGACATTGGGAACCTCCAAACACTGGACCCCACCCAATTCGGCTTGTTAAAGGCAGATCTTGTCTGTTAACTTGACTTCTTCAAAATAGTAACCAAAGCCATAGATGAGGGAAAGCTAGTCCACACAGCCTACCTGGACCACGCAAAGGCCTTCGATACAATACCCCATTCTGGCATCATAAACAAGCTTACCAGCTTAAATATTAACCCATATGTCACAAGATGGGTTGCAAACTGGCTCAGGGATAGAACTCACATGGTCAGAGTCGCTGGTGCCATGTCTGACTCTAAACCGGTTACAAGTGGCGTCCCACAGGGCTCAGTCCTGGGACCCCTCTTGTTCAGTATATACTTCTCTGAGGTAAAGGCAAACATGGGAGGACTATGGCTTACCAAGTTCGCAGATGATTGCAAACTGGGAGCCATAATCAACTCACTGGCTGACATAAGCATCCTCCAGAAGGGCCTTACGGAGATGGATACCTGGTGTCAGAACCATGGCCTCAAGCTAAATGCCAAAAAGTGCATAGTCATCCCCTTTGGGAAAAACAAAGTGCCCACAAACTACCACATAGGAGGTAATCCACTAAGTACGGAAGACGTAATTAGAGATCTGGGGACCCAAGTAGATAGAAACCTCACCTTTGGCAATCGCATTGCCAAAGTGGTTAGAAAAACCTTCTATATAGCTCACCTAATCACAAAAGGGTTCACATCTAGATCAAGAGAAGTCATTGTGTCCCTCTACTCATCATTCATCAGGCCCATAATTGAGTACAATGCCCCATTTGGGATGTACCTTACCTGACACCTGCAACAGCTGGAGAGATCTCAAAAATACCTCACCAAGTGGATCGTGGGCCTCAAACAGATGCCCTATGCAGCTCAACTAAAGAAACTCCAGCTCTACTCAGTTGCCTACCGCCTACTCAGAGGCGATCTCTGCCTGACATACAAGGCCATGTCTAACCCAGAATTGTTGGACATGCTCAACCTCAAGAAAACCAAATCCATCAGAGCTATACGTTCCAGGGATCTAAACCTTAGCACAACAATAAACAGGACATGCTGGAGGGATAGATTCATATCCCAAAGGCTTCTCTCGCTCTGGAATAGAATCCCAGTCCATGTTAGGCAGAACCCCTTGCTGACCCTCTTCAAGAGAAATCTTGATGAGTGGATGGGAAATCATAAATTTACTCCCGGGATCACTTCTATGGCCCTGCTGGACAGAGGCTCAGGAATCCAGACTATAAGGGAATAAGGGAGGCGAAAGCCAACACATTCTGGCTAGGCTTGTAAATGCCCTGGGGCAGATAGCCTAGTACCTACCTATGAACCTATGAATCTATGTGAATATAAGAGGTCTACTGAAGCACTCAGTCCCAGGCACTCAGAAACCATTGTTGCACAGCCAGGGACTTGCATCTCAAATAGGTTACAGTTTGTATCCGAATCTGAATATTTGTCCAGGCAAGGTGCAGCAGCTATATGGAGAGAGTGTAGCTGCCGCACTTTTCCCAAACATGTATTCAAGTTTTGGAAGGGCAAGCACAGCAGCCATGGGGAGGGAATGAGATGGGTAGGTAGTGAGGCTTAAGTCTCTAAACAACAATCAGGAGTGGGGCGGGTGGTTATAGTTAAGGAGTGAGCAAGGCTTTATTTGTAGTTTACTTGCTAGTGATGAGCAGAATAATATTTAAAAAGTAAGGGTAGATGGAAGGAGTGTGAAATGGCTGTGACTGGAAGCCAGTTTCCTTTTGCAGGGTGACAAAGTGATGTTCAAGTTGGGGTAAAAGGCAAACAAATCTACATCTACAGTCAACAAAGGATATGGCATTAATTGCTGTTGTCTGTATTTCAGTAGTTGTATGCAAATTGTAGGGCATATTCTAGCCTTGGGATAAATGCCAGAGGTTTTTTGGCTTCTTTGTTGAGGTGGTTTGAACTGAAGTAGCATTTCAACTGGATAGTGACATTTGCAACCAGATATTTAATGTATTTTCAGAAAGAGAATGTTTTATCAAGTTTTAGGCAAAGGTACTTACACTGTGTGACCATGCTTAATGGTTGCTTACTCAGGTTAATGATCAACAGTGGAGAAGCAGTTTTAAGTTTCTGCTGAGAGCCAAATAGCACTGTGGCAGTTTTATTGGCATAAAGAGTACATTTATTTTTGGGTAAGCCAAGTAAAAATGGATGTGAAGTCCTTTTAAAGGTCAGATTAGCCTAAGACAGAGGATGGTCCGGTTCTGAACAGGATGATGTTATCTGCATAAAGCATTATTTCTTCTGAAGGGACAGAAGTGGAAATATCGTTGTTAATGAGAAAGAATAACATAGGCTCAAGAATGGACCCTTGTGGGATTCTAGCAGAGAAGGAACCACAGTCAGTTTGTAGAGTACCAGTTTGGACTATAAAGGTACTGTTAGTGCAGTAATTCCTAAACCAGAGTATGGAGGTATCTAAAAACCTAGAGCATTACATTTGTGAAGGAGAGTAGAGATGTCTACAATTTCAAAGGCTCTGCATAGATCACTGTTGACTGACCATGTTAGCCACCAATTTCCATAGCTGAGAAGGTTGTGTCTGTAACAGTATAAATTGCGGTTAAGGTGTTACGACCGTTCCTAAAGTGTTACCCACTTTAGTTTTACCCACTGAGAACATAGTTAGGTGTGAGAACAAATATTCTTTTAATAGTTATAACATTTTTAACTACAGTGGTGTAGACCTTACGGTTGACCACTTTAATCTTTTAGCCCGGAGTTTTAAATGTATTCCTAATAACAAATGTGATCTGACAAAAGTGATTTTAGATGTCAAGACCTTTACGAGAAAGTTACATTTTGGTGTTATGTTCGATGGTACAGGTAAAGAGAAAAATGCAGAGATTTTAAAGAGAAGTGAATTTAACCCACCTCTACACCCCCAAATTAAAAATTTTGAAATTGTAGTAGAAAAAGAATTAAGACAGGCTATTTGTGCTTCCCCCCATAGGTTTAAATACAACCTTATGGCTGGGGAATGGTTGGTCCTAAAGGAACTCAAACAGAACCACAATGTGCGTGTCATGAAACTGGACAATGGAAGGGGTCCGTTTTGATGGATAATGTTATCTACGAAGGAAAGATGTTAGACATTTTGGTTGATTCTAATACATACAGGAGGGTGTCCAGAAATAAGATTTTTGTTGCATATAAAAAAAACGATTTGGTCATTGATGACTTACTGTGGGACGGATTGATTGATCTGGACACCCACAAGTATTTACATGTAGCTCAACCCAGAATAGCTACTATTTTGGGTATACCTAAGGTGCACAAGGACCCTACCTACCCTCCTTTAAGACCTATTGTTTCAGTTGAAGGGTCAAAGACTGCACCCATGGCAAAGTTTCTTGACATAAAATTAAAGTCAATTTGGGGTACAGAAAATACTATATTAAAAGATTCCTGGGATTTTTTTAAAGGGAATTAAAATCGACCAGTGCTTTGACAATACTATTTTTGTCACGACTGATATCAAAGACTTGTCACTGTTATTCCCCAGGACGTAGGATTAGCCTGGTTGGAAGAAGCCTTACTAGATAAGGCCTGTCCATCTATGGACCAGTTGTCAGTCATTTCACAACTGATGGAAATGGTATTAAAAAACAATTTCATTTTTATGGGGGGGGGGGGATTCTTTCATCAAATCAAGGGTATATTTTTAGCTTGGTGAGAGAAAAAAATATGTTTTAAAATCTGTATATAGCAACTGTTGGTCCCACTATCCGAGATTTTTAGATGATATAGCTATTTTTTGGATTGATACCGAGGAGAAGTTACATGAATTTTTGAACTATTTGGATACTACTACCACCTTTTTGGAATTTACTAGTTCTATAAATATGGAGACTTGATTTTTTGGATGTGAGTCTAATTAAGACTGGGGGGCATTAAGTCTATCATAAAGACACATTTTCAAATTCTTATCTCCATTTTTCAAGTGCCTACCCTTTTATACAGAAAAAAAAACATTTACAAAGGTCAGCTAATTCGAGCATCCAGAATGACTTCCCTGGATGTTGATTTTTCATTGGAGTGTGACTTTATTGAAAGCTTATTTATTCAAAGGGGTTACCCGAAGGACTTATTGGTGGACAGTCGTACCTATGTAAGTAATTTATGCCACATTAGGTACTACCCATTGTTGGGTAAAGGACTGGACACAAATCAACATGTATTAAGTGAAGATGTTAAGTTGTCAATCTCGCCTTCATTCTTGCTGGATGGGTTTGGAGCCGAACCTCAGCTCCGACTCGGCCTATTACTAAAGCTCGAGAGCTATTTTTACCGTCTCGAGGCTGTCCTATGTCCCATAATGCTAGGCGTCATATACCCAGATCTCGTTTGCCGCTTCAGCTATGAGGTTGCGTCTTTTTGCCGGCTCCAGGTTGTGTTAATCTTTTTCTTGTATTTAGTCAGTTTTTTGGTTCTAACCTTAGCGATAGTTATTCCTAGTTCCTACCCTATAGATCCCTGTTTAGAATCCCCTCTTAGGTAGTTTTTTTTCTTCAGTTTTCCCCTCACTGAATAGTTAGGCCTTTGGCTGAACTTGTTCTATTACAGTTTTTGTAGCAGTAAATCCCTTTGGATATTTTCTGTAGATTTTTTCTTGTATGTGTGTGCCTAGAGTTAAACTACTGTGTTAAAAAGTGTTGGGTTTTTGTTTCTCTTGGCCTGTTACAAGCTCTTTGTCTGTGTGTGTGTTGGCTGATTGTGACTAGACCTCTTAGAATTGTCTTTTTCTGCCCGTCATCCTTTGTTTCAGGATGTCGAAAGACACCAAGGTCTCAGGCTTCAAGAAGTGTGACTTGTGCTGTCAGAAGATGTCTCTGACAGACGGTCACACTTCTTGTGTATATTGCTTGGGCCCTCTGCACCTGCAGGACTCTTGTTTTGTCTGCCATGCGTTCAGTCCAAGAGTCCTGCAGGAACGCAGAAACAAACTTATTTTGAGAGGCTTGTTGAAGCCTGAAGGTTCCCTGGCTAAGCCTTTGTCGGGTAAACCTTCCAAGCCCGCCAAACCGTCGGGTCCATGTTCAGAGCCGTCGCCAAGTGGCGCTACTACTACTACCTCTGCATCGATTCCGGCCGGAACCGATGATTCGAGGCCTCATTCGGCTCCGACTCTGCTGTCGGAGCCGTCTTCGAGCAGAAAGCGTTCCAGGTCTCCTTCCCTGGAATCTGTCCATTTGGCTCTGAAGTCTCCCTTTTTATCGGAGAGGAGTCACAGGTCCCATTCCTCTCGGTCCTCCAGGCTGTCAGATCATGACCTCGAGAGGGTGGTTAGCAGACTACTTAAGTCGCAGGCACTGGCCCAAATGTTGCATAGCCCTCCTCATCAGGCAGTGGCTATCACTACTCCCTCTTCGATTCCTCCTCCGACTCTTCCTTTGAGTTTGGAGCCGGAGATCGTAGGGGTCGGGACCGTCGGAATGTTGGAGCCGATACCACTCCTTTTGGCTCCCTCGTCAGCTCCAATCTCTTCCTTGGTTCCATCCTTGGAGGGATCCGGGCGCCGGGACTCACTCATTGGTTCCGAGGGGGCGAGTGGCATTGGACCCTTGTCCGACCCCGTTCTCCCTCTCGGAGCCTCGGCACAGGTGAGTTTGGCCCCGGCATCAGCCTTGGAGCTGTCCCTCTCAGTGCCGGGAGGAGTCCTTGTCTCTTCGGAGTGGGGACCCCCTTCCCTGCCTGATAGGGGTGCCTTTGAGGTCATGAGGAGTGTGCTGGTGCCTGTGCCTGCTCCACGGTTGGCTCCTTCGGCTCCTCCCTCTATGGTGCCTGCTTCAGTCTCTATCCACCCTTCCGATCTGGAGCGTGGAGAACCAACGCTACAGGTAGCCCCATTGGGTGTATCCTCCTCTTCCGAGGCCTCCCCTGATCCTTCAGGGGACCCCCTCGAAAGAGAAAATGCAAGAGGAAGCATGTAGACTCCCCTGAGTCAGTCACGTCTGACACCGACTTGGATGGGTCAGAAGGGTCCCCAAGGTCCCCCTCTGAGGATGTCTCCTTTTCTGACATCCTGGAGATTCTTAAGCAGAGGGGAAACTGGTCTGCCCTTAACCCTTCCGAGGACGAGTCGGTGTACCTGGATGCATTCGGTTCTTACCCTTCCACCTCCTGGGTGTCTCCACCTTTCGACCCACTCATGGATGTGGTGGCTCGAAAGGCGTGGACGGCTCCGGATACTATGGAACCAACTCCCCAGAAGCCTACAAAATGTATTACAGCTCCTTCTGACAAGCAGTTTCTAAATAAGGACGTCCCTGTTGATGCCATGGTGGTGGCGGCGGCCACTAAAAAGGAGTCGGCTGACCCTTCAGTACCTGTCCATCCTCCTAATAAGGAATCTAGGACTATGGACAGGTATGGCAAGCGGATGTTTTCTTCAGCAACCTTTGCTATGCGGTCACTGAATTATTTGTGCCATTTCACCCATCTCCAGAGAGACCTTCTCAAAGAACTGGATGATACCTTACAGGACCCATCAACTGCGGGGTCTCAGGAAAAGATCAACTCCCAGCTGGGGACCCTGAACTCTATTGTCATCTCCTCCATGCGGATCATTTCCTATGCAGCTGATGGAGCGAGTAGGGCTGCAGGCACGGGCATTGCTCTAAGGAGACACACCTGGATGCGGCTTCACAATTTTGCTGACCCCTTCAAGGCGTCCTTCACTAACACTCCCTTTGATGGTTTTGACCAGGTGCGAGCAGGAAGGCAAGACTCTCTCTGCTGTGGGAGTCCATTTTTCTACCCCTTCTAGACCATACCCTAAGGGTCAGAAGAGTGGGAAAATGTGGTTCCGCATACCTCAGGGAGTACTGCCTGACGCACGTGGTGAGCTTCCCTCCAGAGGCAGAGGAGGGAACAATAATTGACGCCGCCCGAGGGGCGGGGGGGGGTCCGCAGAATCAGGGTTACAGAGAACCCTTCTCTGACAAACCCTTCCAACACCCCTGAGGAGCTGCCCGACTGTCCACCTTCGGAGGCAGTCGGGGGAAGACTATCGCTGTACCCAGAAGCCTGGCATTCCCTCACGCAAGACAAATGGGTACGGTTGATCATATCCGAGGGTTACAAAATTCCCTTTATTCACACCCCACAACAGCCAAAAGGGCCCCTTCCAGACGTTCCACCCAGTCTGAGGGATCAAGCAGCACTAGAAATTTCAAAGCTGCTAGAAAAAAAAGCCACCCAGCCAGTCCCAGCAGACCAGCAAGGATCCGGAGTCTACTCCAAGTTCTTTTTGGTACCAAAAAAGACAGGGGACTGGAGACCTATCTCAGCAGGCTGAACAAGTCTGTTCAAAGAACGAAATTCCGGATGGTCACGCTTCAGTCCATTCTACTCTTTCTGGGTCAGGACAATTGGATGTGCTCTATAGACCTTCAGGATGTGTACTATCATATCAAAATGAACAGGTGCTCCAGGAGGTTTCTCCGCTTCCGGCTGGGAGCCAGTCACTACCAATTCAGAGCCCTGCCCTTTGGCCTCACCACAGCCCCCAGGGTGTTTACCAAATGCATGGCAGTGGTTGCGGCTCACCTGAGACGACAAGGGTTCCAGGTGTTTCCATACTTAGACTACTGGCTCCTTACTGCCACCACCAAGTGTCAGCTACTCCATTCCAGAGATTATACCCTCCAAATTTGCAATGAGCTAGGTATCTCTATAAACTCCAAAAAGTCTGCCTTGTCGCCTTGTCAATCTATTACCTTCATAGGTGCCATTTTAAACACTGTGGAACTGTCAACAAACCTGCCTGTACAAAGGATTTCAGACATTCAGATCATGTTCAAATCCTACTACAAGAGAGCAGAGTCCAGGCCAGATTTGTACTAAAAACCCTAGGTCTCATGGCAGCAGCCATCACATTACTCCCCCTAGCTTGCTTTCACATGCGGATCCTGCAATGGATGCTGTTTTCGCAGTGGTCCTTTCAACAGCTTCCAATGTCACACAGCATTCTAATCACTCAGTCATGCAAAAGGCACCTTTCGTGGTGGATGGTCTCCCCTCAGGTTCTTCAGGGCAGACCTCTTGTCCTTCCTCCTCCTGTTGCTACTGTGACAACGGATGCCTCCCTGATCGGGTGGGGGGGGCATTTTCAGGGCAGGACAGTCCAGGGCACATGGCAACCTTTTGAAGGCCACCTGCACATAAATGTCTTGGAAATGAGAGCGGCACTTTTAGCGTTGCAGGCCCTTCAAGACTCTGTACCCACCAGGACTATTGCAATTCAGACAGACAATATGTCTGTAGTGTGGTACATCAACAAGCAGGGCGGAACCAGGTCCTACCCCCTATGTCGGGAAGCACTCAGACTTTGGCAGTGGGCA
This sequence comes from Protopterus annectens, assembly GCF_019279795.1. Lineage (NCBI taxonomy): Eukaryota > Metazoa > Chordata > Ceratodontiformes > Protopteridae > Protopterus > Protopterus annectens. The sequence goes on along the minus strand of NC_056748.1, from coordinate 451,571,082 downwards.
ATCTCTTCTCAATGGTTTCTGGTAGCAACGCATATCCCCGGGAAGTCCAATGTCATTGTGGACAGGCTGAGCAGAGCCATTCTCTCAACCAGCTAGTAGCAGAAAAAAATTTCAGAAGGTGGGGTTAGCCTTGCTGTGATCTTTTTACACCCCCTCAAAACAGCAAGTGCCAAGACTTCTTCACCCTCTTCCCTCTCCCAGATCTTCTCCCCAGAAATGCTCTAGTCCATGATTGGCCCCGGGGTCTTCTGTATGCTTTCCCCCCTTTCCCTTAATTACTCAGTTAATCCAGAAAGCAACTGCTTTGAGATCCAGAATGATCCTTGTTGCCCCTTACTGACCTTGACAAATTTGGTTTCCGTTCCTGCAACGTCATCTACTAGATCAGCTCTGGCATCTGGACCCAGCGCCAGATCTTCTGACACATCATTCGGGCGGGCTGCATCAATCTCTTCAATCTCTCAACCTCACAGCTTGGTTGCTCCACTTCCAACCCTAGCCCGGCTTCCCTCAATCTCTCATTCAGTTCGTGACATCATCCTCGCTTCGCACAAGTCTACTACCAGAAAGACTTATGCTAGCAAATGGAAGCGTTTCTCTGTTTGGGCAGGGGAGAAACAAGTTGACCCTTTTACAGCTCCTGTCCATACAGTTTTAGAATTTTTGGCAGAACTTTTTCAAATGGGTTCTTCTTCAGCCACCATCAGAGTTCAGCTGGCAGCTATTGCAAATTTTCATGTTGGATTGTCAGAGACCAGCATTATGTCACACAAACTTTGTAAAGCCTTTCTAAAAGGAACCCTCTTACATAGGCCCCCGGTAAAAGATCCTCCCCCACCATGGGACCTAAATTTGGTGCTGTCGTCTTTAATTCTCCCTCCCTTTGAGCCTGCGGCTTCCTGTTCGTTAAAGTTGCTCTCTTGGAAAACTCTGTTCTTAGTAGCCATCACTTTAGCAAGAAGGGTATCGGAACTTCAAGCCCTTTGTGTTCGCCCTCCTTACCTTGTTTTTCACAAAGATAGAGTGTCACTTAGGACTAATCCGTCCTTTTTACCCAAAGTAGTCTCTGAAAAAAATCTGAATCAGACCATCGATCTTCCTGTCTTCTTCCCACTTTATACCAATAGATCTGAACAGAAGTTACATTGTCTGGACGTTCACCATCAATTACGCTTTTACCTGGATAGAACCAAGCAGACGAGGAAATCAGAACAGCTCTTCCTGTCTTACGCGGAAGGGAAGCAAGGCCTGCCAGTTTCCAAAGTAACCTTGTCCAGGTGGTTGACCTCTGTTATCATGTTGATTTACCAATTGAAGCGTAAAGAGCTCCCTATTAAGCCCAGAGCTCATTCAACCAGAGCATTAGCTTCTTCAGTAGCCTTTCAGGCAAGATTGCCAATGGATTCCATTTGTGCAGCGGCCACATGGGCCTCTCCTCATACCTTCATTTCTCATTACAAGCTGGACATGACCTCTAGAATTTGGGCTGATTTTGGTTCCACTGTACTCAAGAGTCTGTTCCATTGAGCCACCCAGGACTAAGGTGTTAGGGACGCTGTCCCATCCAGCAAGAATGAAGGCGAGATTGACAACTTAACATTGAGAAGTTATGTACTTACCATAACGTTCCATGTTAGTTGTCTTCTTATCACCTTCTTTCTTGCATCCCACCCTCCATCCCCCTAGCCTGGCAAGACCGAGAGTATCTTCTGAGATGTGTTATCACGAGAGTTATCTCCTTAGCTACCTCTCTTCCTTTTCTTGGTAACTCTTATAAGAGTTTTATATATGTATATATATATATATATATATATATATATATATATATATATATATATATATATATATATATATATATATATATATATATATATATATATATATATATATATTCTCTGTCATGGTGGGGACATGTATGTCCATAGTGTTAGCTATCAAACGAGATCTGGGTATATGACGCCTAGCATTATGGGACATAGAATAGCCTCGAGCCAGTAAAAATAGCTCTCGAGCTTTAGTAATAGGCCGAGTCGGAGCCGAGGTTTGGCTCCGAACCCATCCAGCAAGAAAGAAGGCGAGAAGAAGACAACTAACATGGAACGTTATGGTAAGTACATAACTTCTCATTAACCCCTCGGGTTACTCCAAAGCTCTTACTTTAGATTTTAATTTGGACTCCAAAATGGTAGCGGACACAATAACAAAGGAATGGAATAGGTTCACTTCATTGACGGATCTCAAAGGTATTGACAAGGGACCCCTGAAGATTAGTTATAAAAGGGGAAAAAGCCTGAAAGACCTCTTGGAGGGTGGGGGTAAACAAAAGCCTGCACATACCACTAAGAGAAAAGGTACTTTTAAATGTGGAGCATGCACACAGTGCAATTTTATTTCTAACACTGATCGGGTATTTTTAAAAAGTAGGAATAAATGGGTGTATGGTAAAAGTTTTAGTAACTGTAATACTAGTGGGCTAGTATACTTAGTTGTGTGCAAGACCTGTGAAGCCTTTTACATGGGCAAGACTGAAAGAAAGAAAGAAAGTTGAAAAGATGCATTTATGAGCATATGTACGATGTTAAGAAATGTAATGTCAAAAATGCTCTGTATAAACATTCGTTGGACTGCCCAGAGGCAAGGTTTGAGTTTTTTGTATTAGAGATTGCTATTCAGGATGTGAGGGGGGGTGCATAGGAGACTATCCTTGAGTATAGGGAATTATTGTGGCAGATTACCCTAGATGCAAGCAGGACCCCCGGGTTAAATGAATACATCTCAATAGCACCTCTACTAAAACTCAGGTCTGTCAAGTTATAATTAACTTTTGAAACAGATTTACTTATATTTCTTTTACAAATGCACATTTTTTACTAGTATAAATATGTATTTTTATTAATTTTATATAAATATACTATTGGGATATTTTATTGATATTATATGAGTGATTGCATGTACAGTTTTTACACCATTTTTTTAGGATGTAATTAGTATGTTTTGACACCAGGTGGCAGCAATCAGAATTTAAAAATGTCTTTTTAAATTGTATTGTTATTTTATTGGTCATTTTTTGATTGGGAGAACTATTTAATGGGCCTTTGCTATGTAATTTATTATTATGATGAAGTTTTTGTGAACGAAAACATATCTGGAGTGTTATCAGCGTTATTGGTGTTTTGCTCATCTACTTATTTGTGCCATTAAACCTTGAAGAAACTGTGAACCTGAGTGCTTCCTTCCAGCCTGTTTTTACCCTTTTAAAGGTCAGATTGGCCTAAGACAGAGGATGGTCCGGTTCTGAACAGGATGATGTTGTCTGCATAAAGCATTATTTCTTCTGAAGGGACAGAAGTGGAAATATTGTTAGTGAGAAAGAATAACATAGGCCCAAGAGTGGACCCTTGTGGGATTCTAGCAGAGAAAGAACCGCAGTCAGTTTGTAGAGTACCAGTTTGGACTATAAAGGTACTGTTATTGCAGTAATTCCTAAACCAGAGTATGGAGGTATCTAAAAACATAGAGCATTACATTTGTGAAGGAGAATAGAGATGTCTGCAATTTCAAAGGCTCTGCATAAATCACTGTTGATTGACCACATTAGCCACCGATTTCCATAGCTGAGAAGGTTGTGTCTGTAACAGTATAAATTGCAGTTAAGGTGTTACGACCTTTCCTAAAGCCCATGCAGTGGGTCTGTCGGGCAATCATATTTGTTTATGTGGTCATAAACCTGGTCATAAATAAGTTTTTCAAAAATCTTACTGACTGGGAAGAGGATAGAGATAGGATATTTGTCATGTGGGGCAGAAGAAGAAGAAGGCTTAATGAATGGGTATGAGAGTATTTGAATTTTGCTGGTACATTATCTGTGATGACTGAGAGACTGAATATGTGGGCAATTGTTTTGGAAAGTTGTTTAGCACAGATTTTTAGGAATGCTGAGGGTAAGCTACTGTGGTTTGGTTGTATTTAGTGCTGAGTTTTTCAAGGACTTTTCTGACTGACTTTGTTGAGATTTCTCTAAGGCAGAAGACAGTCCAGTTTGTGGAAAGAGGGATGTTGGATGTGAAGAGGATTTATGGAGTGTGAGGAGTTGAATTGGCTTGTATTGAGGAGGCAGAAGAGATAACCAGAGAAATTGCTTTTAAAGTTACTGAGAGTGGATAAATTGCTTATGTTGCAATTGTTTGTGTGATGTAGTAGTGGTAAAGCAGGATAGGCTCTTTATAAACTTTCAAAAGTGTTTAGGCTGTATGACTGTGGCATGAAGATCTGAGTACAAAAATCTAGATCTGTCTGTTTTAATTAAAACTTGCAGACATGGTGGAAATCTTAGAATGTGTGGCAGGCTGCTATAGACTGAGGCAACTTCCCTTGTCTCCAGGTGAGGTCCCTATCTGAATGGTATTTTTTAAAGTTAGTGTCAAGCCAGGGTCATTTTTGTCTCCGAATGCGCTGCCTTATAATAGGGAAATGCTTATCCAGTATGGTCTTGATGAAGGTAATGCAGAGGATGGGTCATCTGACTGATAAACAGGACACTAGTTTTGTTTGCTAGGACAGTCTGACACATGAATTAAATTTTCTGTTAATCTGTAGTATCTTTTTAACATTTACTTACATATGATTATGGTTGTAGCTGTTTTTCACATATCTTGATACCATTTATCTGCTGTGTCCTGCTGTAAAGGGGGTCATTTATTCTGCTGGCACTTATGTTTTCTCAGGATGACACTACAGACATTACTTTTAATAACGGTAACCCCAAAATTTCATTTTATGTTTACTGTCTTCATTTATTATCTCTTCTTATAATTTAGTTTCAGACAAGTGCAACAACCTTAACACTTAACAAATATAAACACTCTCTCTCTTTAGCTTTTGCCATACACATAAGTGATTATTTTCAAATGAACAATGCAATCTGTTTGCAGGTTTATTATAGTTATGTACCATAAAGATGGGTTCAGTATTACAGATGTCATTCAGCAGTCCTCACAAAGGGTTGCTCCTGAATGTCAAAGCCTAACAGTATGAGTCCTTGAACTCCAGGAAACGAAGTGCAATTAAGGGGAAATATATAATAAGTCTCAAATTGTTGTATCTTGGAGAATTCCCCTCCTTTGAGGTGCAGTGATTTTGGAGTTAGTATATATAGGGTCTATATTAGAACACCGAACATTTAAAATGTTGAGTGTTCTAATATCGACCTATTTTCAGCGAACGCTGAAAATATTGAAGAAGCAGAAAACCAAATTCTTTCCTTGGAATGAATTCGGTTGTCTGTTTCTGTTTCTTCGGTATTTTCAGCGCTCTGTTGGAAAATTACGGGTCGGGTTCAGGTAAGTGAGCGATTGAGTGCGGGTTAGGTATGTTTGCGATTGTGTGGATATGAGGGTTAGGGCGCGGGAGAGGTGAGTGTGCGATAGTGATGGACCTTAGGGTTAGGGTTTGGGTTAAGGTAAGTGGATAGTTAGTAGTGTGTGTGTATAGTTTAGTGTAGGGTTAGGTGTAAGATTTTAGGTGTATGTGTGTGGATTGCTGTTTGTTTGGTGTGCTTGTGTTGTATGTATGGGTTTTGGAACAGCGAATTTTCTCCCTAGAAAAATTTTGCTGTTCTGAACGTTTGATGTTTGGTATTTTCGATTGGTAGGGTTCGATATTAGAACACTCGACATTTTGAATGTTCGGTGTTCTAATATAGACCCGTATATATAAGTAGTGGGGGTGTGGGGGTGCAGGATGGACTTGTCCTCCTGTAAAAATAACTTTACTGTGTAACAGTGAGTTTTGCACTTCACTGTTACATGTATAGAATTGTGCTTATATTTTTTGTAGTTCTAGAATTCACACAGTAGAGTCTGGAACGTCTAATCTCATTCAGTATACTTTTGGAGGACATTGCCTTGATTTATACTTGTTAGTATTCTCTGATGTCCTGCCTTTTAAAATAACTTGCTTAGCTGAGGGCAAAGTGGAACATTATTGTGTATCAAGCTTTGAATTTCACTTCATTATAATGTTCAGTTATTTAGATAAATATATAAACTGCTTCTTTAGAACACCCTGAATCCAAAAATTAGCAACACTAGTAAGCACAGCAAGGGATCTTTTTTCGGTACTTTTCCGTTAAAGCCCTACCACTTTGCGCTGCTGTGAACTGAAGCTGTACCTCACGCTGTTGCATTTCTAAGTATTCATACACTACAGAATAAGAAAATTAAAGTTTCTGAAGAGTTTATATCCAGTAAGGGATTGTAAATTCGTGAATAAGCTATCACCTCAAGAAACAACATATCAGCTACATCTTCTAAACATTGTGCAGTACTTATTTTTGCCGGTAAATAACCCTTTCAGTTTGCGATGCCAGTATTTAATTTCCTGTGTGACAACTACATCTCCAAAACTGACAAATGACTTTTTGTTGTTGCGGTAGGTGTAAGTTCTTTCACACTGTTTGCAAGGATTGGGACAACTGGACAGTCAGACCCAAATATAACCCTTTTGCTTGTGATCCCACTTGCAATGTAAAATAATTTTGGGTACTTTTTCATTCAATACGGGACCAGGCATGTTCACTTCTGTTTCTGCGGAGACGTTATTTCCAGGCTATTTTACTTTGGAATGGGCTCTGTCTATCAGTCTGATAATAGAAGATCACTGGCAGGAGGAGCCATTGACAAGGTAAGGTACACTTACTACAATATTCACACTGACTGACAGACTGCTGACCAATGAGCATGGCGGACACATCGGGCTTCAACTACACTACCAATAAAAGGGCACCTATTACTTCCCCCTGACATGAAGTAGCTAATTCAAGTCTCTGCTGTGCGATGAATTGGTGGGGGTTTAACAGAATAGTACCCTTTTTTCTTTTCTTTTTCAGTTTTTTTTTCTCAGCAGGATCAGTCCAATAGCTCCTCTGTTAGCTGGATCAGTCCAGTGACTCCTCTTATCTGCAGGACTGGTCTGATGGCTCCTCTGTCTGCAGGATCGGTCTGATGGCTCCTCTGTCTGCAGGATCGGTCTGATGGCTCCTCTGTCTGCAGGATTGGTCTGATGGCTCCTCTGTCTGTGGGATTGGTCTGATGGCTCCTCTGTGTGCATGCAGTTGGCCTATTGGCTCCTGCCAAGGTAGCTCAGTAGACCCATTCATTCCCCAACAGTGAGAGTCAGGTAATATGGAATGGAGCAGCATGCACATCCTACTTTGTAGCCTACCATTATCTCCCTTGCAGCAGTTCTCCAAGTTTCAGTACTGCTGCTTACCACAGGGTAGCATGATCTCTGAGCTACTTGCTTATGCTCAGTGATAGCATATGTTCATAATCTCATGCTCAGTGGATATAACACCTGGTGCTTTTGCTGACTGTCATCCCAGTGCAGAGGTAGAGCTACCTCCCTCTCCAGGGAAGGGTTTGCTGTCAGAGACTACTCACTCCTATCCTCCCCAGCCAGCTCCATTGGACACTTGAGCCACTAATCAAACTTAGATTGTCTGCACCAGTCTGTGCTTTGTCCCACAATGTCACTAGAAGTGGCACAGTAAGGGATCTTTTGAAAGAGACATCGTCAGTGCTGCAAGACTGCATTTTTACTGGTAAATACCCCATCTGAAAGCTATGCTTAATTGTCTGGATAGTACAGGTGATAACTGTGTTCTTTTTATACCAAAACCTGTCAGAACTACATCCACGTTGCAGGCAAGTTAATATTTTGTAGATGTCTTATATCCAATCAACTTCATTTCCATGAGTGGAAAAAGTTAATATTTTATAGACATCTTATATCTGATCAGCTTCATTCCTATAAGTAGAAAGCTATTATTATACTGTAATCTCTGGGAAACTTGATTTAAAATAAATACCATATATTAAGAGATATAAAATAAATGTATGTTGACTTGTTTATTTACACTATGTACCATTTACAGATACTTTAAAAAACAATTCTTATCTGTATAGGATTAAACAGATTTTTTTAATTAGGGCTACATCAATTTGCCCCTTGGAGCAATCAGTTTGCCTGTTCTGAAGCCACAGAAGCACAACAAATATGCACTTGCTTACAATATACTTTTTGCAAGTCTACTGCCCGTAGCTTAACAAGGGAAGCACTCAGAGGCAAGCTGTCCTTTGGTCTTATCTTGCATATAGGAGAACTTTAGTATATGGTAATGAAGATGACACAACGCTGTACTGACAGTTCAGTCTCATTGTGTCATGCGTTGCCACTGTACTTACTTAATCACAGTAAACAAAAATACATTTCCAATATTTAGCAGTCTTAGACAGTTCAACGTTAAAACTGTAGTAGGGTGTTGTAAAGAGAATATATCATGAACCGACAGTAAATTGTAGGCGATTAGTCACAGATCCATACACAAAAAATATGAATTGAAACAACTTATACCACCCTGATTTGCTACTGTTGTTTGCTAGCAGTGCAAAGTCAACTAACACTACATATATGGCAAGGAAAATTGCAACAATTTGGACTGCTGCATCCACTGAATAATGTATCTTCTAGATTACAACTGTTCTAGGAAAAGAAATGAGTGTTGTGCCAGTTGTTTTCTGGTGTACTTATGTGTCTTAGTCTTTTGTCACCCAGAATTGATTTAAAAAGTTCTAAGTAATTAGGTAACAATATGTCTAATTTGTGTTTGAAAATCCTAGTGTTTATTAAGACACAGCACAATTACTTCATGTGTAACTTCTGACTGATGAAATGTATACAGTCCTTCCAAATGAGGGCAGTTGAGGAATATATTCCATTTTACTCTCTCATCTCTCAAGATTCTTTTTATAGCATGACCTACTTACTGCTAGATTAGCCAGTTGTCTAACAGAAAGCTGATGCAACACGCTCTCTTTCTGGATTTATACCAAGAATCAGACATAAAATATGGCTGCTAACTAACTTAATTGCCTTCCTACATCTTACTTTTAATAGTCTGCTGGGTTGTCTGCACCCTTGGATTTAACATTTTATTTTGATGTCATTTATAATTTCACCTCTTCTGGCTATTAGCTGATCTATAAAAGTGTACATCTCTTTAAGTAAGTGGATGTTTTGTCAAAAGTTTTAAAAGTTAATTGTATATCTTTTTTTTAAATGCTGCCATCTTTCTGTCACACTTTCATTTAGTACATTTCAGATAGTTCCATTTTTCACTTGTGCTAGTTGTCATAAGCATACATATGCTATATAGCATAACTTTATACTAGGGTCATATTAAGGAATGTAGATCCCTTTTAAAGAGACACAAGAACATTAAAACTCTACTTATAAAACCAATACTACAATAAATCAACAAAGCGTACTATTTCTAAAGTACTGAAAGGCCAATCAGAGCATGAAACAAGATTGCTACTAGTCTGAAAATATGGTTATCAACACAACTGGAGGTATAATTAACTATAAAGAATGTTTGTATACTACAGAAAATGTGGGGAAATCTGTTAAACAAATAATGTGCCTGTGTCTGGGCACATTACAAATGATATAAAGTAAAATGAAGCAAATGACTGAAACACATTCTTTCCTTCCTTCCCTTCCTATAGGATCATAGGAGGTTGCAAGGCTAATGGCCCTGGGGCCCTTACAAGCCTAGCCAAGAGTTTATCCCTAAAAAGAAACCTCAGTCGGCACTTATCGCCCCTGTCATTGAGGGACACAGGTGGAACCCCTGGAACAAATTTGTGGTTTCCCATCCACTCATCAAGGTTGTGCTTGAAGAGGGTCAGCGAGGTACTCTATTTGATGTGTATGGGAAGTGTATTCCAGAGACGGGGCAGCCCCTGGGAGACAAACCTATCTCTCCAGCAGGTTTTGTTGATCTCACATATTAGATTCAGGCTTTTTGAGTGGGTAATGTGTGAGGAGTTAGACTTAAGGATATGGAGCATCTGTAGTAGAGCAGGGTCCGAGATTGCTTTGTAGGCGAGACACAGAACACCTCTGAGCAATCTGTGTGATACCGGGTAGAGAGATAGTGATTTGAGTCTATCTGCATAGGAAAGGTGTTGGAGGCCATGGATTCTCTTTATGAGGTATTTCTGTGGCCTTTCCAGTTGGTGCAGATGTTTGGAGAGGTACATACCAAACTGGGCATTATACTCAATTATTGGTCTAATGAGGGAGGAGTATAGAGAGATAATAACCTCCATTTTTCTGGATACAATCTCTTTACTTATGAGATGAACCAGGTAAAAGGCTTTTCTGACCACTTCCGCTACATGATGGTCGAATGTGAGATTATCAACCTGAGTATCCAGGTCTCTCATCACAGGTTGTGTGTTTAGGGGGTTGCTGTTTATGTGGTAATTAGTAGGAGATGTGTTTCTGCCGAATGGTATGATGATAGATTTTTTTTGCATTTAGCTTGAGGCCATGACTTTGCACCAGTCAGTTGCTGTGAGACCCTCATGCAGTATGTTAACATCATTTGGGGAGTCAGTGACAGCACCCAACTTACAGTCGTCCACAAACTTGGTCAGCCACAGGCCTTTTGTCTTTGTCTGGACCTCTGAGAAGTAGATGCCAAACAGGTCTGAGGACAGGTCCCTGGGGAACTCCACTAGTGACAGGTCTGCTATCGGAGGTGGAGGTTCCTGTTTTGACCTCGAGGGTCCTGTTGGTGAGCCAGTTGGCCACCCACCTGATGAGATGGGGATTTACGCCAAGTTGTGTTAACTTTTCGATGATGCCCGAGTGGGGGATTGTGTCAAAGGCCTTGGCTAAGTCAAGGTAAGCTGTGTGTACTGACTTTTCCTCATCCAGGACCTTGATGACAGGCTCAAATAAGTCAACCAGGTTCAACAGGCAAGATCTGCCCTTGACAAATCCAAACTGGGTGAGGTCAAGTGCTTGGATATTGCCTATGTCCTTGTTTATGTGAGCCATAATAATACGCTCCATAGCTTTACAGATCAGACTTGTCAAGCTAATGGGGTGATAGTTTCCAGGGTCAGTAGTGGCACCACCTTTGTGCAAGAGGATGACAATGGCAGTTCTACACTCTGATGGAATGAAGCCTGTACTTAGGTTTTGGTTGAATAGAGTGCTCAGTGGCAAAGCCAGTTCTTACCAGAGATGGTGCAGAATACAGCCTGGGATACTGTCAGGTCCCATGGAAGCTGCATTCTTTGCCTTGGATAGGGCCTTTTACACTTGATGTGTGGAGGTGTGAGGAGCAGGACAAGTATCAAGGATGTCTAAAGGACCTTTGGAGGGGACAGGTGGTGAAGTTTGCACTGAACCTGTCTGCTAGCAGGTTGACTAAATCAACCGGATCAGTGTAAGTGATACTGTTAAGTACTAATTCGGAACAAACCTGGGCTTTGCCATGGAGGTTCCTGACGTGACTGAAGAAGGCTTTGTGGTTTCCCTTTGTTTCAGAGGCTAGTTTAGATTCATGATTGGCTTTGGAGGTTTTCACTAATGATCTAATTTGCTTATCGAGGCTAAGGAGCGAGTTTTTCCAATTTAGAATTTGTTCCTTTTTACTCTTGGACAACAGTTTCTTCCTTTTGTTGTAAAGCCTATTGATAGAGGATACCCACCAAACAGGTTTGTGTTTCCCTGAGGAGCAGGTTTTAGTTCTGCTGGGTATGGCTGAGTCCATGCAGTTGTACAGGTGCTTTTATACTGCATTGGTGTACTGTTCAGAATAATTGTCTGCATTCTCTGAGGTTGTAGTCAGTTTTTGAAAAGTTTATTAGCTTGATTACAGCTGGGGGGTGGTTGGGTGGGATAGAAACTTTGAACGAGACAGTCCGATGATATGATCTCACCAGGGAAGCACATATTATGGGAGTGGTGCAGCAGTCACCCATGTTGGTGAGAACCAAGTCCAGAATGTTATCTCCCCTTGTGGGGGATGAGACAAGCTGGTCTAGTGCATTAGAATTGATGAAGTCAATGAATCGTTGAGTGAGTGCATTAGTGCAGGAGTAGTTCACCCAGTCTGTGGTGGGTAGTTGAAGTCACCAAGGATCAGGTTGTTAGGTTGTACCTTGATGGAGTCAAGTAGATCCAGGTAAGAGGAGTGGGTCTCCTGACTCATGGAGGGGGGGGGGTCTATAGCTGGCTATAACCTGGATGTGTGTCTTGCCAAGTGTCAGTTGCACCTGGAGTAATTCCAGTAACTCATACTGGCAGACCAGTCTGGAGGTGTACCCGTCCTTAATGAAGATGAAGAGTCCACCACCCTTAGTCTTCCTGACCTCATTTTGGGGTCAGAATGTATTAAATGAGATATAACCTGGTAAGGCAGGGGTGCTCTCCACAGACCTAAACCAGGTTTCCGTGACCGCACAGACATCGGCTTTTTCCAGTGCAAGGAGAGCCTCCAGTGAGTGTATTTTCAGGTTGAAGCTCCTAGCATTTAGCAACATGACCTTCAATTTGTTTTTTGACAGATCTTTTATGTTGGAAGATTTGTCTTTGGGACATTGCCTAAAAATGGTATAATAGGGGAGGCAAGATCCTTGGCCAGGATGTGGAATCCTAGCAGTGACAGGTGGAGGCCATCTCTGGCAAAGCAACGAGGCCTGTCAATCTTCCTTCATTTTTCAATATTGACACCTATTCTTGGTAATGGGCAGGGTTGGCCTTAGTCCAATTGGATCAATTTGGGGAAGTATTGCCTGCTCCCTCATGGAGCCCTGCGCTAGGCCATGACAGGTTCAGTAGGCCTTCCACGACTCAGATATTTGCTTGAGAAACATTACAACAAAGTGCAAAGCATCTTCTATTGGTAGATTTGCTCTTACAGTAGTTGCAAGTCTTGGTAGTGAAGTAGACAACATTTTCCCTTGTCAATAACACTAGTGGTTGGTCCAGTATTATTAGCAACAGCAGCTTCACGCCTCTTGTATGACTCACAGTGTTAGCTGCTCATGCTTGGATAGTACTCATTTGTTGTTGCTGAGTGCTCAACAAGGGTTTTATTGCAAAACTGGTTGGATTTAACATCTGTTTTTGTGTACTGTTCCAGTTACTGTCTTGGAAGATAAGATCAGGCGTAATTTGAAGACTGCTAGAAAAGTATTATGTTTTCTTTTGCTTCTCTTGCTGATGTGGTTTATGTATGGTAGCTAATGAGCACAATTACCAGAAATATTTGTGAAACTGCCAGAGGGCAGGATTAGTATATCTTGCCAAATGTCAAGCATGTGAGAGATTTTGCATTGGCATGACGAAAAACAAATTTAGGAGAAGAATTTATCAACATCAGTATGATATAGTGAAAAGTGATTATAAGAATGCCCTAGCAAGACATATTAAGAATCACCCTACACACAGATTTAAATATATACCTATTGACAAGGTTGATCTTGGCCAGACAGGTGGGTCATTAGATTTATGCCTGGAATATAAGGAATTAAAATGGCAACTGAAGTGTAATGCTGCCATACCCCCGTGGCTTAATGACACTATTTCTATTAGTTGTATATTAAAATTAAAAACTGAATTGCTTTTATGACATCACGGTAAAACATTTGGATCCCAACTGTTTATGCAGTATGGAAAAAAAACAGTCAAGTGATATCCAACTCATTACAATTTATTTTTATTTTGTGGTTAAAAGATACAAATTAAAAAAATGTCTTATTTTGGGTCTATATTACAAACTCAAAGTTATTGAACTTTGAATACCATATGGTCGACACCATATGATCAAAGTTCAGTAACTTTGAATACGTAATAAAAAAATAAAAAAATGAAAGGAAACAAAAGTAAGTGCTGTAAGCAGGGGGGCAAGCCCCCCTGCACCCCCACACCCCCTGCTACTTAAATATACTAACTCCGAGATCAGGCTACAGTGTAGGAAACAAAAATTTTCTGTTTCTGCACTGTATTGCACTGAAGTGAGATCTAAGAGTTGGTATATTTAAGTAGCGGGGGGTTTGGGGGGCACAGCCCCCCACATGGGGGGGTACAGGTGGGCTTGCCCCCCTGCTTATAGCAATTAGTTGACATTCCTTTTATTTTTTATTTTTATTACGTATTCGAAGTTACTGAACTTCAATCATATGGTGTTGACTATATGGTATTCGAAGTTCAGTAACTTCAAGTTTGTAATAGGTAAGCCTTATTTTATGTGAGTGGGCACAAAATAGTAGTACTTGCATGTGTGTGTGTGTGTATATGTATATATATATATATATATATATATATATATATATATATATATATATATATATATATATATATATATATATATATATATATATATATATGTTCTTGTATCTTTCGGCTTTTCCTGTTTAGGGGTCGCCACAGCAGAACTCCGGTCCTTCTAATGATTGGCAGTAGAGTTTTACGTGCAGAGTTGCCGGCCCTGATGCACAACCTTCAATGAAGGGACGCCCATGCATGCATGTCTCCACACAGACGACGCTCTAGCTGAGAATCGAACAGGACGTCTTACTGTATATATATATATATATATATATATATATATATATATATATATATATATATATAAATATGGCATGTGTTTTATTTATTTTATTTCTTTTTGCCTTTATTGGTGGTGTTCAGTCAAGTGTTTTAAGGATTAATTAGGAGACAATTAACAGAATCATGTGATATATTTTAATTTATTTAAGGCAAGACTTTGAGTAATGTATCTGTTCTGAAGACGTCAGATATCTTACCGACGAAAGCGCTTAACTTTTAATAAAGTGATTATTGGACTTGGCACCTGTTCATTTTTTGTTTTTAATTGTCAAATGAGCATATTTGTATAGGTATATTTGTTCAGTATAGTACTATGTATGGAATTTGACAAATGAAATTATTATGATGAGGCATTCTAGTAATTATGCTTCTTAGAACTTGTGTGCATATTTGCCTCATGTAGCATCTTTTACTTACGTTATAAATTATATTATACATGCAATTTACTTGTAGCTTTATAGCATGCATGCACATATACAGAGATTGTTATTGCCTTTTTTGTAATTGCTTAAGTTTCCAGGTTCAGAAATATAAATAAAAACTAATCTAAACAGACTAATTAAAACAGTGACCTAGCTTTTGAAAAATGTGGTTAAAATCTGGAACACTTCAACTAATAAAACAAATCAGGCTAAAACAGTTATTGAATTTTAAAAAGACTTTTGCTATAGAAATGAAAAACATATTTATGTGCTGATAATGGATAGGGAAAGCAAATAATGTGATATTTGTTGACTTACATAAGCAAATGAATGATTATGGCATAAAATAAATTTCTCTTTGAAATTGTCAGCCTTCCTACTTTTGCCTTCATTTTTCCTCTTTAGTTGTATCTCATATTAATGTGGCTGATGACATTGGACTTTTCTATCATGTCTCTACCTCTCCTTCTGTTTCCCACTTGAGTGTACAATCGGTCTACTAATCCTTTCCTCATATTCTATGTTCCAGTCTCCCCTTATCATGTTGGTAGAACACCTATTGCACATTCCTAGCCACTTTAATGTCTGTTTCCCTGTATGTTCTCCAAACGGAAAACACAGTTTTATAGGAGGTTTTATAAACATGTTATACAATGGAAAGGTGACAATGCATCACATCATAGCTGTGCCCTCTCATTTGTTTTATATGATTCATTTTTCAGCAATTAAAGGATTTCCTGTCCATTATCCTCCCTAATAGTAATCTTAGTACAAAGCCTTCTTTGATTCATCACATTGACGTGCATAAAAACACGTGCTTTTGTACTTTGAAGTGCACTTGCTACCACCTATGTTACTACCTGCAAACCGTACTACATTGTGCAGAATGTTGATTCTTTTGTACTTAATCATCACTTCAGTCTTGATGTTATTAATACACTGGATAATCTTGTTCTCCAGCACTAGTGTGATGTTTGACACTAATATACTCAAAAGGAATGGTTTCCAGCATGGAACATTGTGACATCCTATTAATTACTGGATTCTGGTTCACTCTCAACAGCTGTCTCCATCTGCTGCCCTCTGCCTACTATCAGTTAAGCTATTTCTTATTCATTTCACCAGTGTAGAGCCCTCTTTGCTGCATACTAAAGGCCCTACTGCAGTCCAGATACAGTATAGCCACTAAATTCTCCTTGTCAGCACTGGCAGTAGTTCATTTATAAAAATGCATCACTTATTGAGAGAAAACCATGCTATGTAAATTCATACTTTGCCCATCTGCTAACCAAGTACATTCAGAAACATGGAGTGAATGTCTCCTTCTAGGAGGATTTCAGTATATTGAGGTATTATTAATTCTTGTTTTCGGAGAGTATTTTCCACTTAATTTTATTTTTATTTGAGTTGAAATGGAGGTAATCAGTCTATATTTGGGGTAAAGGTAATGGGAAGTTATTAAATGGGTTTAGTGCAATATATGGGGAGCATAGGGAAGAAATATGAGTAGGTGGTTGGGACGTAGTTGGAGAGCTGTTGAGAGCTGTTATAGAATCATGGTGGAATGAGTAGCAACTCAGGAGGAGGTGAACAGAATAAGCTGAGGAGTAGCATGATTATGTTTTCTTTGGAGAGTTAGTCCCCAGCTGTCCAGCCTCAGTCACTTGCACTAGCAAGATAGTCATGAACTGCACCCCCTCAAAGACTGCAGCAGAGTAAACACAATATCCAGTCCTGCAAAAGTTGACAGTCTTGTCTTTTCACTCAATATAGTCATAAACTGCACCCCCCAATACTGCAACAGAGTATATAAAATATCCAGCCCTGCAAAAGTTTACAGACTTGTCTTTTTACTCAATTTGTGGACTGCACCCCCCAAAGGGTCTAGTATCTAGACCTTTTTACTCATTGTAAGGAGAAATTACTTGTTCATTCTGTTATCCTTATCATGCTTTGTTCAAAGTAGTACCAAGTTTAATATCTCTTCTCTGCTTGGCCAGTACATAGTCTGCTTTTTGGCTGTTTTTCAGAGTAGAATCAAAAATAGCCTCCACTGCCCCTTAATTGTTCCCCTTCCCTTCCCTCACTAATTAATGAGCTATACCCTGCTCTTGCTGGTAACCTGCTCTTTCTTAATTGCTCTTTCCAACTACTGTTTTTGTAAATCTCCCTCTTTGCCTGAGTAGGCAGTTCTGTGTTGCTTTGCTTTTTCCCTTATCCATGCCCTGAAGTATTACTGAGAACTGCTTGCTGTATTACTATTATGTCTTTCTGGCTTTATTGTTTTAGTCTACTACTTTTAATACTACACAGTCTATGATTTATTTTTGCATTTACATTGGGAAGCACTCTTAGTTACTTGAATGCAGATTCTAGCAGTGTGAACAGTATTGATAGTTTTTGGCCATGCACTGACCCTAAGGGGCTGGAACCTGCTTCATTCACCCTCCTCTAACTTGGCTCACTTTGCTCCCTTACCCTACCCCAATTACCACCTACCTCCACTACATCTACATTTATGCTTCCCTAAACCCACTCATTCCATACCTACAAACAATCAAACATGTTACAGCCACCCTATTTGCTTTTCCCTTTTATACTTAGTTATATTACATCACACCATCTTTCTTTTGGCCCTTCTCTCCTCACACTACTTTTTCTCCTCTCCCTACTATTCCATCGACCCACCTCTATTTAAACAGCAATACCTTAATTTATTTTACTGATCACCCCTTATTAAATTCTTCAAACCTACTTTTCTCTGCTATAACTGCATTATGCTGCCCTTTCACTTACCGTGTCTACTATTTGTTCTTGCCCAAGCCAGATCTTATCACAGTTCATTGTTACTCAACCTCACTGTTAACTCTGGAACACTGCACCATAATTCTAAATCATCCCCCTCTCACCCTGCTATAGCACCAGCCTATACACTATCACATCCCATGCTTTCTTTAATTACAAGTATATCAAAGAATAACCTACATTGTACAAAGATAATTTAAAGGTGAAAACTAGATATAAAAATGATTTCACTACACACACCTCTCCTCTAAGCTTGCTGTTGATGGAAGTAATGCCATCCTAATCCTGGAACCTCTCTACATATTTGCAATCCTACTTCTCAGCTATCTCTAGTACTCCTTTTTCACTCAAACAAGGTAATAGTCTACTTTTAATGAACTTAAATCTTAGGAGCATCTACAATAAAGTACCACAGACACATGCCTATATAGCTTCACACACCCTGACATACTAATAGCCACAGAAACCTGACTAAAACATGTACTAAAGACCAGGAAGTCCTCCCCCCAAGTTGCAACATCCTTTGAAATGACAGCATAAGAAAGTTGGTGGTAGGATTACAATATACAAAAAAAAAACACCTTGAAATCACTTTCTACCCCTTCACCCACCCCAACTTTCCCAATGCTGAAA
Source organism: Protopterus annectens (assembly GCF_019279795.1). NCBI lineage: Eukaryota > Metazoa > Chordata > Ceratodontiformes > Protopteridae > Protopterus > Protopterus annectens. The sequence continues at coordinate 451,552,750 of NC_056748.1, read as the reverse complement.
TAATTCTCTCTCTCTCTCCTGCAAATCAGCAAACACAAGAGCATATGCATTACTGACATATGTATCCCTTCTGGAAACAACATCCCATTACTAGAAGAAATCCTGTATTGGATCTCAATATTAACAAGTCAACCATCATCAGAGGTGATGTTAATGTAGACTACATATGTATCACCTCTGACTCTTGCACACTGCCCATTAATCTCTTTGGTTTTACCCGTGTTCTCACTACTGGTACTCGAATAGACAAATGCAGCAGTAGGGAGTCTACATTAGACTTCACTCTTACCACTACCTCTAACAAAATTAGCACTGCTGACTGCCTACCTGACAACATTAGTGACAATCTATTGACCTTTGCCATGAGACAATCTAATCATGCACATAAACACATAATTTATAATAATGTGCACATGGTCTCCTCTTTCAATAATGACGCATTCAGTAGCTACCTCAACAAAAACAACTGGGATTTTCTGAAATACACACCCCTAGGTTATGCTGTAACTCACTTTAATAACATTCCTTAACATACTAAATGAGCTAGCTCCTATCAGATCAAAATGAATCAAATCCAGCTCCGCCCCATGACTCAAAAGAGGAAACAGGCAACTGATGCTAAACAGAGACAAATCTTGGAGAGCATGGTCTACTGACAAAATACCACAAAAATAGCAATATTAGACAGCTTAGGAACATTTCTAAACAAAAATGAGATAAAACCAAACTAAATACTTGTTCAAGCTCCAAGTGAACTACCTAAAGTACCCTAAGTTTTTCTGAAAAACAGTCACAAGACTATTACTCGCAGACCAAAGTACAACTCCTTCACCAACTACCACCAGCATCTCAGTCCCTTTAGCTATCCAGTTTAGTACATATTTCATATGCTTTGTCCTCTCCCTACTTAACAACAAACCATCTACCAGTCTCAGTATCCTAAACAGAACTAATCCAAACCAAATCCATTTTTCCCTTCAACCAGTATCTACCTCTTCTATCAAAAACATCTCCTAAAACTAAAAAATTCCACACCAGCTGCTGACAGACTGCCACCACACCAAAATATCTCAGAATTGCTGAAGATGCTATTGCACACCATGTATCTACACTCATAATCAAATTAATTACAGAAAGCTACACCCCTGCCAAGTGGAAAAAAATCCATGTCATACCTCTACATAAAGGGGGAACATCCACTGACCTCTCCAGTTACCGACCTATAGGCATTCTACCTCCACTCTCTAAAATATTAGGAAAATGCTTTCATTCCCAACTCCTTTCCTGTATTCACAATAGTGATCTCCTCTCCAGCAGTCTACATGGCTTCTGACCTCACCACAACATCACTACTGTTCTGCTCAATTTTACCAATATCATAAATTAAGAACATCAGGATAAAAGCTCTTTCTTCAAATTAAACAAGCAATGCAGAGAAAAAATAAAGTCTACCAAAAACAAGTTTGAGGTAAATTTGGCCTTCCAGGCCAAAAACAACTAAAAGGCATTCTTTAGCTATTTCCCATCCTCAAAGGTAATACACAATTATGTACATAGCTCATTGTTAATGGAGCCACCTGTACTGAGCTAGAAGATACAGCAAACCTACTGGGAGACAAATTGAGATGTAATTTTACCCTTCTCTCCCCCCTCAACCCCCCACCAGGAATACCATCAAATATTACTCCAGCAACTACCACTACCACTAGGGAACAGGTCCTCAATGCTCTCTCTGTGGCCAAGAACACTGCATTGATGAGCCCAGACAGTATCCCAGGATGCCTTCTAAATAGCATGAAACATGACTTATTAGGCCGTCTGGAATTTCTGTTAACTGTAGCCTCCAAGCAGGCTTTGTGCTTCATGAATGGAGAACAACAACAGTAATCCATCTGCACAAAGGTGGGCCACCTACAGACCCTGGAAACTACAGACACATAAGTGTCACCAGTTTCATATGCAAAGCAATGGAAAGAATTAACATGGAAATGATCAGTAATGACATAAGAAACCTCCAAAAACTGGACCCAACCCAATTTGGTTTCTTCAAGGGCAGATCATGCCTACTCAACCTGGTGGACTTCTTTTTGATGGTCACCAAAGCAAGTGATGACAGTAAAATGGCTCACACAGCCTTCCTTGACCTGGTCAAGGCATTTGATACAATACCCAACTTGGGCATTGTTGACAAACTCAGGAGGTTAGGTATTAACCCTTATGTTATCCAGGGCATAGCCAGCTGGCTCAAAGACAGGACCCAGGAAGTTAGAATGATGGAGTCCACATCTACAAAGAGGCTAGTCACAAGCAGAGTCCCTCAGGGACTGGTTCTGGGACCACTCCTTTTTGGCATTTACTTCTCTGAAGTCCAGGCCAATGTAAATGGCCTCTTGGTGACAAAATTCATAGTATCATAGAAGGTTACTAGGCTATTGGCCTTGAGGCCTTTATAAGCCTAGCCAAGAGTTTAGCCCATGTCTAGACAAGTCAGCACCTGATGTGTCTGTCCAGCAGGGACATGGGTGGAATCCCAGGGGTGTAGTTTCTGTTTCCCATCCAGTTATCCAGGTTGTACTTAAAAAGGGGTAAAAAGGTAATCTGCTTGATGTGGAGAGGGAGTCTGTTCCACAGGTGGGGGAGTCTGTTGGACACAAATATGTCCCACCAGCAAGTCCTGTTGATGTCACAGACCAGGTTGAGGCCACGCGTGCAGGTTACTCGAGTGGAGCTTGACTTGCGGATATGCAGCAGTCCTATCAATGAGGGGTCTGTGATTGCCTTGTATTCCAGACAGAGGTCACCTCTGAGGAGTCTATATGAAATTGAGTAGAGGGATAGAAATTTTAGCCTGTCTGTGTATGGTAGATGTTTGAGGCCCTGGATTCTCTTGGTGAGGAACCTCTGTAGTCTCTCCAACTGCTGCATGTGCTTTGTGAGGTACATGCCAAAACAGGCATTGTACTCAATAATGGGCCTTATAAGGGAAGAATACAGGGATGTTATGACCTCCTTGTCCCTGGTTGAGATACCCTTACTTATGAGGTGGGCCATGTAGAAGGCTTTCTGTACAACAGAAGCAACATGGTTGTCAAAAGTCAGGTTGCTATCAACCTGGGTGCTCAAATCCCTCACAACTGATTGCATGCTTATGACATTTTTATTAATGTGACAATTTTTGTGGATGTCACTCTTCCCAAAGGGGATGGTGATGCATTTTTTGGTATTCAGTTTGAGGCCATGTTTCTGGCACCAGTCGTTTGAGTGAGACCCTCTTGGAGGAAGTCCACATCACTAGGGGAACTGATGACAGCACCCATCTTGCAGTCATCTGCAAACTTGGTCAGCCATAGCCCACTGGTTTTGGCCTACACCTCAGAAAAGTATATCTCAAATAACAGAGGCCCGAAGACTGAACCCTGGGGTACACCTCTTGTTACAGGTCTAGTGCTTGAGGTGGCTTCCCCTATTTTGACTAGGTGGGTTCTATCAGTGAGCCAGTTTGCTACCCAACTGGTAACATATGGCTTGATGCTTAGTTGAGAGAGTTTATCTATTACGCCTGAGTGGGGAATAGTGTCAAATGCTTTGGCCAGGTCAAGGTAGGCGGTATGCACTGTCTTCCTCTCGTCCATGACTTTGCTGACTGTCTCAAAGAAGTCAACCAAATTTAACAGACATGACCTCCCCTTGATGAAGCCAAACTGTGTTGGATCAAGTGCTTGGAGGTTGCCAATGTCCTTGTTAATGAGGTCCATGATAATCCGTTCCCTGGCCTTGCAGATCAGGCTAGTTAGGCTGATGGGTCTATAATTTCCCAGATTGGTAGACGCTCTGCTTTTGCTTAAAGGGAGGACAGTGGCTGTCCTTTACTCAGCTGAGATGAAGCAGCAAATTTGCAGATGATTGCAAATTAGATGCAGTCATTGAATCTTCCACTGACAATAATGTTCTCCAGGAAGAGGTGACACAAACAAATAACTTGTATCAGAGCCATGGAATAAAAATAAATGCCAAGAAATGCATAATAGTATCCTTTGGGAAGTCATCCACCCCTGATAGCTATCACATTGACAGCACTCCCCTAAGAGTCGACCCAGTAGTCAGGGACTTGGGGGCACACATAAACATTAATCTACCCTTTGACCATCACACGTCTACTGCAATAAAAAAATCTTTCTACTTTGTGCAACATATATGCAAAGGTATGGCACCTAGATCCAAGGAGGTCATTGTTGCACTTTATTCAGCATTCATCAAACCTGCCATTGAGTACAGTGGCTATATCTCTCAACTGTCCTGATTTTTGCCTCATATTTTTGGTCTCTTCCTCAAAAAATTTGTGGTTTTCTGGAACATCACTGAGGACTGAAGTCACTAAATTATGAGATACATTTGAGTTTGACTTCATATCTTTCAAAAAATGCATGCAAATAGAAAACCTGTTATTCTAGCAACTTTCTAACTTTTTAGCAATATTTAAAATCTGTCCCTGTTTTTGGGCCTTTGCCCCCCTGTTATTTTCGGCTTTGTCCAGAATTCTTTTGATAAGAGTTTGAGAGGTATGACAATGCCCCCCTTGGTATATACCTAACCAGACATGTCCAACAATTGGAACGTTCACAGACATTCCTCACTAAAAGAATACGGGGTGTAAGTAAAAGGTGCTGTGCAGACTGCCTCAAAGCCATATCCCTGTATTCTGTCTCTTACAGGCTGTTGAGGGGATATCTATGACTGACATATAAAGCATTGTCAGACCATACTCTGATGAGCCTCCTGCATATCTGCAAAACAAACAGCACCAGAATTACCTGTTCAAAAGAGATAAAAGAAAAAAAAATGGTGGCTTTCTGTAGAGCAGTGGCTACTTTGGCTAAGCAAGGAAATGTGCAATGTTTGTCCTATTCTATGTCTAAATTAAGAGAAAAAAGTAAATTAGGGAAGATTGCTAACATTAAGCTAATTTATAGTAGAGAGACTATTCTGGAAATTCGATCCTCAGGCTTGCTGTGTAACAGGTTTGATGAGCTGCTGTCTGTGGGGCCTGTGAGGTCTACATCACTTCTTGAGTTAAAAGAGCTGGGAATCTTACTCAAACATGGAACAAAATGCCTGGTATGTACTGAATCAACATTACTGGATCATGGTAAGAGAAGGAAAGGCAAGAGGTGTGAGAGAACACGCAAAAGAGGATCTAGGGCTGGAATCTCTGCAAGGCTAAAAGCAAATCCCTACAGGCCTGCACTCCCATCCATTCTGCTGGCAAATGTTCGATCATTGGAAAGGAACATGGACTATATAAGGCTGGAATTATCTACTCAGAACAAGGTGAGGAAATGCTGTGTGCTTATTTTTACTGAAACTTGGCTAAACTCTAACATTAATGACGGTGCAGTCCATGTGGAGGGGCTATCACTTTTTAGAGCAGACAGAATACATGTTCTCAGTGGTAAGTCCAGAGGGGGAGGGGGTCTGCATATACATCAGCAACAACTGGTGTACCAGTTGTGAGATAGTATCCTCACACTGCTCAATTAAGCTAGAGTTTTTGTCACTGAAATGCAGACCCTTTTATTTACTCAGGGAATTTAACAGCATCTACATCACAGCTGTCTACAGTCCTCCCAGTGCTAATACAAATGAGTCAATAACCACATTATACCAGGTTATAAATGAACTACAAAACAGGAATCCAGACTGTGTTCATATAGTGGCAGGTGACTTTAATCAGGCCAACTAGAAAACAGTTCTACCCCACTATTTCCAATATGTGGACTTTGCAACAAGTGGTGAGAACACATTGGACAAGATATAGAGCAATGTTAAGCTGGCATTTAAAGCAGTGCCTCACCCACACCTGGGAAACTGTGACCACCTCTCCATACTGTTACTACCAGCATATAAACCACTGCTAACTAGAGGGAGACCAACAGTTAAACAAGTAAGAGTATGGCCAGAGGGTGCAGTCTCAGCACTTCAGGACTCTTTTGAGAGCACAGACTGGAGCATATTCAAGGAGGCGGCTACTGAGAACTACTGTATCAACCTGGAGGAGTACACCGAGGCAGTGATGGGCAACATCTCGAAATGTGTGGATGATGTGACAGTCACCAAAACCATCATCACATGAGCCAGCCAGAAACTATGGTTGATGAGAGAGGTGTACGAACTGCTGAAAGCAAGGAATGCAGCCTTCAGGTCTAGAGACAGGAAAGCCCTCAGAACAGCCAGAGCAAATCTGAACAAGGGAGTGAGGGAAGCAAAATGCACCTATGGCAGAAAGATCCAGAGCTACTTCTCTGACCAAAAAGACCCCAGGCGCGTATGGCAGTGTATCCAGTCCATAACTGACTACAGACCCCTATATTTGCAATGTGAGGACAAGGAATTCCTAAATAAGCTGAATGTCTACTTCAGCAGATTTGAGGAAGGGAACAGAACAACAGCAAAGAAAATGCCCATCAGCCATAATGAGAAGATGCTCACCCTTAACCCAGCTGATGTCCAGAGGGCACTGCTCATAGTTAACCTGAGAAAAGCAGCTGGGTCTAACAATATCCTAGGGCATGTGCTCATGGACTGGGCAGTACAGTTAACAAATGTCCTTATGGATATATTCAGTAACTCTCTGAGTCAGCAAATAGTTCCGAAATGCTTCAAGAATACAACAGTCATTCCATTACCAAAGACGTCTCCACCATCTTGCCTAAATGACTACCGCCCTGTAGCCCTCACCTCCACAGTGATGAACTGTTTTGAAAGGCTGGTCAAGGATGCCATAACATCTGGGCTGCCTGCTGATCTTGACCCTCTGCAGGTTGCTTACTGAGCAAACCGCTCTATGGCAGATGCCATCTCTCTAGCACTCCATCTATTGCTGGAACACCTTGAGAATAAAAATACCTACGCGAAGGTGCTATTCATTGACATCAGATCTGCTTTTAACACAGTCATCCCTCTTCATCTGGTAATGAAGCTGTGCCAACTAGGCATCAGCACACCATTTTATAACTAGATTCTTGACTTTCTCACAGAAAGACCTCAGAAAGTGTGCATAGGAAATAACTCTTCAGATAACATCACTCTTAACACTGGAGTTCCACAAGGATGTGTACCAAGTCCTTTGCTGTTCACCCTGTTAACACATGATTGTACAGCCAGGTACAATACAAATCACATCATCAAGTTTGCTGATGACAGAACGGTGCTGGGCCTCATCAGTAATGACAATGAAACAGCGTATAGAGATGACGTGGAACAACTGATTACTTGGTGTGGAAATAACAACTTAGCACTAAATGTGAACAAGGCAAAAGATATAATTGTGGAGTACAGGAAAAATTGCAAGGAACATTCTTCCCTCTCCATCAATGGGGAAACAATTGAAAGAGTGAGAAGAACAAAGTTTCTGGGAGTGCACATTGATGAACATAAGTACAATTGCCATAGTCACGAAAGCGCACTTTTTAAGAAGGCTGAGGAGAGCGAATCTCCCATCAACAGTTCTCACTACCTTCTACAGAGGTACGATAAAAAGCATCCTGATGAACAACCTCGTAGTATGGTATGGAAGCTGCTCTACCTCTGAGCGCAAATCCCTCCAGAGTGGTGAAAACAGCTGAGAGGATCATTAAGACCACCTTACCACATATTCACAACTTGTTCTTATCCAGATGTCTCAGCAGGGCCAGAAGAATAATTAGAGACTGCACTCACCCTGCTTACAGACTGTTCTTGCATCTGTCATCTGGAAAGCGCTTCCGAAGCATACATTGCAGAACTACAAGATTCAGGAACAGCTTCTACCCTAATGTCAATAGGCTGCTGAACTCTAATAACCACTACACCCCATGATGCTCAACTGGGTCAGGAGAAACTGTCTCAAATTGTGCAAGAACCTGGTTACCAGTCTCACCTAATACTTAGTGCAATATTCACCATGACTGTAACTTATAGGCCATCTAGGGCAGTAGCAATGCAGTAAAATATCTTTTCTTTCAGTACAAGACATGCAAATTCATAAATTAACCATAGTGCAATACTCTAATGTTCACACTGTAATACTCAAATGTCTCTTTCTGTGCAAGGATCAATGCAATGTCTTAACCAAGTACCTGTGAAATACTGAAGTCTCATGCATGTAAGTGTTCAGTTTGAAAAGTGTTAAGATGTGTTCTATTATGTCCAATATTAGTCTGTCTACCTGCATGTCTGTGATGTAATAGCGAGGCGTTACATGTGTAAATGTCTGTGAAAATAGTCTATATGCTGTCTGCATATTGAGTCTGGAGACACGGAATTTCATTCAGTTTTTGCACTTATGTGATTTCTGAATGACAATAAAGTTTACTTTGACTTAGATTTTGACTAAATGTTTCCTGTGATGTAAATATGGCCTGCTAATGAGACATTTATGTATCCCACAGATGACTACTCCTCTGGAACAGGTTCCCCATCCATATGAAGCAGATTTCTTCCCTATACAATTTGATGTGGAACAGGAAATTCTTCCCTGGTTTGGCGCCTATGTCTCTAATGAGCACAGGCAGCCTGTAAATTGATCATCTCCCAGACCCCCACTTGTAAATGTTTCATCTCCCAAGCCCTGCTTGCACTTATCAAGGGTACCAGAACTTGTCAGAGATTTGGGATGCATGGCTAACCTTAAAAAGATCCCAGTGGTGTTTAGTCTAGTACAGACCTATGAACCTATAAACCTATATTATAAGCACCAGCAACCTAGTCTGACAAAGGGGGATACTGCCAGCACAGCTATCTGGAATCTTGTAAATAATTATATGTCATTTGTGAATATCAACATGATTTCTATAAGATGCTTGTGTTACAAATGTATTAGAACTGTTTGTCATGTGGATATCAAACTGCTAGTACAAGAGTATGTATTGAAAAGGTTTTTGCAAAGTTCTGTTTGAACTGTAACCACAGCGTACCCTATTGGAATAGAACAGAAATGTACATGTACTACTGTAACTGTTTAAATGTATATATTTTAACAGTGGAAACTGGAATACAGGAGGTTCACTTCAGAAAAATAGCTGAAATTAAATTACTTTATGGCTCAGCAGTAAAAGATGGTATATTTCAGTTTTCATTGAGCTAGATACATAATGTCTGTACTAGGGAGCTTTCTGTATTGTCTTTAGGGTGAAATAATTACTAGTCTTGAAATGTGGAGGAATGTAATTGTTTTATGACTTCCAGCATCTGAGATCTGAGGTCTATGTATTTTCACAGGTAGATGCTAAATACTGCCAGATTCCAGCAGTGGGGGTTTCACCTGGGATAGAGTCAGATGAGAATAAATGATGTCATTCTGCAAGCTATCCCAGCAGTAATATTTGAGAGATTAATTTGAGGCATATCTTAGTGAGATGCAACATTTTGAATTCTGTCTTGGATTTGACAAGAGCCATTCACCACATCTGCCTTGCTCTGTAAGTAAGTTTCTATGGTATAGTAACTCTCTTAGATATAGTCAAGAATATAGCAAAGCTTAGTTTAGATATTTTTCTTTATTTATTTGAGACTGTCCTGCAATGTTATTTTAAATATTTCCTGTGATTTTGAACTCTGATGTCATTGTGAATATATACTGAGTATTATCTTGATCTTTGATTAGTTACTATTAAAAACATTTAAACCTTTCATTGTGGCTGATCTGTCTTGAGCTATTTAAGATTTAAGAGTACTTGCATATTTATTTGGTGACACTGTATGGGCCACTTCTAATAGCCTTGCTCTTGGTCAAACTACCATTTGTATTAATATTAATATTACACAGGGCCTTAAAGTATCTGATAAGGAGTTGACTTGTGGCAGTGATAACTACCTTATAGTCTGGGAAAAATGGGATATAGCTAGTAAACCTGGGCCAGTCTTTCCCAGGTGTGTGTGTGTGTGTGTGTGTGTGTGTGTGTGTGTGTGTGTGTGTGTATAAATCAAACTTCAAAGAGTGTGTCAACCACTTGGGCAGAGATACAAAGCACTTGCTGGGCAGAGAGGGTACTGGAGGTCTTGGCTTGGCCACTCAGCTGATATCTCAACTCTATAGCTGTGCCAGTGGCAAGCCTTACTGGGGATTAGGAGAATGAGGGAGAAACCAACCCCAGACTGACTGTGGTCTCCGTGTGCTCTTAAGGGAAATTGCACGTGATGCAGGGAGCTGCATCTGGAAATACTGTGTGTGTACTTGTTATCTTCTCACTGTATGCCCCCCACTGGTGCCAGTGGTGAGGATTGAGGCTCCTTGATTACTGGTCCAGTGGTGGGTTGTCACACCTAGTATCCTCTCTCTTCTTAGACATGTCAAAAGCATTTAACATACTTTCATGCCAACACCTGTCTATGAAATATTTTCCCCTAGGACTCTTCCATTCATCTTTAGCTGGCTCCAAAGCTACCTCACTAACAGACTTCAGGCTATAAGATGGAAACAAGACCCCCCCTTTCCATCTCTCTCTGCTGTCGTACCTCGGGGACCTCTTCTAGGCCTTTTACTACTCAACATTTTCATTAATAATCTACACAAATTTTTCAAACAAGCCTCCAGAGTAAATATGCAGACAATTTCATGCTCGTATGCTCTGCACCAAATCTAGTACTCCACAGGATGACCCAGGACTCCATTTCCTCTGTCAGCACAGAAACAATCCTTCAAAATCACATCAGCAAATACTTCAATTGAAACAGTTTCCAGCACAAAGCTTCCTGGTGTCTTAAATGATGATAACTAAAATTTGATCAACACATTACTCAAGTCATCAAGAAACTTCATCAAAATCGTGCTCCTCTACAGAAACAAATCCTTTCTCACTGTCTAGTCAAGGAATTCTTTAGCAACATCTTATCTTCTCCCTTCACTTCTCTATGCAGCACCCATTATCACTAGCTTTCACTCCACCTTAAAAAATAAACTAGAGGTTTGCTACAATAAAATAGTTATGTTTGCTTCCACCTTACCAATCTGTTCACATCACTGCCCAGCACTGAAGCACCTGTACTGGTCTGAATTACCTAATTACCTTACCAACTGCTTATTGTCCACAAAATAATACACAAACCCAACACCCATCACTACAAAACATCCTCAAACACACTACTCCTCTAGGAAGTTCTACTCACAAAACAAATATCTCCTTTCCAGGACCAAGTCTCATAACAATGCAGGCTACTTACTTTACTCAGCTTATGTTGCTAAACACTGGAACTCAGTCCCACCCACCCTAAAACATGACAACATTACCACACATTTCAAACACAACCTAAAACGACAATAGAGGTGTTTGAAAGGATAGAGTATGAGGATGTAGTTAAGACATGAATTAGTGAGGTTTTTCCGGGAAAAGTAGAAGATGAAATGTAGAACTATAGATAGGTACTGAATACTGATTAGGAGGGATCTGAATATAAATGGATATAGTGCAAAGCAGTATGTGAGGGAGAATGGTTATTGGGAAGTATGCTAAATGTTAAATGGTAGTGGGGAAATAGGAAAATAGAAACAGGAGTGTGTATATGATAGCAGTAAAGTTGCTTGAGTAGGGTATGGAAATGGGTTTTACAGGTGAAATGTGTATGTGGGAAGTATAACAGTAGAGTAAGAGGGGAAAATTGTGATATGCATATATGTGTATGCATATATATATATATATATATATATATATATATATATATATATATATATATATAGGTCTACTACAGATGATCGAACTTTTAAAACATCGACTTTCATATGGCCAAGACCATATGATCGATGTTTAAAAAGTTTGAACACCTGAAAAAAAAAATAAAACAAAACAAAAAAATTTCCTGGATGTTTTTGCAGGGGGCAAGCCCCCCTGCATCCCCCACACCCCCTGCTATTTAAATATACCAACTGCAAGATCGCACTACAGCAAGGGAAAGGGAAATGTTCCCTTTTCGCGCTGTACAGAGATCTCCGTACAGTATGTTCGAAGTTCTAAAACTTCGATCATATGATCTCAGCCATATGAAAGTCGAAGTTTTAAGATTTTGATCATCTGCAGGGGACCCATATATATATATATATATATATATATATATATATATATATATATATATATATATACACACACACACACACACACACACACACACACACACACACACACACACACACACACACACACACACACACACACACACACACACACACACACACACACACACACACACAGTTTATAAAAGCTGGCACAAACAACAGGCACAATCTAATCCAAGGAACAGCAGAGAAGAAATCACTGCCATAAAACATACTGGAGTTGGCAATAGGAAATAGACCTCTCAATGAACTGTATTTTGGAGGAACATACCTATTTTCAGGCATGATTTACCTCTCACATGATGTGCCTACTTTTTTGAAGTTTGCCCATATATTTAGGCTTAATTTACCACTTCATGCAATTTATTGAATCCCTCTCATCACGTGATTTTTGAAAACCGCACTAGATGATCAACATATAAAGAGGACTCATATGTTACAAGTTCCTTTTTCAGAAGCAAAAGTAAATGACCCTGTGTGGTAGAATTTTGAAATGTAAAGTCTACAGATTTTATGGTCTCTTTAATAAGTGGTTAATTTTTTCCATCACTGTTGTCAGTCTCTATTTTTTAAATGTGTTTCTGAGTAGTATCCCACATCTTACTGAAAGCAGGAACAGTTATGTGCTATTTGGTATTCAAATGTTATGCTAATTAGACGTCCCCATTTTTGGCTGGATGTACCTACTTTTTTCCTTTTTTTCAGTTTGTGCAGGTTGTCCAGTATAATATGAGGTCAAAGTGCAGCACAAAAACAATTCAGAAGAGGAACTTTTCCAAATACAGCAATATAGTAACAGCTGAGTATATTAGAGTTTGTTTAGGCAAAATGCATGCTAAGTGGCACTAACAAAGAAAAGAAGACAAATGGGTTCATAGGTAGGTACTAGGCTATCTGCCCTAAGGCATTTATAAGCCTAGCCAGAATGTGTTGACTTTTGCCACCCCATTAGATTAGTTCCCTGTGCCTCTGTCCAGCAGAGCCACTGAAGTGATCCTGGGGTAAACTTTCTGTTTCCCATCCACTCGTCAAGGTTTCTCTTGAAGAGTGTTAGCGAGGAGCTCTGCCTAATTTAGATTAGAATCTTGTTCCAAAGCATGGGAAGTCTCTGGGATAGGAATCTATCTCTCCAGCACGTCCTATTTATTGTTGTGGTGAGGTTTAGATCCCTAGAGTGTGTGGCTCGAGGGGATAAGGTTTTCTTTAGGTGGAGCATGTCCATCAATTCTGGGTTGGACATGGCCTTGTGTGTCAGGCAGAGATCACCTCTGAGTAGGCGGTATGCAATCGAGTACAGCTGGAGTTTCTTCAGTCGAGCTGCATAAGGCATCTGTTTGAGGCCAGTGATCCTCTTGGTGAGGTACTTCTGTGGTCTTTCCAGCTGTTGCAGGTGTTTAGTAAGGTACATCCCAAATGGGGTGTTGTACTCTATGATGGGTCTGATGAGTGATGAGTAGAGGGGCACAATGACCTCTTTTGATCTGGATGCGAACCCTTTTGTGATTAGGTGGGCCACATAGAAGGATTTTCTAACCAAGTTGGCAATGTGAGTATCAAAGGAGAGATTACTATCTACTTGGGTCTCTAAATCCCTTATTACATTTTCCGTTTTTAGGAGACTACCACCTATGCGGTAGTTTGTGGGTACTTTGTTTTTTCCAAAGGGGATGACTATGCACTTTTTGGCATTTAGCTTGAGGCCATGATTTTGACACCAGGTATCCATCTCAGTGAGACCCTTTTGGAGGATGTCTGTGTCAGCTGGAGACTCAGTTATAGCCTCTAGCTTGCAGTCGTCTGCGAACTTGGTCAGCTATAGTCTTCCTGTGCTTGCCTGTACCTCTGAAAAGTATATGCCAAACAGGAGGGGGTCCTAGGACTGATCCCTGGGGAACGCCACTTGTAACTGGTTTAGAGTCAGACCTAGCTCCCGCAACTCTCACCATGTGGGTTCTGTCTGTGAGCCAGTTGGCAACCCATCTTGTGATGTAGGAGTTTATGTTCAGGCTGGTGAGCTTGTCTATAATACCAGAATGGGGAACGGTGTTGAAGGCCTTTGCGAGGTCTAGGTAGGCTGTTTGTACCACCTTTCCCTCATTTATAGCCTTGGTAACTGTCTCAAAGAAGTTCTCCAGGTTTCGGAGGCATGATCTGCCCTTAAAGCCGAACTGGTTAGGGTCCAGTGTTTGGAGGTTCACAATGTCTCTGTTAATGAGCTCCATGATGATGTGCTCCATAGCCTTGCAGACCAAGCTAGTCAGGCTTATAGGGTGATAGTTCCCAGGGTCTGTTGTGGCTCCACCTTTGTGGAGCGGAATAACTGTTGCTGTGTGCCACTCTATGGGTACGTAACCTGTGGAGAGGCTGAGTTTGAACAGTGTGTTTAGGTGAGGGGTTAGTTCATCTTTGAGCTCATGTAGGACACAGCCTGGGACACCGCCCGGTCCCATTGATGCTGTGTTTTTGGCTTTGGAGAGGGCTATTTTAACCTGAGTGTCTGTGATTTCATGGGCTCTACATTCTTCTGGTATGATGGTTATGGGCCCTTTTGGGGGTGAGAGGGGGGGGTGAAGTTTGCACTGAACCTGTTTGCCAGGATGTTAGCGATATCAGTTGGTTCAGTGTATTTTGTGCCATTCTGCACTAACTCCAAGCAGATCTTAGCATTGCCACTTAGATTCTTGACATAGCTAAAGAATGTCTTGTGGTTATCTTTGGAGTCCTTGGCAATTTTTCTTTCGAAGCTCACCTTGGACGATTTTATGAGGGATCGTAGTTTCTTGCTGATACTGATCACGGATGTCTTCCCTTCTTGGGATTTTACTCTTTTCTGTACTAGTTTCCTCCTTCTATTGTATAGCTTGTTTATAGCAGGGGTCCACCAGACTGGTTTCCTTTTCTTGAAGGAGGGAGTCTTGGTTTTGCTTGGGATAGCACGATCCATACATTCTTGTAGGTGCCCATAGAATGCATTAGTAAAGGATTTTGCAGCTTAGACAGCGTTATCCTTTAGCATGGAGGCTTTGAAACTTTCCACCTCTGTCTTAAGTAACGTGAAGTTTGCTTTTGAAAAGTTTTTCACGGTGGTTTCCTTGTCCAGGGGTGGGGGCAGAATGTGGATATCCAAAGTGATTTATTTATGGTCAGATCTAACCAGCGAGGGGTTGACCTCCGGTAAGGAACACTGATCGCCCATGTTGGTGATGACCAGGTCCAATATGTTGTCACCTCTGGCGGGAGTGTTGACCAGTTGATCCAGGGCATTTGAGTTTATAAAGTCTAGGAAATGTTGGGCAAGGGAGTTAGTTCTTGAGTAGTTCTCCCAGTTAATGTTTGGGTAACTGAAATCACCCAATATTAGGGTGTTTGGTAGGACCTTTATGTTTCCCAGTGTTTCCAGAAACGTGGAATGGGGCCCTGGGACATGGTGGATGATCTGTAGCAAGCTACAATTTGAATTGCAGTTTTGCCCATTGTTAGTTGCATGTGGATGATCTCTAACCTAGAGGTGTGGGTATCCTTGATGAATATGGATACGTCCCCACCACGTCTGGGTTCTGTGGCAGAAATGTATGGTATGAGTTGTAGCCTGGTAGTGCTGGGGTGCTATCTGGAGCTTTAAACCAGGTTTCTGTTACTGCACATATATCAATTTTATCCATACTGAGGAGTGCCTTGAGGGCATGCATTTTGAGGTTTAGACTTCTGGCATTGAGTAGCACTACCCTCAGTTTTTTGTTACTTGTGCTAATTACGGCGGTGGGTTTGTCTTTTGAGCCTTGCCTAAAAAAGACACTATGGGGGTGGCAAGAGCCTTGGCCAGTATTCGAAAGCCTAAGGGTGACAGGTGCAAGCCATCTCTAGCGAAGCAGCGTGTCTTGTCGAGCATGTCATCCCAGGAGGACAGACACTGTATTCCCCTTTGAATGACGGCAGAAACTTACTCAATTGTTGAAATTGATAATTTTTTTCTTTATACCGTGGTATCATTCTTGGTGAAGGCAGGATGCTACTCAGGGTCAGGGTCATACTGACCTGGGTTACGTGATCAGAGAGCTCTTCCATGTCTCTTTTCATGTAGTCCAGGGAGGTACGGCTCAGGTCATTCACACCAACTTGGACAATGGTGGCCCTTCTGTATAACACAGTTAAGGCTGATTTTTTTAGCATGTTCAAAGTTCATAAGTAAATGCTAGGCTAGCTGCCCTGTGAGCCATTTTAAGCCTAGCCAATTTCCTTTTTTGTGCTCCAAACAACCTATCTCATTCAGTTACAGACATGTCTTACCCATCCCATGATCGATAATTATATTTTGCTCCTAATTAGAATAACTGAGATAATATCATAGATAATTTGAGGGGACCAATGCATGAGATACAATGTTTAGGAGCTTAATTTGTCCATTTATAGTACAGGGTACAATCCTGGGTTAAATTTTCTGTTTCACATCCATAGATCTAAGTTGCACTTGAAAGTGGACAGGAATGAACTTTGTGGCTGGGCTGTCAGTTCAGTAGCAATGGTATGCTCTGCAAAACATACCTGTCCCTCCAAACCATTCTGTTGATGTTGCAGAAGAGGTATAGATCCCTAGTCCAACTATTTATGATGCCATTTGACTTGCTGATGTGTAGTAATTCCACAAATAATGGGTTGGAGGATGCACTGTATGCCAGATACAGGTGACCTACTAGTAGTCTGTAGGATACTGAGTATAGTGACAAGGCTTTGAGTCAGTCCATGTAGGACATGTTGTTTAGGCCTTGTGTCCTTTTAGTAAGATATCTCTGTGGGCATTCCAGTTGTTGCATGTGTCTGGACAGATACATGCCAAAAGGGACGTTATATTCAATGACTGGCCTAATGAATTTAAATGTTTAAGTTTCTAATATTTGTTTAAATGTGTATTTATTTTTATGTGAATATATAATATAGGTTCATATGTTCATAGATAGGTACTAGGCTATTGGCCCTAGGGCCTATACAAGCCTAGCCAAAAATGTACCCTGGCTTTCGCCACCCAAGAAAATTATTTTCCTGTGCCCCTGTCAAGCAGAAGCACAGACGTGATCCCCGGGGTGAATTTCCTATTACCCATCCAATCATCAAGATTTTTCTTGAAGAGTGCTAATGAGGAGCTCTGTTTGACATAGATAGGTAGTCTGTTCCAGAGTATGGGAAGTCTCTGGGACAGGAATCTATCCCTCCAGCATGTTCTGTTTATTGTGGTGACAAGTTTAGGTCCCTAGAGCGTGTAGCTCAGAGGGATTGGGATTTCTTTAAGTGGAGCATGTCCAACAGCTCTGGGTTTGACATAGCTTTGTATGTTAGGCAGAGATCGCCTCTGAGTAGGCGATATGTGATGGAGTAAAGCTGGAGTTTTTTGAGATGGTCTGCGTAAGGCATCTGTTTGAGACCAGTGATCCTCTTTGTGAGGTATTTTTGCGGCCTTTCGAGTTGTTGTAGATGTCTTGTGAGGTACATACCAAAAGGGTCGTTATACATTATAATGGGTCTAATGAGTGATGAGTAGAGGGGAACAATGACCTCTTTTTTTTTCTGGATGAGTAGCCTTTTGTGATGAGGTGTGCCACGTAGAAGGATTTCCTGACCACTTTGGCGATGTGATTATCAAAGGAGAGACTACTGTCCACCTGTGTCCCAAGGTCTCTTATTACACTTTCGGTGTTAAGTAGACTACCGCCTATGTGGTAGTTCATGGGTACAGAATTTTTACCAAAGGGGATGACAATGCACTTTTTGGCATTGAGCTTGAGACCATGTCTTTGACACCAGGCATCTGTCTCAGTGAGGCCATTTTGTAGGATGTCCACATCGTTAGGAGTTTCATTTATGGCTCCTAGTTTGCAGTCATCTGCGAATTTAGTTAGCCAAAGACCTTCTGTGTTGACCTGTACTTCAGAGAAGTAGATACCAAACAGGAGAGGACCCAGGACTGAACCCTGTGGTACTCCACTTGTCACTGGTCTGACGTCTGATTTGGAGTCTGCTACTTTCACAGTGTGGGTTCTTCCAGTAAGCCAGTTGGCAACCCATCTTGTGACATAGGGATTTATACCTAGTTTAGTGAGTTTATCTATAATTCCAGAGTGGGGGATAGTGTCATACGCCTTGGCAAGATCTAGATAGGCTGTGTGAACCACCTTACCCTCATCTATGGCTTTGGTGACTATTTCAAAGAAGTCTATTGGGTTTAGGAGACGTGATCTGCCTTTTACAAACCCAAACTGTGTGGGGTCCAGGGTTTGGAGATCTCCAATGTCTTTGTTTATGAGTTCCATGATGATACATTCCATGGCCTTGCAGACGATGCTCGTCAGGCTAATGGGGCGGTAGTTCCCGGGGTCTGTGGTGGCCCCCCCCCCTTTGTGGAGTGGGATAACTGTTGCGGTGCGCCATTCATTGGGCACAAAGCCTGAGGTGAGGCTATGATTGAACATGGTACTTAGGTGGGGTACCAGTTCATTCTGTAGTTCATGTAGAAGGCAGCCTGGGATGTTGTTAGGTCCCATGGATGCTGTGTTCTTGGATTTAGAGAGTGAAGTTTTTACCTGTGCAGCCGTGATTACAGGAACATTGCATTCTTCCGGTATAAAGATGGACCCTTTAGGGGGTGAGACGGGGGTAAAGTTAGCACTGAACCTATCTGTCAGGATGTTGGCAATATCAGTTGGTTCTGTATATTTAGTGTCATTGTGCTGAAATTCAGAGCAGATCTGAGTGTTGCCATTGAGATTTTTGACATAGCTATAGAATGCTTTGTGGTTGTCTTTAGAATCAGTGGCAATTTTGTTTTCATAACTAGCTCTGGAGGATTTTATGAGGGATCTCAGCTTCTTACTGAGGCTGACCAGGGAGTTCCTCCAATTGTGGGATTTTACTCTTTTTTGCAACAGTTTCTTTCTTCTGTTGTAGAGTTTGTTTATGGCAGAAGACCACCAGACTGGCTTCCTTTTTTTGGAGGATAGCATCTTGGTTCTGTTCGGGATAGCACTATACATGCACTCGTGTAAGTGCTTATAAAGTGCATTTGTGTAGGATTCAGCAGTCATACCTCTATTGCCCATCTGCATGGGTGTCATGAAGTTTGCCACTTCTGTCTTAAGAAGCATGAAGTTGGCTTTGGAGAAATTTTTTATGGTTGTTTTCCTAATGGAGGGTGGGAGTGGGATGTGGATGTCTAGGGTGTTTAGCTTGTGGTCGGATCTGACCAACGAGGAGCTGACCTCTGGTGTGGAACACCGGTCACCCATGTTGGTGATGACCAGGTCTAGGATATTGCTGCCTCTGGTGGGGGTGTGGATAAGTTGATCCAAAGCATTGGAATTGATGATTTCCAGAAAACGTTGAGCAAAAGAGTTGGTACATGAGTAGTTTTCCCAGTTAATGGTAGGGTAGTTGAAATCACCCATTATTAGAGTGTTGGGTTGTACCTTAATATTTTCCAGTGTATCAAGAAAAGAGGAGTGGGAATCCTGGGGCATGGTGGGGGGTCTGTAGCAAGCTACAATCTGGATAGTGGTTTTGCCCAGAGTTAGTTGAGCTTGGATAATCTTGGATGCATTATGCTGAGCAACTAGCTTGGAGGTGTGGATATCCTTAATGAATATGGACACGCCTCCACCTTTAGTGTTTCGGTCCGGGTTTGGTGGCCGAAAGGTGTGGTATGAATTATAGCCTGGTAATGCAGGGGTGCTCTCTGGAGCTTTGAACCAGGTCTCTGTCACTGCACAGATGTCAATGTTCTTCATTTTAAGGAGTGCCTCGAGTGAGTGCATTTTGAGGTTTAGACTTCTAGCATTGCCCTCAGATTTTGCTTGCTTGTACCTGTTACGGTGGTGAATTTGTCATTTGAACCTTGCCTAAAAAAGGCACTATAGGGGTGGCAAGAGCCTTTGCCAGTATCCGGAATCCCAAGGGCGACAGGTGCAGGCCATCTCTGGCAAAGCAGCGTGGTCTGTCGATCATGTCATCCCAGGCAGACAGATATTGGATTCCCTTAGAATGACACCAGAAGCTTAGCCAATTGTTAAAGTCAATCATTTTGTCCTTGTACTGTGGTGTCATTCTGGGTGATGGCAGGATGCTACTCAGGGCTAGTGTCATACCTGCCTGGGCTACAGGATCAGAGAGCTCCTCCATGTCTCTTTTCATGTAGTCCAGGGAGGTACGTCTCAGGTCATTCACACCAACATGGACAATGGCAGAGTCATATTTGTACTTGTTGTGGAGTGACCTGAGTGCGTGCATTATGTGGCAGATCCTGGCACCTGACAGGCAGCTGACAGTAACTTTTTCCTTGTTTAGCCTGGTGAGTGGAACATCAGTGTGCCTGATTATAGAGTCACCTATGACTAGAGTGTTGGGTACGTTATGCCTTATGGGTTGTAGTTGAGTGGCACACTGAGTATGTGGACTGTGTGTCATTTGGGTTGTGTTGGGGGGTGGAGGTTGCTTGCATTTTTTGGAGGTCTCTGTTGTTTGGGCAGATTAGTACAGAGAGCCTCCATGAATGTAGGTGTGTGTTTTGTTGTTCTGTGTGTGTGTTTTGGTGGTGTAGGTTTTGAGGGACTATGTGATGAGTGTGGTGCGGTGCAAGTGTTTACCTTCTCCTCTTGATTGTCTAGGCCTGTCTTTGGTAAAGAGAGCTTTGCTTCCAGTTTGGCTACATAAGTGCATCTCTCACAGGTTGTAGTGTTGGGTGGTAGGAGGAGAGGCTTGTCTGTGTACATGAGGCAATTGCTGCATTGTTCCAAGATGCCCAGATTCATCAGGTATACAGGAGAAAACACTAGGAGCTGACCTTTAGACATGCCTGAATAGGTGCTTATTTATTAAGTACTAAAAACTGTTTTCCTCTAGACAAGTGAGGAAAGTTTTCATCTGCTCTGCAACCTGGAATTTTATTTGAAGAATGAATGAATAAGTGTTTTAAAAGCTGAGGAAATTTGACACAATCTTTTACATTGGTATTTATTGTTTTCATATATTCATTTGTTAAATGGGTAAGTTTACTTGTCATTAGACTCTTTCAAGTTACTATCCAGGCCAAACAAAAGATTAAAAGTAAGACGAGATATGTAAAACAATATGTAAAACAATGATCATGCAGTCCATTTCTTGAGAGGAAACTAGAGCACATCCATACAGACAGTGACTAGAGAATGGAATTAAACCCCAGAATAAAGAGATGTGAGGTAAAAAGCTTAACCAGTAAGCTACCATGATGTCTTCAACATAACTCCACTAAAATAATCTACATGTGCAACATAAATACTACATGCTGGGTGTATATGTCTCCTTTTCATGACTGTCTGCAGCTGTAACAAGCTTTCATGGTTCCTACGGAAGGGATCAGTGTCACTTAAGTGCTTCAAAGTAAATCATATGGACAGTTCCAGCATTAATTCATAATTAAGGTCTTGACACTTAGAGGACTATGCATGGATGCATGGGGTTGTTTCTGATGTACAGTATATAATATGTAGATTGGGTTTTAATGAGATACTGTATTTTTATAGTAGACATTAATGGCTGTTACAGCAATAGCTTATTTCACTCTACTAAATTTATGTGTTGTCAGATTTTTGCATTTATTTAATTTATTTAGTTGTTACTCAGTAAGTGAAGTAGTCCACTCTGACTATTCATAAACATGACTCAGATAACAAAAGTGAGGGAAAATATAATACATGTAGCTGATTTAGAGTAGCCAGTGTATATCCCAGTTTGAAAACAGAAATTTAGCAAAGCAATCCAGTGGATCTAAATTTCTGGGTAATTTCAGTAACTGGCTAGTAAGTGCACTGCCTGAATGCCAAGAAAAAAATACAGAGAACCTGAAGGAAAGTCAGCTAAAAAAGGTGATGAAGAAACACTGACTTGGAAAAGTACTGCTGCTGTTAATCAAAAAACAGTGCAAGCTCCAGTCATGACTTCTAGTAACCTAATGGAAAGTATAAGGCAACTGCACACAGACCTGATTAAAATAAATCAAACACTGATGGCATATATCAACTCAAACAATAAAAGGCTGGAAAAAATGGAAGAAACTTTAAACAGATATTCAGATAAGGTGATAAAACTGCAAAACTGAGAATTCAAAATGAAGAAAATGGCTGGTTGAATATGAAACTACACAAAAATAGATGTTTAAAAAATAATAGGATTAGAGGACAGAGAAGGCAGGGAAAACCTGAGATTTTCTGCTGTACCAGATAAGCTGGAAGGAACAGACTGTATTAATTTTATGAAAGCAGAAATAAGCAACTGGACTGGTATTCCACAACAGGAACTTTTAATTGAAAGGGAACATCATATGTATGCCCCAAACATGGCTATGAGAAAGCAACCTAGAACTTTAATAGGAAAGTTGCAGTCTTACTAGCAGAAGGAGTTGAGTCTGGCGAAACTTTAGCAGAAGGACAAAGTACTAAAAGTGGGAGACAACAGACTGTGGAGAATGACTACTGATTATACACCAGGCAGAAGATGAGTAAATTTATTCCATTATTCAGGGAATGTTGAGAGGCAGGTATGAGATTCAAACTTCTGTACCTAGCTATCTTCAGAATATTTTTCTATGCAGGGATAAACTCGTTTTTTGATGAAGTACATGCAGAGGAAGAAATACAAAAGTTTGTCCAACAAAACGTGAGCTGTGAAAGAGAAGGAGATTTTGCTGCTTGTTCTTCTGGTAACCAAGACCACAGAGAGACTGTGCCAGTGAAATATTTTCCAATGTTTAAAAGGAAAATGCTTGAGAGAAGGAAAAAAAAAAACATGAGAGTCAACTACAAAAAATGAGAGTACATTGGAAATCCAGCACAAACAGGATTTGAGAGATGGAGATGAACAGGAATAAAACCAGTAACTTGGAAATTGACAAATGTGGGATTATAAAGCAATAATTATATTTGTGAAACATGACAGAAAAAGAAAATCTTTAAATATTGGACTTTTTAGGACTTTGTTAAACTTGCAGGGGACTCTAAAGCATATGCCCTATGTCATGTCATTAATGTTCGGAAAAATTCTCAGGAGAGGGGAAGAGGTGAGAGCAAGTTAACTGTAAGTAAAACATTTTTTTTTCATAATGTTACTATTTTAATAGTGCATGATTTTCTTTACATCCTATAAAGTAAACTTTCTCAGTTATAAAGTAAACTTTCTCAGTTATTTTCAGTGTAATGGGAATACTAATGTAAATAGGTGCTCCTGTTTTTTTTCTTTTTTTCCCTTTCTTCCTTCTTCTCTCTTTCTCCTTGTTTGGTTTTAAGAAATGTAAGCACTACAATGTAAAAAAATATAGTTAAAAGAACATCACAAAAGAAAAATGTGTGTAGTCTTTCTCGGTCTTGCATAGGAGAGTGACTGGGTTAAGGCCCTTAGATTAATCCAGTAACAAGTTTTAAGAGAAAGCAAATAAATGAAAAAGAATATTGAATGTTATAAGGCTTTTTTTTTTAGTAAATGTATACTTGGCAGTTTTGTGTTTGGTTCTCGTGTCAAGAAGACAATCTGATAAAGAGAAATGGCTTGGAGAAAATGTTTTCTGAAAGCATTCAAGTGTTTTCTCAGCTGAGAGAGCTATAAAGATAAGACAAAGCCAGACTGCACTTAGTAGATGCACAGGCTGTACCATGCATCTTAGCATGGATAACCTTTATTTTAGGTTATCTCAAGTCTGATGTGTGTGTGTGTGTGTGTGTGTGTGTGTGTTTGC
Source organism: Protopterus annectens (assembly GCF_019279795.1). Classification (NCBI taxonomy): domain Eukaryota; kingdom Metazoa; phylum Chordata; order Ceratodontiformes; family Protopteridae; genus Protopterus; species Protopterus annectens. Next base: position 451,528,922 of record NC_056748.1, on the reverse strand, counting down.
ATGTAGCTGTCAGTTTGGAAGATTTGTTCCTATTACGAGGGTAAAACTTCAATATTTGAAGATGCACATTTTTTGTGTGTTATTAAGTTAATAGGTTTTATGGGGATATTGGGTGTGTGTATGTTTTAAAGCTGGAACTAGACATTTAACAAAAAAAGCTATTATACATAAAAGGTGGGAATAATAATTTTGTAATATAATGATGCTTTCTGTAATGTCGGGTCTATATTATTAACTTGAACATTTAGAATAGTGAATACAACTCCATTGACACATAAATGTCAATCTACAAATTCAGCGAACTACCAAACCATCGAACCTGAAGACATTGAATGTATTTGTTGACCAGCAGCATGATTGTGGGGATGAGGAAATATATCCTTTCCCCACTCTAGTGCGGTCTCGGAGTTGATATATTTAAGTAGGGTGTGTGTGTGGGGGGCACAGCCCCCACACATGGGGGGGTGCAGGGGGGCTTGCCCCCCTGAAAAAATTGTGTTAATATAGTTTTATTTAGTTGGGTTTGACTTACCTGAATGGCGCTTTTGATGACGTAATGCATTTGATGTCTTCATTTTCGATGGTTTGGTAGTTCGCTTGATTTGTAGATCAATGTTTATGTGTCACCGGAGTTGTATTTGCTATTCTAAATGTTTGAGTTAATAATATAGACCCATAATGTCTTTAAATGTCAATAGTTTCACTGATAAATACAAAAGAGAAAGAGCAGTGAACTGTATTAAAAATGTAGAGTACTAATAGCTATGCTACAGGAAGCACACTTAGAAAGAACTGAACATGTGAATTTGATAAAGGTTTTCAGGATGGTTATTCAGTGGAATACATAGGACAGAGGAAAAGAGAAGTACTTATATTAATTGCAAGAGGAGCTCCAGTACTGATATAAGAGGATAAAAAAGATAATGGTAGATTTGTAGTACTAAGGGGCTACTGGTAAAGGGATGAGGATTAGTATTCCATTGAACACTGCTGTGATGGAATTTAAGCAAATTCTGGGGGAAATAATCAGCTTTCAGCAAGGAATATTACTTATAGATGGGGACTGGAATTTGATCTTCAGCAGTGAAGATGTGTCTGGGGAGGGAGGCAGAAGGGAAAATATAACAAATGAGTGTCGATTTTTGAAGAAATTTATGAAAATATTTGGCATGGAAGATGTGAATTCACTGGATTGCTTTCAAAAGCTTGAAACTGAAAACCCCAAACGTTTTATGCAACGCATATACTCGACTCATGAATATTAAGTAGGTCCAAAGGGCAACGCAGCAACATCAACAATGTTTTGTCGATATTAATGTAGACAGTTGCTGTTGCCAACCATGCTTCATGTCCCTGCCTTGTGTATATCCTTATTAACTGATGTACATTTGAATGTCGACATACTGACTGTCGCTCCTACCATTTTCGAGGAGGTGCCTGTCATATACCTTACTTTCTACCTTTTGATAGTAAACCAAATTCAGTACTAGGAGTTCAGAGTGAATTTACACATTATTCGACAAAATATAAAAACTGGGCTAGGCTAGACAAAATTTACATTTCAGAGGAACATGTGCATTTAATTGAAGATCTTGATATGCATGAATAACTATTTCAGATCATGCATCAATAATAACTGAAATAAAAAACATAAGGTAATAAAATAAAAATGAGACAGTGGTGCTTTACCACCTATCTGTTGAACAAGGAATTTAAGGATTGGGTAGTGGAAATTATTCAGGATGTCTTCATTTTCGATGGTTTGGTAGTTCGCTTGATTTGTAGATCAATGTTTATGTGTCACCGGAGTTGTATTTGCTATTTTAAATGTTTGAGTTGATAATATAGACCCATAATGTCTTTAAATGTCAATAGTTTCACTGATAAATACAAAAGAGAAAGAGCAGTGAACTGTATTAAAAATGTAGAGTACTAATAGCTATGCTACAGGAAGCACACTTAGAAAGAACTGAACATGTGAATTTGATAAAGGTTTTCAGGATGGTTATTCAGTGGAATACATAGGACAGAGGAAAAGAGAAGTACTTATATTAATTGCAAGAGGAGCTCCAGTACTGATATAAGAGGATAAAAAAGATAATGGTAGATTTGTAGTACTAAGGGGCTACTGTTAAAGGGATGAGGATTAGTATTCCATTGAACACTGCTGTGATGGAATTTAAGCAAATTCTGGGGGAAATAATCAGCTTTCAGCAAGGAATATTACTTATAGATGGGGACTGGAATTTGATCTTCAGCAGTGAAGATGTGTCTGGGGAGGGAGGCAGAAGGGAAAATATAACAAAGGAGTGTCGATTTTTGAAGAAATTTATGAAAATATTTGGCATGGAAGATGTGAATTCACTGGATTGCTATCAAAAGCTTGAAACTGAAAACCCCAAACGTTTTATGCAACGCATATACTCGACTCATGAATATTAAGTAGGTCCAAAGGGCAACGCAGCAACATCAACAATGTTTTGTCGATATTAATGTAGACAGTTGCTGTTGCCAACCATGCTTCATGTCCCTGCCTTGTGTATATCCTTATTAACTGATGTACATTTGAATGTCGACATACTGACTGTCGCTCCTACCATTTTCGAGGAGGTGCCTGTCATGTACCTTACTTTCTACCTTTTGATAGTAAACCAAATTCAGTACTAGGAGTTCAGAGTGAATTTACATATTATTCGACAAAATATAAAAACTGGGCTAGGCTAGACAAAATTTACATTTCAGAGGAACATGTGCATTTAATTGAAGATCTTGATATGCATGAATAACTATTTCAGATCATGCATCAATAATAACTGAAATAAAAAACATAAGGTAATAAAATAAAAATGAGACAGTGGTGCTTTAACACCTATCTGTTGAACAAGAAATTTAAGGATTGGGTAGTGGAAATTATTCAGGATGTCTTCATTTTTGATGGTTTGGTAGTTCGCTTGATTTGTAGATCAATGTTTATGTGTCACCGGAGTTGTATTTGCTATTCTAAATGTTTGAGTTAATAATATAGACCCATAATGTCTTTAAATGTCAATAGTTTCACTGATAAATACAAAAGAGAAAGAGCAGTGAACTGTATTAAAAATGTAGAGTACTAATAGCTATGCTACAGGAAGCACACTTAGAAAGAACTGAACATGTGAATTTGATAAAGGTTTTCAGGATGGTTATTCAGTGGAATACATAGGACAGAGGACAAGAGAAGTACTTATATTAATTGCAAGAGGAGCTCCAGTACTGATATAAGAGGATAAAAAAGATAATGGTAGATTTGTAGTACTAAGGGACTACTGGTAAAGGGATGAGGATTAGTATTCCATTGAACACTGCTGTGATGGAATTTAAGCAAATTCTGGGGGAAATAATCAGCTTTCAGCAAGGAATATTACTTATAGATGGGGACTGGAATTTGATCTTCAGCAGTGAAGATGTGTCTGGGGAGGGAGGCAGAAGGGAAAATATAACAAAGGAGTGTCGATTTTTGAAGAAATTTATGAAAATATTTGGCATGGAAGATGTGAATTCACTGGATTGCTATCAAAAGCTTGAAACTGAAAACCCCAAACGTTTTATGCAACGCATATACTCGACTCATGAATATTAAGTAGGTCCAAAGGGCAACGAAGCAACATCAACAATGTTTTGTCGATATTAATGTAGACAGTTGCTGTTGCCAACCATGCTTCATGTCCCTGCCTTGTGTATATCCTTATTAACTGATGTACATTTGAATGTCGACATACTGACTGTCGCTCCTACCATTTTCGAGGAGGTGCCTGTCATGTACCTTACTTTCTACCTTTTGATAGTAAACCAAATTCAGTACTAGGAGTTCAGAGTGAATTTACATATTATTCGACAAAATATAAAAACTGGGCTAGGCTAGACAAAATTTACATTTCAGAGGAACATGTGCAATTAATTGAAGATCTTGATATGCATGAATAACTATTTCAGATCATGCATCAATAATAACTGAAATAAAAAACATAAGGTAATAAAATAAAAATGAGACAGTGGAGCTTTACCACCTATCTGTTGAACAAGGAATTTAAGGATTGGGTAATGGAAATTATTCAGGAGCTATTAGAAAAGATAGAAATTACTTCTGAAAATATAGCTAGGGAATGGGATAGAATTAAAGAGGAGTTTAAAAATAGGGTGGAAATAAAAGAAAGGGAGATATGGTTAAGACGTAACTAGAACTATCTAGAGGGATTGACACATGATGAAGTATTGCAAAATAGGGGGAATCCAACAGAACAGGAAGAGTAGCAACTGCAGAATGCTAAACAGAAAATAAGGGATTACCTCAATAATATGTTTGAAAGATTGCTGTTAAGCAACTGTTTTTGATAATAACTCTACAGCACAAATGACTCAGATGCCAGAAAGTAGAAAGGGCTGTTGCCAACCTTAGGGAACCTATAGCAAGGAAGATAACAAGAGATCTTGTAGAAGTATTAGAAATACTTTGGAAATTCTATGAAAGTCTGTATAAAACAGAGAAATATAGAAATCAATAAAAGGTACAAATGGAAATGTTTATGGAAAAATTAAATATGCCAAGGTCAGTGGCAGATGAGGCTCAATTACTGACAGGATAGGAGGAGATGATATAAAATGGTGATGTGTAACCAATCTACAGGAAAATTCCCAGGAATAGATGGTATTCCTGTGGAAGTTTGGAAGCTAGGAAGGAAAAAACTGATAAAGATCTTGAAGGGTTTGTTTAATAATATTTTAAGAGGAGGAGAAGTACCAACATCCTGGGAGAAAGTGGTGGTATCTACAATACTTAGAGGGTAAAGATCTATCAGATCCAGCTTCATACAGGCCCATTTCAATAATAAACCATGATTGTAAAGTGTTTATGTCTATAATGGTTAAAAGAATGGCAAAAGTGATGCCAACATTGATAGATATGGATCATTGTGGCTTTGTGGAGAGAAGGCTTTTCTCCCCGGGCCTCCGCTGAAAATGGACATGTATCCAGTCGGACTCTCCCGGTTAACAAATGTAAAATAAATAAATAAAATAAATATTTAATAGCATTAACAGAACATTGATCATCCAGAGGGAAGCAGAATGTAAGAAAATACCACTGATGTTGGTTGGCCTTGATGCAGAGAAAGCATTTGAGAGATAAATCTGGGACTTTATGAGCAGGTCAACGGAAGCATTTGAATTCCATGATAAAATTAAAAGTTTGATTAGGAAGATATATGAGAGATCAGAGCTGAAAATTAAAGTGGGTAGGGTCCTCTCTGATAAAATCTTCTTGAGCAGATGAACCAGGCAGGGATGTCCTCTCTCCCCATTGTTATTTGCATTATATTTAGAACCACTGGCAAAGAAAATAAGGGACTCAGAAATTCAAAGACATAATTGGCATGGTAGTCAAGAAAAGCTGGCTCTATTTGCCGATGATATTATTTTATTCCTGACAAAACCAGAAAGGGATATTACAATGTTGTGGATCATTTTGAGACAGTTTCAAATCTTTTGGGGATACAAAATTAAATGAATGAAGCTAATACAAAGGCAATAGCGGTAAATTATGTACTCACACACAAATTGGCTCAGCAATATCCATATTTATGAAGACATGATAAAATGAAGTATTTAGGAGTATGGATTAAAAATAATTCTGTTGTGGCAGCTAAGGATATATGGGAAGAGACTAAAAAGATAATACAAAAACTGGGGAAAGGAAAGTCGGTTATATGAATATCGATAGTAAGATACAAGCAGTTAAAATGCTTTTAGTCTATATAGTCTTATACACAGGTGAGGCATATTTTCATCACCCAGAGGTGAAGTTGTGGATTGGAATTAATAAGGAGCTAAAGGATTTTATATGAGAGGGGAAGATGGCAAGTGTCAAGTAGGAAAGCTGATTCTTCCAATTGAACAAGGCGGATTGGAATTACCTGATTTGAAGGGGTATTTCAGAGCGTCACAGTTAAGGCTGCTATACAAAACACAAGCAGAAAACTATCATTCAAAGTGGAAATGGATGATGATGAAACAGGGGAGAAGCTCAAGAAACAAGGAGGGACTGGGATTTTAAATGCAGACTTTTAAGGAGAATAACAATAATTGTACAGAATATTATATTCATAAAGTAGCAGAAAGTATTCCAAGAACTAAGCCAACATGGGAATGGAGAAAGGAGATTCGGCTGATAGCGATGACTGTATTTAAGGATACAGACAATAGGAAAGAGGGGGGTGAAATTTATTGGAGAAAACTGGCAAAGGAACCAAGGTATTGTAAGTGGGGGAATGGTAATAGAATGGGAAGACGCCAAGAATTTATATGGACTGCAGGTTAGAGATTGCCTTCCCTATCAAGGATTGATATCAGAGTATAGGCAAAGAGAAAGAAATGGGGGGGTCCTAAACAAAAGACCAGCACTGGTAGAGTTTTTAGTAGAATCTAGAACAGAAGCTGCCATTAAAAAAGGATAACTATCAATCAATCCAAGGAGGTTAAAAGGATTGGGAAGTGAGATTGGATAAGCAATTCACAAAAAAAAATTCGGGATGTAAGTATGTCTCACAAATATGTAACAAAGTCTAGAAGATGTAGGATCTTTGCTTGGAAATGCTTACATAGGTATTTTTATACCCCAAGTAGACTCCAAAGAATTTTTCCTCCAGTAGACAGTAAATGTCTGAGGAGTGATGAGGAGGAAAGAGGTAATATTTTCTGGCAGTGTAATGAGTTGGCAGAGTTTAAAGATTCCCTACAGAGTGCTTTGTCAGAGATACTGTGTGATAACCAAGCTTAGAAATGAAGCACTGTGAGCACCCTGAAGTTTAGTTAGCTTAAACTGTCAGATAATGGACAGGGTCCAACTATTCAGGTCAAAACAACTAGAAAAAATATGAAAGAATAGCCTTTGAGCTACTAGAGCTAAGCTAAGCAGTATTAGTAAGAAATATTTGTAAATTAAACTCCAAACAGTAGTAATAAATAGTAAAAATCTTGTTGCGGTCAAAATTATTTCACTTTTGCTAATAAAAAACTATTCACTTTCTTTATACCAAAACAACAAATCTTGTTGCTTTAAAAATTAGCTTCACTTCTCAGTAGCAACAAATCTTTATTGGGTGAAACTTATATAAATCGGCAGGCAAGCGTTGTTCTTATGTAAAGAAAATAGAAATGTCTTGTGTTTATACATATTTCAAAAATAAAGAAAAAATCAATGTTCAATTTTTATTTATTTATTTGCAGTTGTTTCACCAGGATAGTCCATTGGGCCAAAAGAACCTGTTTTCAATGGAGTCCTGGGGAGAAAAGCTCCACACACAGATTACAAAAAGATTACAGTGATTAACATTTTAACAATTCTGGTTAAAAAACAGAACAAAAAAATACTGAGATTACAGTCAAAAATAGAAGGTTTTTTTTTTTTTTTTTTTTTGAGGGGAACATTGCTCTAGTAGGATTAAGAATAAGTAGTTAGATGCAGTAGGCTTAGAATTTGCTAGATGCAAATAAGAAGTAATTTGCTAGATGCAAATAAGAAGTTGTTTACTAGAAGCAAATATGAATTTGCTATCTGGACTTTGTGAGATGGAAAACTGTAGGAATTGGGGAATAGGTTATGAGGGATGGGAGCAGGAGCATTCCCATGTGGATGTTAGATGTGAGTGGAGCGATTTTTTAAAGGATGGGAGGCTAGTGATGGTACGAATGGAGGGAGGGAGTTCCATAGGAGTGCTAGGGAAAAGGACAGGAGATTTTGTCCTGGGGGGCGAAGGGGTCTGTAAACTTCTATTAGGTTTTGATTGGTTGATCTTAGAAGTCTTTGTGTGTGGTGCATTTTAAAGGTAGTAGAGTGGGAGGGACAGAGGGATGGCTGGAAAATGAGTTTATGTGCATAGGTGAGCCGAGTATAGGAGAGGTAGATGGGAAGCTCTAGCCAGTTTAGTTTGTGGAGAGGTGCAGTGATGGGTTGATGATTTGTTGCTAATGGTGAATCTGGCTATTTTATTATAACAAGAGGACAGTTTAGTTTTGAGAGATGATTGTAGGTTTGTTAGAAGAGTGGCACCATAAAGAAGGGAGGGTAAGAGAAATGTAGTAGAGAGAGTAAACTTAGTAGCTGAGGTGAGGAACCGATTGTGTCGGTAGAGCATGCCAAGTTTTTGGTGGGTTTTTTTTATGTTTAGTAGTAGATGGGAATTGAATTTAAGCTTGTCATCGATTTGGACTCCTAGTAGTTTGGTTTCAGATACCAGTTCAAGAGGTGTATTATTTTGGCTGGTGATGGAGAATAGTTTTCTATCAAAGGTTTAGTTTTAGAGGGGGTAAACATCATAAGTTTTGTTTTAGCTGCATTGAGTGCTAGATGGTTGTCTTTCATCCACTGTTCTGTGGTAGAGAAGGCATCTTGAGTCAACTTTAAGAGAGTTGGGATGGATGAGACAGCGCAGATGATTGTAGAATCATCTGCATATTGAATAATGTTAGCATAAGGGACTGAGTGGAAAAAATCATTAATGAATATATTGAAGAGGAGGGGGCCCAGTATAGAACCCCGTGGGACACATGTGGGGGTGTTGAGGAAGGAGGAGGTGGCTTTTTTCCACTTGACAGCTTGTTGCCTGTTGGAGACATAGCTGGTAAACCAATTGAGAGATGAAGGTGATAGGTTTAGGTTAGACAGTTTAGTAAGGAGTAGGTTATGAGAGATAGTGTCAAAGGCCTTAGAGAGGTCGAGTAGGATGATAGATACAGTGAAGCCAGAATCTCTAGCTTTATTCACAGTTTCCAGGAAGGATAGGAGGGCAGTCATGGTGCTATGATTGGGCCTGAATCCGTGTTGGGTAGGAGTTAATAGGTTGTTGTCCAAGAGATAGGGAAGGAGTTGAAGATGGATACATTTCTCTAGGATTTTTGAAATGGGAGAGAGGATGGCAATGGGCCGGAAATTGGTAATATTAGTATTATTGCCACCTTTATGCAGGGGAATCATGTAAGCTTTTTTCCAGATTTGTGGAACAAGACCTTCTTGGATAGAGCGGTTGATTAGGATACTGATAGGGAGGGCAATGGCTTCGGCAGCTATACTGAGGAAGTATGAGGGAATGTTATCAGGGGCATTGGTGCATGGTTTTAGTTTCTGCAGGAGTTTATTTGTGGTAGAAGTAGAGATAGGTTTAATGGAGAAAGGAGGGGGTTGAGAGGATGGGGAATGAGAGAATGAAAATGGAGGGGGTGATGGGTGAGGAACAGTGGAAATAGGGATAGGTTTAATGGGGAATGGAGGAGGTTGAGAGGATGGGGAATTAGAGAGTGGGTGATGGGTGATGAGAAGTGTAAGTAGGAGGTGAATTGTTATTAGAGAATGAAGAGGTACGTTTGGAGATAGAGTCTATGAAGAAAGAGTTGAACTGGGTGGCAAGATCAATGTCTTGTACATTTGGGCAAGGGATTGGGTTTTCTGTTGTACCAGGTTTTAAGAGGGTAGTTATACCTCTCCAGAACTTTTGTGGGTTGGTTTTATGGTTGCTTTGAAGTAAGGAGTAGTTTTGACGGTCTGCTGTGATAAGCATTTTAACTGAGTTGTGAAGAGTTTTGTACTCATTGAGGGTGGAGGTAGATTTGTTCCTTTGGTAATGTGACCAAGCTTTGTCTATAAGTCGCATGGTGGTTAGTGTGTTTTTTGTTAGGCAGGGGATGGTTTTGTTTTTTATTCTTTTGGTTTTTAAGGGAGCATGAGTATCTAGAAGATTTAAGAAAGTAGCATTAAAGTGTGTAATTGCGTTTTCTAGGGGTAGAGTTTTTAAGGGGTACCAGTTAAGTGATTTTAGGGAGTCAGAGAAGGCTTCTGGGTTGAAGTTTCTATGGCATCGGGTAGTGATGTAATTATGAGTAACTTGTAAGGGAGAGGTAAGACGCCTAGCGAAGATGGGAAGGTGGTCGCTGAGGGAGTCAGGAAGAGTTCCACTGTCAGGGTAGTAGTGGGGGTGAGAGACTAGGATCCAGTCTAAGATGTTGCCACTAGTGAAGTCTTTAGAGGGCCTAGTCGCAGAGTTGATGAGTTGGGAGTAGTTATACAGGTTGATGTTTAGGGAGTGAGTAGGGGACTGAATGGAGGGCCAATTAATATTGGTGTCTCCCATGATAATAGTTTCATTAGAGATATTAGTTGAAAGCCAGGACAGGATATCTTCAAGTACTGGGACACTGTCTCCAGGGGGAATGTAAAGGGAGGCTATGCATATATATTTGTGTTTGTTTAACTGAAGTTAACTGAAGTTGAGTGAGTATTAATTCTGCATTGGTGAACTGGGGGATGGCTTTTTTATAGTAAGCAATGCATAGAGAGGATGAGTGGAGTAGAGCTACTCCACCACCCTTTTTGGGTTCTGTCTGTTCTGATGATAGAGTAATTAGGTTGCACTATCTCTGCATCTTTTATATGAGGTTTTAGCCAGGTTTCAGAAATGGCTAGGATGTCTGGTTTGTTGTGGAGTAACCAGGCATGTAGGTTTGGAATTTTGTTAGCCAAGCTTTGTGCATTAAGAGATGCTAGTAGGATGGATTTAGATGTAGAGGAGGAGGTGTTTGGGCATGGGTTAGGGTGTATATCTCCAGATAAGAGTATGGATGTTAGAAGTTGGATTATGTAGTAGAGGTATTTGGATTGTTTTGCTTGAGTGATGTGTGTTGAAAGATTTGTGAGGGATATGGAGGATAGAGTGGGTGTTGAGGTTTTATAAGGAAAGATTAGTTTGTAATGGAAACATAGATTGTAGCTGATGGGATATAGTTCAGGAGAGATTGAGATGAATGAGATGAATTCTATAGGAACATAAACATATAATTGTAATAGGTTAAAAATGAAATATATCTTAGATTATATATTAGAATACAGATGCTTTTAATATTCAAATTGTCATCTTGCTTCTAGCTTCTATATGATTGTAGTGTTTGTAGCTAGGAAATTCAGTAGTAAAACTTGAATGTGAGAACTTTGAAAAACTGGTTTGCTGTAAGACTTATAAATGCACCTATGAGGATATACTTATCAGGGTCCATGTGTTTGGTGGTTTTTATAGATACATAAATCTGTACCATTAGGTGTTAATCATGTAATCAACTATGTAGTCTAATTGTAGTTCTTTTACACCCCCCCCCCCAACACACAAACAGTAGTACATACTAGATGGGTTGCAAACTGGCTCAAGGACAGAACCCACATGGTTAGAATTGCTGGAGCCATGTCAGACTCCAAACCAGTTACAAGTGGCGTCCCACAAGGCTCAGTCCTGGGACTTCTCTTGTTCGGTATATATTTCTCAGAGGTACAGGCCAACATGGAAGGACTGTGGCTGACCAAGTTCGCAGATGACTGCAAACTGGGCGCCATAATCGACTCTCCAGCCGACACAAGCATCCTCCAAAAGGGCCTCATAGAAACAGACAACTGGTGCCAGAGCCATGGCCACAGGCTAAACGCCAAAAAGTGTATAGTCATCCCCTTTGGCAAAAACAAAGTGCCCACAAATTACCACATAGGTGGTAATCCATTAAGTACAGAAGAAGTAATTAGGGACCTGGGGACCCAAGTTGATAGCAATCTCTCATTTGACAACCACGTGACCAAAGTGGTTAGAAAAACATTTTATATAGCCCACCTAATCATGAAGGGATTCACATCTAGATCAGGGGAGGTCATCGTGCCTCTTTACTCATCCCTCATCAGGCCCATAATTGAGTACAATGCCCATTATGGGATGTACCTTACCAGACACCTGCAGCAACTGGAAAGACCCCAAAAGTACCTCACCAAGAGGATCAAAGGGCTCAAACAGATGCCATATGCTGCCTGGTTAAAGAAACTCCAGCTCTACTCAGTGGCATACCACCTGCTCTGAGACGATCTGTGCCTGACGTATAAAGCCATGTCTAACTCGGAATTAATGGACATGCTGCACCTCAGAAAATCCAAATCCCATCGAGCCACGCGCTCGAGAGACTTGAACCTCAGCACTGAAATAAATAGGACATGCTGGAGGGACAGATTCATAACCCAGAGGCTCCCTTCACTCTGGAATAAAATCCCAGTCCAGGTTAGGCAGAGTCCCTCATTGACTCTCTTCAAGAGGAATCTTGATGAGTGGATGGGAGATCATAGGTTTACCCCGGGTATCACTTCTGTGTCACTGTTAGACAGAGGCACAGAATACTAACCTCGAAAAAGGGCATAGCAAAATTAATTTAAAATGGGTGGTGAAAGCCAAACACACTTTGGCTAGGCTTATAAATGCCCTAGGGCAGATAGCCTAGTATGAACCTATGAACATATGAACCTATGGTTAATGTGGGCAAATCTGTTTGTTTAGTGTCACTACCTTCTATCTGTCACCTTGTCAGCACTTTTCTGTCCACAGCTGCAAATCCTGATGTCCTTTAACTAGCAGACACACACACACACACACACACACACACACACACACACACACACACACACACACACACACACGCACTTAAAGGTGAAACAGAGTAATTTTAAAAGGTACTCCTGATTTGTGCCATTATCCCCATTGTTATTGGCTTAGTATGTTATTCTCAAACAAAACAAGTTGAGAGGTATGAGTGCATGGTGTTAGTAAATATTATGCTTTAATTGGGGTCTATATTAGATCACCGAATGCTTAAAAAAGTGAATGGTGATTAATCGACCCTATGTAAGTGAAAGCTTACAATTTCGAACTGTCAGAACAGCGATTTTTTTCTTAGGGAAAAAAAATTGCTGTTCCAACAAAAAAATAAATAAATAAAACACTTTAAAGATTACATTAAGTGGGGGGCTTTGCCCCCCCCCTACTTAAATATACCAACTCCGAGATCACACTACAGTGCCGAAAATGGCAAAGTAACGAAGCGGCCAAGCAACTTCTTTCCCAATGAAAGAATTCTCTTAAATGCCGCTTCGATATTTTGCTGTTTCAGGCTTTTGATTTTGACCAAGATGCATTTGAAAGAATGCGTCTACAGTCTTCTAATCGGGAACCTTTAATTGTTGCAATGTGGAGGGTCACTGTACTGGAGACATTATTTTGCTACTTAACTACTTGCACTCAAAATTAAAATGAGTGTTTGCGATGACTACATTTGCTTTATGTCTTACATCAGTGACATGAAATAATAAGAAGTCATTTATCTGTTGTAAAATAAAGGATTTACTTATTCATTCTTACATCCAACACTGGGAGTTAAAAATTGTTTCACAAGTAATGGTCCTGCTAGAAAGGGCAGCTCTGCTGTTGTTAATCTGTCATGCCTCATATTACAGTTTTTAGTTCCTTTTTTTTTCTTTTTATTTTGTGTGTGTGTGTGTGTGTGTGTGTGTGTGTGTGTGTGTGTGTGTGTGTGTGTGTGTGTGTGTGTTTATATATATATATATATATATAGTGTGTGTATATACATAGGTTAAAACAGCACTGTCCAAGGCCAAGAATGCAGCTTCTATTGGACCTGACAGTATCCCTGGTTGTGTTCTACATGAACTACAGAGTGAACTAGCACCTCACCTGTGTGCCCTCTTTAATCACAGCCTCACCTCAGGCTTTGTCCCTGCCAAATGACACACTGCTACAGTCAGTGATCAGAAAGTCCTTCTATGTGGAGCATCTCATTACTAAGGGTTTTGCATCCAGGATGAAAGAGGTCATTGTCTCCATCTACTCTTCCCTCATTGGGCTAGTCATCATGTACAATTCCCCATTTGGCATGTACCTCACTAGACACTTGCAACAACTGGAGAGGCCACAAAAGTACCTCACAAAGAGGATCCTGGACCTTAAACACTTGTCCTATATGGACAGACTCAAAAAACTCCAACTATTTTCTGTCTCATATCGCATACTTAGAGGCGATCACTACTAGACTTACAAAGCGAGTTTTGACCCAGCTCTGTTAGAAATGCTACATCTAATGAAATCCCAATCCCTCCGCACCACACACTCCAGAGACCTCAACCTCATTACCACAATTAACAGAACATGCTGGAGGGACAGGTTCAAAACCCAGAGATTGCCCATGCTATGGAACAGACTTCCCATACTTGTCAAGCAGAGCACCTCACTGACCCTCTTCAAGAGAAATTTTGATGAGTGGATGGAAAACAGAAAATTCACCCTGGGGATAACTCCAGTGGCTCTACTCGACAGAGGCACTGGGAACTAAGGTCGGGTGACACTATGCCAGGTTAATCCTATGGCTAGGCTTGGAAAGGCCCCAAGGCCATTAGCCTAGTACACACCTGTGAACCTATGAACCTATAAATATATATATATATATATATATATATATATATATATATATAAAAATATGGGTCTACTTTTTCTTATCGAAAGCTTATGCTTTTGAAAAGGAACATTACGACCCCATTTACGTGAAAGTGCACTTAAACTAAAGTGGACTTTCATGGCTACCGGTTCATCGAACTAGTAATGTCAACAAAAAAAGCCCACTACAGTGAGGATAAGGGAATAGGGAATATACCTGTCTTCCCACTGTAGTGTGATCTCGAAGGTAATATATATAAAGTAGCAGGGGTGTGGGGGGGCATAGGGGGCAAAAATGCTTTTGCAGTGGTTTTTTTTTTTGTTGTTGATATTACCGGTTCGTTGAACCAATAGTCGCCAAAGTACACTTTCGCGTAAATGGGGTTGTACTTTTCCTTTTTGAAAGCATATATATATATATATATATATATATATATATATATATATATATGTGTGTGTGTGTGTGTGTGTGTGTGTGTGTGTGTATGTGTTGGGGGGGGGTTGATACATTTTGTGATTCAATCTGCTGATTAGAATAACTGAAGTAAAGCCAGATGATATTATACTGCAAATCATCATCACATTCAACTACATGTACTGTATGGCTTTCATTCTTTTAGCAGCAGATTGTTATCACAAAACCAGAAAATCAAAACAGAATGGCATTTGCTGACAGTATGAGCATCTTGCTGCTTCTGATTTTAAATAAAGACGTATACATATATTAATTACTTAACATTGCTTTTCTATTTGTTACTGTTAAACCAAGAGAAAGGGATGTTATGTGATCCTATCTCGCCTACATTCTGCACTGATGGGTTCGGAGCCGATCCTCGGCTCCGACTCGGCACGCTATACTATAGAGCAAAGTCTCTAATTGGCTGAGCTATTCTATATCCCAGGATGCACCACCACTACTTCCCCAGATCTCGTTTGCCGCTTGACAGCAGTAGGCGCGGTCTCGACTTGGCTGGGCTAAGTACTCTTTACTGACAAGTTTTCTGTCAGAATTTCTCTAATTTTTCACCCAAAAGCTGTTTTAACAGCTACTTATCACTTGTTGAGTGTTTTGTTTGTGAAAAAAGTTGTGTGAATTTCTTGGCATTAGGTTCCCGCTTTAACTGGTGGGGGTTCCCTCGCGCTCTTCTTCGGGCTGTGTTCAGGCCTTGCTGTTTAAAAAAATTGTTGTAAAATTGTTGTATAATTGTTTTGTGTGGTATTTGTTTCTCTAAACGTCTAGGTCCTGTTTTAGTTAGAGGGGCCTTGCTCTCGCGCTCTGTTAGAGCGTTGTTATAGTTTCCTTGGTCGATCCTACTTAAGTTAGAGGGATTTGGATTGTGTGCTTAAGTTTTGTCCCTAGTTGGTTTTTGGTTGCTTCTAGTGATGTCGAAGGAACACAGAGCTTCAGGTTTTAAAAAATGTACCAAGTGTGGGTACAAAATGTCGATAACGGATGATCACTTTCTGTGTGTTTATTGCTTAGGGCCTAAGCACCTTCAAGAGTCATGTAGTGTATGCCACGCTTTTTCCTCCCGTGTCCTCCAAGAGAGGAAAAACAAATTGATACTGAAAGGGATGATCTCCCCTTCCTTTCTGGAGGCTTTATCTTCTTCCCCCTCTCCCTCCAGGAAGAAGAAGTCTTCGGCTCCGACCAGTCCGTCGGAGCCGACAGCAAAGAAATCAAGGCAGGCTTCTCCGTCGGCTCCACGGACTTTGGAGACGAGGTCGGAACGGTCTGCCTCGGTACCTCCAGCCTCGACTCCTCTGTCCTCGGAGCCGAGAGCTCGAGCATCGAGAGGTGGGTCACCTTCTTCAGCTCCAATGGTTTCAGAGCCGAGAAAGATCGCACACTCAGACTCTTCTACCTCGGCGTCAAAGTCCCCGTCGGCTCCGAGGGAAATTGCTGTACTGGTGGAATCTCCCTCTGCGCCGATAATACTTGAGACTATTCGGAGCCGGTCCCCCAGTCTTTCAGAACCGGCGGAGAAGTCAACACGGGCCCGATCGGTCTCTTCTCGGTCCTCGAGGATGTCTGATTTGGATATTGACAGGGTACTTCAAAGGCTGTTTCAGTCTCCATTCTTTCAAAAGTTAGTATCGGCTCCAGCCCAGTCGGCTTTGGAGCCGGTTGTCCACCCTGTTGTTTTGGTTCCTCCTCCAACAGCCTCGGCACCGTTGGAGTCGGTGCTGGTGGAGCCGGTGGAGGTTTTCTGGTCGGCTCTGACCCTTACTCCAACCCCGACCTTTGGGTCGGAGTTCGGTACACGGACCTCCTCGGTCGGCCCCGGGGGTGACGTTTCGGGTCCGATGCTTTTGGTTCCGAGCCTCCCTCTCGGTGCTTCAGCTGTGGGAGTGCCTTCTACTGTTGTGGCCTCGGGGGTCGGACCGTCCCAGGACTCTGGGGGTCCGGCCCTCAGGGCCATGAGGAGTGCTTTAGCCAAATCTTCCTTGGCTACCTCCACCATCTCTCTGGCACCTTCCCTTGGCATGGAGACTTGTTCCTTTGTTGTCCCCCTGTCTCAGGACAGTGGAGCCGTGGAGCCTGAGGTCACCCCCATTGGGGATTCCTCCCTTCCTGGGGGTCCTTCCGAAGCTTCTTCGGAGGAACCTCCCAGGAAGAGACAGTGTAAGAGGAAGCACGTCGACTCGCCTGATGAGTCTCTCACCTCAGACACCGACCTCGATGATGCGGAGGGGTCCCCCAAGTCGTCCTCGGACGATGTCTCCTTTGTGGACATCTTAGAAATCCTCAAACAACGAGGCGACTGGCAATCCAAACCCCCTTCCGCTGAGGAGTCGGTATTCCTCAAGGCCTTCGGGGCTCAGCCTTCCGCCTCCTGGGTGTCTCCGCCCTTCGATGAGCTCCTGGATTTGATCTCTCGAAGGGCGTGGGAGCACCCGGATTCTGTGGAACCGGTGCCAGCTCGCCCGAATAAATTTTTGTCAGCCCCCCCAGAAAAGGAATTCTTATCCAAAGGTGTGGCCGTAGATGCCCTGGTGGTGGCATCTGCTACCCAGCAAGATGTGGCAGAGGCTTCAACGTCCGTCCACCCTCCTAATAAAGAGTCCAGGAGTATGGATCGGTACGGGAAGCGCACCCTTACTTCAGCGGCCTTTACTTTAAGGTCTCTGAATTACCTTACGCACTTCACCAGACTTCAGAGGGATCTGGTCAAGGAGCTGTCAGATACCCTCTCTGGTAACCTACCTGAGCAGTTGGCCCAGACAGTTAGCTCTCAGTTGGCTACTCTATCATCGATATCGAACTCGTCCATGAGGCTCATATCATATGCGGCCGAAGGGGCTAGTAGAGCGGCGGGTACAGGTGTTGCTCTACGGAGACAAGCCTGGCTCCGCCTGTGTCATTTTGCGGAGGCCTTCAAGTCTTCCTTTGCCGACGCTCCCTTTGATGGGTCCTCATTGTTTGGACCCAAGGTAAAGGGTACCTTGACCTGCTGTGAACAAGAGGGTAAGACTTTGACTGCCTTAGGGGAACGGTTTTCCACTCCCTTCCGGCCTTATCCCAAGGCTAGAGGAGGGGGGAAAATGTGGTTCTGCAAATCTCAGAAGACTTACCCCTCACAGCAGGATGATCCCCCTTCTAGAGGTAGAGGAGGGGGAAATTTTTCAGGAAGACGCCGTCCCAGAGGCGGCAGGGGCCCCTGCAACACTGGAGACCGCGAGTCCTTTTGTGGCTCCTCAACCTTCCAGCATCCCTGAAGGATTGCCCGACTGCGCCGCTCCGGAGCCAGTCGGGGGTCGTTTTTCGAGGCACCTAAAGGCCTGGGAGAATATCACCCAGGACCGATGGGTGCTCCGAATTATTGCCGGAGGTTACAACATCCCCTTTTCGCAGCCCCCCCCACCATCCCGGAAAATCCCGGACCCACCACCCAGTCAATGGGATCTCGCAGCCTTCGAAATTTCAAAGCTGCTTCAAAAAGGAGTCATCCAACCGGTCCCCGAAGACCAGACCAGATTAGGGACTTACTCAAGATTCATTTTGGTGCCAAAAAAGACCGGGGACATGAGGCCCATCTTGGATCTCAGCAAGCTCAACCGTTCTGTCAAGAAGTCCGAGTTCCGGCACTTTACAATCCATTCTCCCGCTGCTGGAGAAAGGTGTTTGGATGTGCTCCATAGATCTGAAGGACACCTATTATCACATCCTGATAGATCAGGCGTCCAGGAGACACTTGCGCTTCAGCCTGGGAGACAGTCATTTCCAGTTCCGTGCACTGCCCTTTGGTCTCACCACAGCCCCCAGGGTGTTCACCAAATGTTTGGCAGTGGTGACTGCTCACCTGAGAAGTCTAGGATTCCAGGTGTTTCCATATCTAGACGACTGGCTCCTAACTGCCACCTCCAGGCGTCTACTCTTACAAAACCTAGCAGCCACTATTTCTCTAGGCGACTCCCTAGGAATCACCTTCAATTGGGCAAAGTCCGTGTTGCTGCCATCTCAGCGCATACGGTTTATCGGAGTAGAGATAGACTCAAAGCAAATGCGGGTCTATCTTCCTACAGAGAGGATAGAAACATTACAATCTCAAGTCCGAGCATTGCTCTTCAAACACCGAGCCCCAGCAAGGATGGTCCTACAACTGTTGGGTTCCATGTCGGCTACCGTTCTCCTAGTTCCCTTAGCAAGATTGCACATGAGGATTCTCCAGTGGCTCCTGTCAGTCCAGTGGTCGTATCAGGATCTCCCTCTCAGTCACCTCATTATGATCATGGAGACGTGCAAACAGGACCTCCGTTGGTGGCTTCTTTCCTCCAACCTGGATCAGGGGCGACCCTTCGTTCCTCCACCTCCAGTGACCACTTTGACTACGGACGCCTCCCAGACGGGGTGGGGGGGACATTACCTGGGCAGGTCAGTCCAAGGCAAGTGGCACCCCGACAAGAGTTCCCTACACATCAACATACTGGAAATGAGGGCGGTGCTTCTATCGCTACAAGCACTACACAGTTACCTCCCCCAGGGCATGATTGCTGTTCAGTCCGACAACATGTCAGTGGTCTGGTACCTGAACAAGCAGGGAGGGACCAGGTCCTACCCCCTTTGCAGAGAGGCCATGAAAGTATGGGATTGGGCTATTGCAACCAACCATTTCTTGGTAGCAACACACATTCCGGGGAGATCCAATGTGATAGCCGACAGACTGAGCAGAACTCTTCTCTCCCCGCACGAGTGGTCTCTGAACAACAGAGTGGCAACTCAGATCTTCAGAAGATGGGGAACTCCTTGTTGCGACCTCTTTGCAACTCCTCTCAACACGAAATGTCTACAGTTCTTCTCTCTCACCCCAGTTCCGGGGGGAGTTTCCCAAGGACGCCCTAGTCCAACCTTGGCCCACCGGCCTACTGTACGCCTTTCCACCAGTTCCCCTTCTTCCCAAGGTGATCCAGAAGGCGATTCACTTGCAGTGCAAGATGATTTTAGTTGCCCCATACTGGCCTCATCAAGTCTGGCTGCCCTTTCTTCGGAAATACGCGCTGGACGGTCCATGGTTCTTGGACCAGGTTCCAGATCTCTTGATCCACCAGTCGGGACAGCTTCATCAGTCCCTTCACTCATTGAGGTTAACAGCTTGGCTCCTCCACTTCCGATCATAGTCAGGAACCAGGTTTTGGACTCGGAAGTCATACATATCTTGTTCTCGGCCCACAAGAATTCCACTAAAAAAATGTATAACAGCAAATGGAAGAGATTCGCCATTTGGGCCCAACTCCGGGGATTGGATCCCATTTCTGCCCCGGTGTCTGAAGTTTTAAAATTTTTAGCTTCCTTATTCAATCAAGGTTCTTCGGTCTCTACCATCAAAGTTCAATTAGCAGCTATTTCTAATTTTCATGAAAGTATAGACCCACCTTTGATGAGCAATAAGTTGTGTAAAGCCTTCATGAAAGGTGCTGGGCTGCTACGACCTCCGATTTCTCATCCAGCTCCACCGTGGGATCTTAATTTCGTATTAGGTGCTTTGACCTCTTCCCCCTTTGAACCGGCAGCAACTTGTGACTTGAAATTTCTTTCTTGGAAGACTGCCTTTTTGGTGGCAATTACATCAGCCAGAAGAGTTTCGGAACTTCAAGCCCTATGTGTCAAACCGCCGTACCTGTTTTTTCACAAGGATAGAGTATCCCTCAGGCCTAATCCATCCTTTGTTCCCAAAGTTTGTTCTAGTTTTTGTCTTCAACAGTTATTGGAACTCCCAGTTTTCTTCCCAAACTACTCAGACAGAGCGGAATACATCTTCCATTCATTGGATGTTCACAGGCAGTTGCGTTTCTACCTAGATAGGATGCACCACACACGGAAAACAGATCAGTTGTCTGTGTCCTTTTCGGACAATAAATTGGGCAAAGCCATCACGAAGGTCACCATTGCCAAGTGGATCAGAGACTGTATCAGTCATACTTACCTTCTTTCTAATAGAGAGCTTACAACCACTGTGAAAGCTCATTCTACAAGGGCTATGGCTACTTCGACAGCCTTTCATTCCAAGCTTGCCATTAGTGACATTTGTGCTGCGGCTACCTGGTCTTCTCCTCACACCTTCATTTCTCATTACAAATTGGATGTGGCATCTTGGGGGCGAGCTTCCTTCGGTTCCACAGTTCTCAGGAGTGTTTTCCAGGGAGCCACCCAGGAATCAGGTGCTAGGGACGCTGTCCCATCAGTACAGAATGTAGGCGAGATAGGATCACATAACATCTTTTAGTTATGTACTTACCATAACTTTAGATGTTTGGGATCCATCTCGCCTACATTCCTAATACCCTCCCTCCTTCCCCCTGCCTTGGAGATCAGAAGAGACTGGACGGTTCGGTTTAGCTGTTTCATCTTGAAACACCTGGCAATGTTATTTCAACTCTCTATGACTGTGTGCATGTGTGCGGACAAACAAGATCTGGGGAAGTAGTGGTGGTGCATCCTGGGATATAGAATAGCTCAGCCAATTAGAGACTTCGCTCTATAGTATAGCGTGCCGAGTCGGAGCCGAGGATCAGCTCCGAACCCATCAGTACAGAATGTAGGCGAGATGGATCCCAAACATCTAAAGTTATGGTAAGTACATAACTAAAAGTTTATCACTATTCATTGTACAGCAAGTCTTTAAATTAAAAGTCATTATTAAGTTCCTGATTCTTTAAATAAATGTATGGGAACAACTTGTATTGAAAGAATGCATTTAATAATGAATTCAGAAATAACTTAATAATAATGAGCAGCCGAATAAATAACTTTCTTAAAAATGCATTTTTTTTTAAATAGAGGCTGATTATATTAACATAATTTTTTTAACTTAGCTGAAGATTGTTTGTTTGTTTGTTTATTTATTTAGTTATTTATTATTTATTTGACATTTAACCGGGTTAGTCTGACTGGGCTGCAGAGGCCTTTTCAGTGGAGACCTGAGGAGAAAAGCTCAACAGATAAACAAATACAAATACAAAACATTATACAATATTAACATACAAGTGTATATACACAGGAGAAACAGAATACGACTTATAACTGAACACATTAGACTACAAGAGTAATATTGAGTGTTTAAAGCCATATTACATATTAAGTATTTTATTTTTATTTTTATTTTACATTTGTTGACCGGGCTAGTCTAGCTGGAAGAATTTCCATTTTCAGTAGAGGCCCGGGGAGAAAAGCTCCACAAAGTGAGATACATTCTAAGAAGAAGTAAAAAAGTTTACACACACAAATTGTTATATAAAATGTACTAACAGTACTAATAATAATGAACATCTAAGAGTTAGTAATAGAGTTAGCAAGTAAAAACATATAAAAATAAAAATAAAAGATAACACTCTTATGTGTAAAATACTAGTACAGGAGTTAGTTACTATGACTACTCCATACAGTTCAATTCTCAATTAACAAGTAGTGACAAAAGAATTGATTGGATCTATATGGAAAGCGGGGTAAGGGAAATAATGAGGATGGGAATAAGGGTTTTGTTGGGTAGTAATAGAGATAGACTAATCAGGTTTATGACAGGAGCAAAGCCAGTGATTTTGGAAATGCCTTTTAATGTTTTGTTTGAAGAGGGCAATGAAGTTATCTTTGTTAAGCTAGTGGGTAACAAATTCCATTTTGACCCAATAGCATTGGTAAATAGAGAGTCACCAGCATTATTATTAGACTTTGTTGAACTTGTCAGAAGTTTGCTGGATGAGCGGAGAGAGTTGAGATTTTTATATGGGGTTATGAGTTGAGAGAGTATTGGGGTGTTATTAGGTTGGTATAGTATTTTATGGGCAATGCAGAGTTGATGGATTAAAAGATAGTTTTGAAACTCAGGCCAGCCTAGAAGTTGTAAGTTGAGGCAGTGATGAGTTCTATAGGGATTACCAGTAGCAAAGCGAAATGTTATTATAGCAGGTTGTCAGTTTGCTAAGGCTGTTTTTTGAGGTTAGTGAAGATAGGCAGCATATAGAAGAGTTGATATAAGATGAGAGTGAGCAATCCTTGTTCTGGTAGGTGGTGTAAGAAAAGGTCTGATTCGATATAAGGATCCTATCTTTCTGTTAACTAACTTTATGGAGTTGTTAATGTGTAGGTCGAAGAGAGTTTATTGTCAATTTAATAATTTAGTTGAAGTGTCGGGTAAGATAACAGTGGCGCTGTTCAAGAGATGGAGAAATTTAAAGGGAGGTTCTAGCTGTGGGAGAAAATAGAAGAAGTTTGGTTTTTGGCATTTAGTAAGAGGAAGCGATTAGAGAACCATGTTTCTACTGTAGTGAATACTTTTGGGTGAGAGAGGTTAGTTCTGGGGTAGAAGGAGCTGAGCAAATGAGTGTTGAATCATCTGCATATTGAATGCAGGTTGCTTGAGGATTGTAGTTTGAAGATCATTAATGAAGATGGAAAAGAAGTGGG
Organism: Protopterus annectens; assembly: GCF_019279795.1. Lineage (NCBI taxonomy): Eukaryota > Metazoa > Chordata > Ceratodontiformes > Protopteridae > Protopterus > Protopterus annectens. Next base: position 451,505,690 of record NC_056748.1, on the reverse strand, counting down.
CCGAGGATAGAGCCTTGAGGAACCCCAATGGAAACAGGCAGTAGAGATGAGATGTGATTGTCCCAGAGAACAGCTTGTTTTCTGTCAGTGAGGTAAGATTTAAACCATTTAATAGCTGGGGGATCAAATGAGATGGATTCGAGAGTATTAAGTAATAAGGGGTGGTTTACCATATCAAATGCTTTGGAGAGGTCAATGAAGAGGGCCGAAGAGAGTAGGTTGTTGTTACGGTTCTGGTTTATAGTCTCTACAAAGGAAAGTAGGGCAGTGGTAGTAATAAGTATAAGTACATAAAATATAATATAAAAGTTTAGATTCTGTCTAACAGTTGCCATCAGAGAGAAATTCAAGGTTGGTAGAATATCATAAAGACCTTAAATGAGTAGCTGTGGTAAACTGCGAGAGCTGAGGGGGGAGTGGAAGAGGAGAGGGAGTAGTTTAGCTGGGAGTGGGAAAAGGACAAATTATTTATGTTGTTGCACATTACTGGTAAGTACTTACTGTATATTTCAGTCTAACATAGATTAATGCTTACTGAAATTGCATCATTTATTTAATTTGATGGAGTATAATCATTTTACTGTGCCAGGACCAATGTAATACCTGAGTTGATTTTATATATTGAATGTGTAAGTTCAACTGTGACTGTTGATTTTGAACCCATTAACTTCTGTTCTTGAGGCAGAGTCATCATCATCAACTCTCTTTTTGTTATTTTATATATGGTTGGGTGTTGTATCAACTGTCACTATCTCTGTTGATTCAGTGCCACTATCCTAACAGTTATGCCTGACTGTTGCAGGTCTTCTCTCACACAATCCATCCATCTCTGCTTGATGGCCTCATTTCCTCCTGCCTTCTTCACCAGATTGTCTTCTGCTTTTCTGCACATGTGCTTGAGCCACAGTAATCTGTTCTTTGACCTTCTGTGTAATTGGAGCTACTTTGGCTTCTCCTCTGATGTTCTCATTTCTTTGTCTGTCCGTCCCACAGTGTGCATTCTACCACCTTTCTATCACCACTATCTTCTTCAATCCCAGATGACTGGAGACTAAGCATACTACTGTCAGTGTACAAGAACAAAGGGGACATACACATCTTGTGGTAACACAGAGGTATTAAATGCCTGTCATACTGCATGAAAGTTTTGGAGAGGATGATTGAAAAAATGAATATGCAGAGTAGTAGAAAGCAAGATGGGAGATGAGCAGTTCGGATTCAGATCAGGATTGAGCAGTCCTGTGGTGGTTCAAAGTCCCAGAAACACTGGTAGAATTAGTGCTGGTTATGTCAAGGACCCAATGACTCAAGAACGAACAGTGTTCAGTCTTAAGTCTTACAGATGGGTTTCCAGTGGGAGTGAATGTGCATCAGACTTCAGCTTGAGGCCACCGTTGTTCATGCTGGCTATGGACTACATCAGCAAACAGGTCAGAGGGGACAGATGAGCAGAGTTGCTGTATGCTGATAATGTTGCATTACAGGCAGACTATGAGCAAGAACTTCAACAAAGGATGGGGTAATGTAGTCCAAAACTGAAAGCACACGAGATGAAGCTGTGCACAGATAAGACCATTGTAATGGAAACAAATGGAAGAAATTTAGAAGAAGGTGAGAACTGAGATAGAAGGAAAAATAGTGGAGCAGGCTAGCAGCTTCAAGTATCTCAAAGGGGTGGCTGAGAGGAAAAGTCTGAATGAGGAGGTCAAAGCTAGAATCAGAGGGGCTGCAGAGACACTAAAGTTTTTGGGAGGAAATCCATACAACCACCAGGAGAACATGCAGACTTCACACAAACCAAACAGTGGCTAGAGAGATCTGAATCAGACTTTACAACCTCTTTTGTCTGAGGCACAGATCTTAACCATTACACCATAATGTCTCTATGATGGGATACTCTGTGACATTCTTAAGCATTCTGTGCAGCACCACACATTACCATGCAGAGTGAGGTGGCCTAGGCTGTTGTGTGATTCTGAAGACCTGAGCCATACCATAATCATACTGTATAAATGAGTACCTCATATGTTGCTCTGCAAGGCAATGACAGCACATGTACCATACCTTAGAAAAAACTTGTTTGTAATACTACCAGTATTCAGTCTACTTATATCTGAATGTCTGAATATGTGAGTGGGATTTTGATGACAGCATCAAGGAAAGCTTTTCCCTCCTTCTATGTTCTTTTCTTAAGTTTTGGATTATTCTTAGTATATCGATTTTCAAAAGGCTAGCATTGATCCCTACATTTAGACGGTTGTGCATTTTGATAAATTGTATTTACACACACACACACACACACACACACACACACACACACACACACACACACACACACACACACGCGCGTGTGTGTGTGTGTGTGTGTGTGTGTGTGTGTATAGATATATATATATATATATATATATATATATATATATATATGGTTCTGGGTCATAACATCGACAACAAGAACATCGACACTGACTTCACCGACGCGAAAACACCGACACGGAAATGATCGACACTACAAATCACGGACATTTTACAGGTAAGGGGTTTAGATTTCGCTAATCATGCCTACCATGTTTTGGTAAGTGTGGCAGTGTTATGCATGTGTTACGATAATTGTATTACTTACTCCTTATGGTAGGCATGATTAGCGATTTGTAAACCCCTTACCTGTAAAATGTCCGCGATTTGTAGTGTCGATCATTTCCATGTCGGTGTTTTCGCGTCAGTGAAGTCGGTGTCGATGTTCTTGTTGTCGATGTTATGACCCAGAATCATATATATATATATATATATATATATATATATATATATATATATATATAGGTTTACTATAATTTCACCGGATCGCACAACATAGAATCGTGGTTATTCCGAACCAAAACCACGAAACTCAAATTAACGAACAAAAAAAAAAAACAAACTCGAAGTGTGGCGACTATAAATGTCGACTTCAACATTTTCGAACAGTCACCTCACTTCCGGGAACAGGATCACTGTGTGTTGCACAGTAAACAATGATTTGCAGGGGGGCCCCCTTCACCCCGTGCTACATATATATATATATATATATATATATATATATATATATATATATATATATATATATATATATATATACACAAACTCTGGGATCGCCCTACAGTGAGGGAAAGGGTGCATTTCTGATCCCCACTATAGGGCGATCTGCATCACACTGTCAGATCTCACAACAGCGAATGCTGTTTTGCATTCGCTGTTGCAGGTTTCGACATTGTGAAAATTCAGTTTTTACATAGTGCGAAAGTGCCGTTTTGCACTAGTGAAAATCGACTACAGTCACATCTGGGAAATTATAGTAAACCATATATATATATATATATATATATATATATATATATATATATATTGCTGTTGTTGTTGAGTCTTTTGGTTTTTCCTGGTTAGGGGTCGCCACAGTGGAACTCCGGTCTGCTAATGATTGGCAGTAGATTTTTACGTGCCAAGTTGCTAGCCCTGACGCACAACCTTCAACGAAGGTACGCACATTCACGCATGTCTACACACAGAAGACGCTCTAGCTGAGAATCGAACATGACAACGTCTTACTGTGAGGCGACAACGCTACCGAAGCACCAATATATATATAGGATCCGTATAGATCCCCGAAGCAAAATCACCGAAACTAATTTCAGTTTGGCATACTTGCGCGAAAGTGCTTTTCACCGAAGAAGCACTTTCACGTAAGTATGACTGTTTGCGAGACCGCACTATGGTATGGTTAGGGGAACATTCCTGTTTCCTCACTGTAGTGCGGTCTCGGAGTGAGAATATTAAAGTAGGGGGGTGTGGGAGGTGCAGGGGGCCCCTGCATTAATGTAGATTTCTTTTTTTTTTTTGCAAACATATTAACGAAAGTGCTTTTTCGGTGAAAGCGCTTTCATTAATATATGTTCGGTGATTATGGATTCGGGACTTTGCACATTTCTGCATAAGTCCTAGATCCATAGATATATATATATATATACACACACACACACACACACACACACACACACACACACACACACACACACACACACACACACACACACACACACACACAAAACCCACTTTTTACCCATTTTTGCTTATGGAGTCAGGGTATCACATTAACAGTGACCATCATCTAGAGCCAATGTTCACACTGCCAGGTGGCTGGCATATATATACAGTTAACATATATATGAATACGAACACACAAATATATATTTGTATGTGTGTGTGTACATATATACATGTGCGCACACACACACACACACACACACACACACACACACACACACACACACACACACACACACACACACACACACACAAACATATAGAAATATATATGGATGTGGAGGCTTACAGTAAAATAACTATGAAGCAAATCTGCACTGACACCTGCTTGCTGCCCTGCTGAGGGGGGACACGTGTGTACGTGCAGTGGACTGGTTCCAATAGGATGTGAGTCCTGAACTGACATCCATCAGTCATTTTCATTTGCCAAAGCCATTACATCAGTGTTTGCATTGAAGTGGGAAAGGCTTCATAGTTGACTAGCATGTTGTGTGGGTGTGGGTGGCTGTATTTGTGGGGAGTGGAGGTGTGCCTTTCAAAGTGTGGTGTGAATATTATGCATTATGAAACGGAGAGATTAAGAGTAAAATTGTGCTCAGTGTAGTCCCTAGCGATTTCATCAGTGCTTGATTGAATGCCATGTTTGGAGTATGGTATCACTGCTACAGCTGCTGGTACTTTTTCAATACAAGTATCTGATCTGGAAGCTTTCTCCAGGAGTCTGTGGCTGAGAGGATGAGAGACATGCTGCAAGTATGCAACTAAGACAAACTACATAAAGCAATAGTAACAGAAAGTTCTGGGGCTTGGGAGGTCATTGTTAAAAAACTGAGATCTGTTGTAAAGCTTGGCATTAAATACCATAGTTTCAGGTTATGCTATAACAGAATAACTATGCAAAGATAACCACATGAACAGCCAGAATGCAATTCAAATGGAATATTTTATTGTGCACATTTTAAGAAATGGATAGATTGGCCTAAAGTCTGGATTGATGTGTGCTTTTATTAGAAATAATCCCTGGGAAATGCCTTTCAGAAGTGAAGAGACATGAGGAAACAGTTTTAGTGGCACACCAGGCTGTGGTTTTTTGATATCTGTTGTCATGCAAAGTTGACTCATTCGCTGTAGCCAAGCTGGAAATGTGAGAATGTAGCCCACTGAAGGATGGGAGATGGGAGGACTAACTTGGCTAGGAATTGAAACTTACAAAACTGTTCTTTGTAAAAGTCTTTTTTATCTTAGTAATTTGTCGACACTTTTGCAAGCTTCTTTCAGAGAACATGTAGTACATCAGTAGGAGCAACATTTGTAAAACTCAGTGCAGACCAATTAATGACACATGAGCTGCAGACTCAAACATGGCAGTTTTTTTTTTTAGGTGTTCCATTCTAAGTGAATGGAAGTCTAGTCTGACAACAAAATGTAGGGCTACTTATTCTCACAATCAGTGCAGTATGGGACAGAATTAGTTTTCCAAAGGAATCACAATGTCCTGAGGGCAGGCAAAGGTGAAAAAAAATAAAATTAGGAATGAGTACTTATTTTGCTGCAGGCAGCTTTGGAAGGTGCAGTAAATCATGGCAAGAATATGTGTGTTTTCATCATTTGCCAATAGTGGTCCTTTAATGATAGAGAGTGCACTTTTGACATGATGACCTCATTAGTGTACTGCAGAGAGATGTTTGTTAAAAATGAGATGAAGTGCAGAGGGAGCTATGTTCAAAGTTAAATGTGTTTTCCTTAATGGAACTGAAAACAGCACATTTGACATTGAGGCGATACTTACCTATCACTAGACTCCTCCCACCAGCACACAGAAGTTCCCCACATTGAGAATCAAACCTGCTGCATATCTAGTTACACAAGATACAGAACATAGTATTAGTTGTAGGCACCACAGGAGAAGTCTGACTCTTAATGGGAGAGAGTGCACCTTTGACATGATGATCTCACCAGTTTGTTGCAGAGAAGATGTTTATGACAAAAGTTGAATAAGGGGTTGGTGGAATACTCACCTATGTTAAATTTGTCCCATGAGTGGAAGCTGATACATTACGTCTGTTTAGGAAACTATATGCACCTAATATATATTGCAGCACTCACACACACACACACACACACACACACACACACACACACACACACACACACACACACACACACACACACACACACACACACACACACACAAGTTCACCACTGTGTGATTTGAGCCTTCTACCTATCTAGTTACACAGTATAGAGACCACTGTATTACTTATAGTCACCACAGGAGAAGTCTAACTCTTAAAGTGACAAAGTGCAGTTTTGATATGATGACCTCATCTGTGTGTTGAAGAGAGGATGTTTCTATTAAAAGTGGGATAAAGTGCAGAGGAAGCTGTCAGAAAAGCTAAACATATTCTCCCGAGGGAAGTATACATAGCACATCTGACACTGAGGTGTAACTTACCTTTCAATAGAAACTCACCCCAAATACACATACACATAGACACACACACACACACACACACACACACACACACACACACACACACACACACACACACACACACACACACACACACTCGTTCCCCAAGGTGAAAATTTAGTCTAACTATCTAATTATATAATCTGTAGAACACAGTATTAATTGCAAGTGCCATACTAGAAATCTGACTCTTAAAGGAATAGAGCATGCACATTTGACATGTTGACCTCATCCCCATGTTGCAAAGAGGATATTTCTGTTATAAGTCTGAGAAAGTTCAGAGAGAACTGTGTCCAAAGAAAATGTATTCTCCTGAATGCAAGTTGACAAAGCACATTTAATATTGAAGCATTACTTGCCTGTCACTATAACCCCTCTCCACACAAGTTCCCTGTGGTGAGAATTGAACCTCCTATCTAGTTACACAATCTATGGAACACAGTATGAATCAGAAGCCCACAAGGACGTATGACTTTAATAATGCAAAAATGCACATTTGTACTTAATAAAACTTTACTATTTGGGATATCTGTTACTGTGCATCACAGGTTTTGGGACAACTGCATGTGTGTAGATATGCCAGTGTAAGAGCAGTGTGCTTGTCCCATCTAATGACACACTTTTCTGCTGAGATTTATATAATGTCATTCATGTGCATTGTGTTACTGTGAGGGACATGTACCTGTTTGTCAGTGACATCTCATATGGTAAATCACATTTGTAAACCAGTGGATTATCAATCAAGCATTCCAGCCGGTTCATTCTGTGATTGCATGGAAACAGTAAAAATTTATAGTGTTGCTGTCACTTGTCTTATTTCATGCATGCACAATGCGCATTGACAATACAGACAGACATTTACTAAACATGACAGTGCCCTTCATAATAACGGTGATGGATTATATGTGATTAGGTTACCCAACATTGTGACAGCCTTGCAAGTGTAACTGTTGGGAGTGCATACGTACATTAACAGACTGACTTAATTGAATCAACATCACTCTGAAATCCAGATACCTTGTTTTCAAAAGTCAGAAAAAACATACAGATGTACAACTTAAAGTTATTTGTTGTAAATATTTTTTTTACTCTCTGCATTAAGTGTAGCACTGGTAAACTCATTTGCACTGCTGATAGCAAAGTATTAGCGCATGTATAGTCATATCTTGAGGTGTTGAACTTTGAATGGGAATTAGAAGTAGTCTGTTGCTCTGTGCTGAGTTTCATGCACATAATCTGTACACATATAGAACCATGTCTGAATCTGATGGAATACAGAACAGATACATCTTGTGCTCATGTTTCAGGTGTCTGATTATGATTTATACATTAGTCATGATAATTGCAGTACTTCAAAGCTTATATATTTGCAACAGGTGTACTATAATATACACGAGGGCCAAAGCATGTTATTGCTGGTGGAAACATGGCTTATGGAAACAGTTTTGAATCAAGGAAGATTATTTGATGACATAGAAGGAGTGGGAAGAGGTGGACAGATGGTGACGAATACATGTATGGATATACTAAGAAAGTAGTTTATGGTTCATTTCTGCACATATTTGTGCCGTGTTACTCTTTGATTTATTATCATAATTATTCAGACAAGATCTGCAAAAGATAGTCTTGACAACTGGGAGCAAGCACATGAATACTGCATTTGGATAATGGTGTGCTAAGAAAATGTATAGCCAATAATTACATCCACAAGAGTCATAACAAAGATTCAAAAGCACTTTGGCATACATCTGGATTCGAACATTGACAGTATTCCAAGAAAAATATGCAGATCTAAGTATCACCTAAGCATATCACATAGGAACTCCTACTTCACAAAGTTTCAATATGACAATGGATTGCAGAAAAGAAGACTGTATATATATTACTCTTCACTAACCTCATGACAGCTGTAAGCTATACTTTCACTTCTTCATCTTGTTCAAAAGTACATTAATTTGACTATACATACCTAAGCACAGCAGCACAAAGGACACTAGAATAATGCTGCTGAAGGCAAAAACTCACAAGATTTTGCCATAAGCTGTGTATTTCCATATAGCCTCAGTTGCACTTGGTGCTCAGCCCCAGGCATTGTACAAATGCAGAGGAGGAAGACTAATGACACAGAAGACAGAAGATACATAGACGGAGTGAGGCACAGACCAAGTAGATCATGACAAAAGCAGGAAATGGTGGATCATAACAACATGTAGGCAACAGCTTTACATAAAACAGTGTACTAAAACAGTCAGCAAAGTAACACTTTGCTAATGCCTTGATTAGAACCCTTGCAATTATGCAAAAATCTGTCTGAAGATCTGAGCATCATCTCATCATGCCACAAAGGAAACTCCTAATTTACACACTTTAAATCACACAATGGAAAAACAGTGACAAATTACTAAAGTAGAAGGGGTGAACAGAGAGAAAGGGGAAAAGAGAGAGAGATGGAGAAACACAGCAACAGTATTTTACTTGGGACATATAGGACCAGCAACAGTATTTTTCCTGGAACACGTATGACAATCTGTATGGTGTGTTACACTTACTTATTTCCTCATTATTCGTGTGTCATGCTCTGTATAACAAAATGGTTGCTATAGGGAGCAAAAATCGGTCGGATAGTACAACCAGTGAAGACCACAGTAGAAAGCCAAAAAACCAAGAAAAAATACCAAATCCGCCAGCAGAGACAATGATTCAAATGGCAATGTAAAAAAACTTCTTTATTCCAGATTGGCGTGACAAACTTGCAGAAATCAAAGATTAAAAGACAAGCGCTTTCGCCCGGATCCTTCCAGGCTTTATCAAGTCAGAAACAATGTGAAGTCCTAAGCAACTGCTTATATAGCGTTCTTAATTAATCACATGTTAACTTTAACAACCACATTTGTTTCAAGCAAATTTTCTTGTTATAAACATTCATAAAAAATGGTTTAAAACATTGAGAACAAGTATTATTGTTTAAAAACTCAAAAGTTTAAAATTGATGTGCAGTACTATGAATCTACGTTTTTCATGCATAGATACAAATCTTGGTTTAAGAAATTTTTTTCTGAGTACATCCTAAAGTGGAAAGTGCATGATGTTGAAACAAATTTGGGTGTTTATATGTCCCTGTGGAAAAGTATAGATGACAACCATGACTAATTTAATTGCTTTTATTAGTTAATTTGGCTTCTTGAGGCTACTGTCATTTCCAATTTTAGTTCATTTCAGTAATGTGGTATTGGTTAGTAAAATAAATGTGTCACAAAAAAGAAGGAAAAAACATGGGAGGAAAAAAGGGGGCAACGGGAGAAAAGGGAAGGGGTAAAGGGGAGGGGAGGGGGGGGAAGAGGGAGGGAAGAAAGGGAGGGGGGGAAGCGAAGGATAGAAAATATGGAGCAATTGTTTGTTTACAGTCTGGCCCTTCTAAGCTTATGGACAGAGCCTATACTTAAGGTGCCATTAAGGCATGGATCTTTGCCTGCATCAAGTTTGAGCTGCCAAATCAGCTCTCTATATTCTAAGGTGGACTCCCAATCTCCCCCTCTGACATTGGGATTTACTTGTTCAAGAATCATAAATGTAAGTTTATAATTGGGGCATTCAAGGGAATGTTTGAAGAAGGCATTACTTTCTTTCTTCTTTTCTATTTCATAGGTATGTTCGTATAATCTTTTTCTGAATTCTCGTTCTGTTTTCCCTATGTAAAAACCACCACAGGTAATACAGACCCCTATGCAAATCACTTCTTTTGTCCCACATGAAAAGTGTCCGGGGGATCGAATGTTAGTGTGGCGAGCCTTTAGATAGATATGTGAGTCATTGATAATTAGGCCACACTGTTTGCAAGCCCCACAATTGTAGGTACCCTTATGGGGGTGTTGTCTTTTTTTAAGTGTGTGAGGTCTTCTCTCAAAAATTTCTTTTAAATTTTGTCCCCTTTTTCTCACGAATTGAGGTTTGCGGGAGATGATGTTTTTTAAATCCTCATTACTTGTCAAAACAAACCAATATTTGGATACAATGTTCTCTATTTCTGGTGAATTCTCTGAAAAAGTGTATGTGAAACTACTTCCGTTCTCATCACTTTTGCTGTTTTGTGTTTGAAGATCATGAGTTGTGACCAGGGAACCACCTAGCAATGGGGCGTATAAAGAATCCCTTTTGCTCACCACCTCATCCGTGAGGGTTTTAAGTAAATTATTGGGGTATCCCCTTTCAGTGAACATGTTGTGTAAGTTGTTTATTTCTTGTAAGAAATCTGTCAAATTGCTGCACATTCTAGAGGCTCTTATTAATTGCCCCTTTACTATCCCTTTCTTTTGGTGAAATGGGTGTTGACTATTGAAATGTAGTAGGGAATTTGAAAAAGTAGATTTTCTGTGTACTTTCGAATGCAGTTCTAATCGTTGGGGGTCCCTGTAAATTTTAACATCCAAATAATGCAATTCATTTTTACTGATTTTGTAAGTGAAAGTCAGAAACTCAGTAGTTGTATTTATATATTGTAAAAAGGCCATTAGCTGGTCCTCCGTGCCTTCCCAAATGATGCAGATATCATCCAGGTATCTGCAATAATAAGTGAGATGTTGTGCCCATGCCATATCAAAAATGTGTGCCTGTTCCCATCTGTGCAAAACCACATTGGCGTAGATGGTTGCACAGGAGGCACCCATCGCTACTCCTTTAAGCTGTTTAAAAAGTTCACCATTGAAAAAGATGTAGTTGTTTTCCAGTACCATGCCCATAAGTTCTATTATCAAGTTTAAAAAGTTATTACCCAAATTGGTTTCGTTTTTAAAAAAGTCACCAAACCAATCCAACCCAATTTTGTGGGGGATGCTGGGGAATAAATCCTTGATGTCTACGGTGACCATAAGGGCTGTTGGGGGGCACTTTTCCGTAGGGAAATTTTTGAGGAATTCCCACGAGTCTTTACATACATGAGTCAAAGCTGAGGTATACTGTTTGGTTATGTGGTCAATGAATTTAGCGATTGGTTCTGTTACACCCCCTGCACTGGAAACAATGGGCCTGAAATTTAAAGGATCAATGCCTTTGTGAATTTTTGGGATTCCAAAAATTACTGGGGTTCTGGGTTTGTTAACTAACAGAAAATTATAAAGTTTTTCATTTATACATCCCTGCAGAAGATAATCATAAAGAGAATATTTTATCTTAGCCAGAGCGATGTTGTGTTCATTGCGAGAGATTAGGCAGTATTGATTCTCATCATGCAATAAATGATGCATGTGTGCTTCATAATTTGAATCATACATAAGGACCACCCCCCCACCCTTATCGGGTTTCATGATCCTAATGTGTTCTTTAGATAGCCTATTTATATATTCAAGTTCATGTGCCTCCAAGTTGGTTTGCCCAAGTTCACTTGTGTCATGATAAATGTTCCGTAAATCCTGTTCAATCAATTCCTCATAAATTTTGAGTAATGGGTGTGAGGGGGGATTGAAAGTACTTTTCCTGTTGAGTTCTGTAGAGTTACAAGCATTCCCTTTGAAAAAATATTTTAAATTAAGCCCTCTCGTAAACAGTTTAAGATCTACTAGTAGATTGGCTAGGTCTACCCTCTTGCTGGGTACAAAGTGAAGACCCTTAGTAAAAATACTAAAGGCTGTCTCGCTGACCGACATGTCAGTATAATTATATACAATGAAATCATTTTTTCTATACATAGTGCAATTAACTTCCTTGATTACCATGATGTCATTTTTTCGAATAGCCGTGTTATTTAATGTACTCACATTTGGGTTATTAAATGAATCTATGTGTGAATGTGGGTCGGGGTTTAGTGTTGCTTGTTGTTCCACCCCCACCCCGTCCTTTGAGGTTTGTGACCCCATGCCCCGGACCTCCCAGGGAGTTGGGGAAAATCCTGGTTGTATTGCCTTTTGCCCTTTTCGGCCAGACGTTCACTTCTGCGAGGGGCTTCATTAAAATTATGCTGAAAAACTTCATCCCCTCCATTGTCAGCTGTACTTACTGGTCTCGCAGTGCCTCTAGCTTTATTATAACAAGGGTATGCTAATTCTTCCCTGTATTCATGAAAATCCCTTAGTACAACCAACATTAAGACATATGCAGGATAAGGATGTCTTACTAAGTATCTCTGTTGGGATGGAATATTTTTTTGCTGCACTATTCAAATGTTATTTTAATGAAATGTAAATGGAGAGAAATACAGATGTTTTTGGTTAACCATATAATAGGAATGTAAAATATCATTAAATGATTTTATTCTACAGTTGTAATCAAACCCATGACATCAGTCTACAGGCAAGGGAAATTATTTCAACCTGCAACATAGGAACTTCTAGTTTATTACATCCAGCAGCTTAAGAACTGTTACAGTAAGTATTTCAGATTTAGTTTGCCCTAACTCTGTATTCCCATATCACTGCAGCTTTAAGCACATTTGCACAAAAATAACCATACTACTGTATCTGAAATTAAAATCTGCAGCTTTTTCCATAGAGAGTTAAATGAAATTCACTGTCACTCAGCATTGGTGCATGATGCCAACCTACATGCAAATACTGAGGACAAAAAGTGAAAGCTTTTTGATGGACCATTTCTGGCCATGTGTGTTGTGTTGTGTGGGATTCTATTTTTTGACCAGATTAAACATGTGAAAAAGGGGCTAATAAGACAGTGGTGAAAATGGGAGTGGCAAGCTTAGGGCAGGACACAGGGGAAAGAATATAGGAGTTTTCATGAGGATGGCGTGAGAGCACCATAGCTATCCACTTCTTCACAACATAAATGCAGTATTGTACACACAATTTCATGACTTTGGAGAGTCACCACACCTGGGATGGGTGACAGCAACATAATGATGTTATATAAGCAATTGGACCTAATCAAGTGTGTGAAGATGGCATATAGGCGAAGTAGAGAGCTATGTATGGGAATTATGTTTTTTTTTTTTGTGAGACAGATGCACATTTCTTTCTTTCTTTTTTTTTTGAGATAGAGAAATATTGGGGAAAGTGCTTAGGAATGAAAGGGTCAGGTAGATAGGGTAGGTTAGGTAGTAGGCGTAGACATACAGGACATACAAGACAGACAGGGATCATACCTCTCAACCTGGAAACATTAAAAATCTGGACAAGGCCCGTGAAAAATAGGTACAAATCTGTACACTGATTAGCGTAAAATTTGTATACATTATTGTGTAACCCCGCCACTCCTATGCATTGTGGGATGCCAACTTTCAAATGCAAACTGAAGAACAGACAACCAAAATATGGCACCGGAGTCTCCCTGCAGCCATTCCAATGTCCCATTACCTGGCTCTTTCACCCCATGTACCATAAACACTAATGTGTGCATACTGCTTTACTTCTACAATGATTATTTGGATTTTACTTTTACATTTTATAGCACAATGCACAAACACTAATAGATATCTGCTAAACAAAGCAATACTGTCTTACAATGAAAATAGACTTGGCATTGAAACTTCTCTGCTCTTGAAACTCACATTCATTGAAACAGCATTGAAACCCACACCACATCCAATAGAAAATGCATCTGGCCAGTGGTGGATAAAAATTACCTTTGGGCTTTTTTCAAATCATAGGCCTCTTGCACACAAAACATCAAACAACTGTTGACTAACTGTATTGCCGGCTATACCAATTGGTTCCAGCAAGAAACATACATGTGTTTTTTGATACACCTTCCTGACTTTATTAAATTATATTCCTTGTATAATACAGCACACTTGTTAGACTTAAGTTACAGCACATTTTAAATTTATTGTTTGAACATTTTTCCAGTAGGCATTAGGCAATGAAACAAAATGCATGAACCAATAATGACAAAACTGCCCAATTTAGAACATTTCCATCACAAAAGTCTACTTCCACACACACAATTACATATATATATATATATATATATATATATATATATATATATATATATATATATATATATATATATATATATATATATATATATATATATAAAATGACTGTAGTGTATGCAGGACAAAAGGCCAAAAACCAGGGACACATTTTAAACATTGCTTTATAATTTTGGAAAGTTGCTAGAATAAAATGCTGTGTTACCACCATGCATTTCACTGCCAAGCTTAAACAATGCTTATATAATTTTGGAAAGTTGCTAGAATAAACTGCTGTGTTACCACTATGCATTTCACTGCCAAGTCTTAAACCCAGGCCAGGACCCTGTGTACTACAGTCAGAGCAACATACCACTATGCCAAATCGGCAGCTTCCTGAAAGACATGAAGACTGAAACTTAAATGATTGTCAAAATTAGACAATAACTAAAAGAAAATATGGAGGTTAAGCAATAAGTTCTGTTCTGCTGCAATAAATAAATAGAGAGACTGGAGGCAAACTGGAAAAAAATGAAAGAGGCAGCTCACTATTTAATTCTTATAGACACCCATTGCCTCCTACCATGGAACCAATTAATTCTTCTGTTGAAAGAAGCTTGCATACCTCCTACTTTTCTTCCCAGCTTAATATTAAGCCTTACAGCAGAACTTATTGCTTAACTTCCATATTTTCTTTTAGTTATTGTCTAGTTTTGAGGGTTAACAGTCTTCTTTCACATCAGAGCAAATATTCTTTTAACTCTAATAATGTGGTTTGTTGCACTGATTACAAAAAAAAAAAAAATTCCAATACTTACATTTGGGAACTGAGAACCTATACAGCTGTGAGAGGTACTCTGAGTTGATGACTGAATCTATCATGTTATCTTGGTCTGTAAGGATGCTGGGTTATTTCTCTGTTTTGAAAAGATGTACTAACTCTGAATTTGACATTAGCAGTAATATCCAAAGCATTACTAGGCTAACCCCAGTTAAAGCTGTCAGTCAGATTAGCATAAGTCACCTCCTAGTATAGCTGGAACAGCATCAGATTTGTCAGCCAAATTTCCTGTGAGGAAATTAATGCCATCATTAAAATTTTTTTAGGCATGTCAGAAACAGCAAATCTACCTTTACCCTGCTCCCATAATCAGAATCATATTCATAATACTGTGAGTGTCAGTCATTCATCCTAGCTGAAAAAAACAAAATGAAAAGTTTCTTCTCACAAAAAATAATGTCATCCATCGTGGTGGTGGCATCAGGTTCTAGCAATATATCTCAAGTTGCAATGAGAAGAAATCTTGATATATAGAGCTATAATTACAAGCCCTTAGCCAAATAAAAAAATCACAGCATTAGCCAATATATACGAAACTGACAAACAAAAGGTTGTAAAAGGTCTTAGCCATTGTTCTGTGCATAAACAATGCACACACACACACACACACACACACACACACACACACACACACACACACACACACACACACGCGCACACACACACACACACACACACACACACATACACACACACACACACACACACACACACACACACACACACACACACACACACACACACACACACACACACACACACACAGTGGTACCTCTTAGCTGCTTGATGGTTTCTGCAATCTGCACAACTTCAATGCTAAACAGCAGCCTTTCAGACACAGCACAACCCCGAAACGGACTTCCAAGGCTTAAAAGTAAAGGACCCAGACTTAAAATCTATCCAAGGCTCAAAAGTAAAGGACTCAGACTTAAAATCCAAGGTTTAAACGTAATTGAAATGAAAGGGATTCCAAAAGGCAAGGCTTAAATGTAACATAATTGAAATGAAATGAAAGGACTCCAAACGGCAACTCCATGACTTAAAATTAATGCACGCACCACTGAGCGTAATTCTGACAGGCTGATGGAGCTGACGTCATCACGCATGTGATGACGTCAGCTCCGAAAGAGTGAAATGTAAAAAGATAGATTAAAATTCAGAAATGAAGGGATGCCACTCGGGAATCGTGGTACCCTTTCATTGGGACCCCAAAACTCGGTAAAAACCGAGTAATTCGGGATGGTTGGGAGGTCTGACATGGATGGTGATGGACACAACAGGTTGAATGACACCATAACTGGGGATAGAGGGGGGACCTCGGAGCCATATCCACATCCAGCTTGAGGACAGTGAGACTGTACTCCTCACCGTCAAAATTGTCATTACTGTCCCCAGTGACAACTGCCTGGGTCATTGTCAGATGTGGCATTGTTTTAGCAATATGACTGATGACCTTGGCAACCCTTCCAGTTTGGACACTGAGGCTTCTCTCCATAAGGCCCACAACAGCCCTATCACCTCCTGATGGGTTACAAAATCATCACCTCACTTACTACTACTGCTCCTGGAGGTGGCTACCTGATGTAGGTGGAGCAGGTAGGACAGGAGTTGTGAAGGCAATACTGACAGGTTGTGACCTAGATGTACTGGGTGTCTGTGCTGCTTGTGGTGGTATGGTGGGATGAACACCAGTGGTCAGTCTACCTCCCTGTGCTGATGGTCATTTTGTTGTCAATGGCATGTCACTCTACTTAATTTTTCAATCCAGAAGACAGTAGGAGAAATACATAAGTATACATTGGCCACATCCAGATATGATATTGTATAACAATTACTTACCACCTAACATAATAACTTACTCCCTTTACTTCCTAAGAAATGCTCCTAAACTATTGTTTATACTCTGTTTAATATTGTTAAATAGCCTCACCTACTGAAACTAAAACAATTAACTTCCTATGTGGTACTCTTTTTCTCTTTTTTGATTTGTATTGTTTAATCTTGCCAACTACTTTACCAGAATGGTAACCTTTTGTATAGTGGTTTGAGTGTAAAAACTGTTATTACATTGCTTTCTATATTGAAGCTTTTCTCCCCGTGCATCCGCTGAAAAAGGGCTTTAGCTCAGTCGGACACTCCCAGTCAACAAATGTAAAATAAATAAATAAATGATGCAAAGACATTAATGTGTCATAAAATCAAGCAAGAATGGCATGAAATGACTAATAGAATCATGTATTTCACTGTGGCATATCATATATCTGCTTTCTAAGGTGGTAACTGCATTTGCAAATATTGAATTGTTAATGTCATGCAGTATTGAAGTTAAAATATCTTACAAATACTAGCCTGTAAAAAATTCTAACAACTGTTTGTGAGCATTGAACCCAGACACATTTAATATTGTGTACTGATTAACTAATGCAATAACCATGAGCTATTGGTGTAGACCTGCAGGTGTGATATAAAAGTTAAGGAGTCCCTACTCAAGATGATACACAATGATTGACTAAAAATACTTCTGTGCTTTACATTCAGAAAATGCTGATCTGTACAAGATAGTATTGATTACAGCTGTAGATCAAATTATTATTTCATGACATTTTCTATTCCTGTCATATGGTTAACTGCAAGTGTATTTCTCTCCATTTACAACATTTCATTAAAATAACATTTAAATAGTGCAGCAAGAAAGCATTTGTGGAAAACATTCCATCCCCAACAGAGATACTTACCATGGACCTCTTTGAGACAAATTAGCCTCTCTTGAAGCAGTTCAAAGTTTTCTGATAACTCTGTTGCAGCTGCACAGTAGATAAAAGAAAAAAAATAATATGTCTGAAATCATGGTGAATAACTGCGTTGCTGGCTAATTAATGCCATATCATAGACAGGTGATGATTCAATATACTTAAACATCTGAGGGGTGTTAGCAGTCTAAAATTCATTCTACCATTGGCTTAGGAGGTCCTGCTTGTACTTCTTCATGTCACTGTAGTGATTATGACATTGCTGCCCAGTGCATGGGATAGCACTTGCACTGGAGACAACATTGGCCAAGTTATTCCAATTCAGATCTTGCATATAACAGTTTATGCACAAAGACACACAGCCTTGCCAGCTGCATTCACACAATTGAAAGTACAGCAATGGCTTGCCAGATGCATTGAATCTTGTGTACATCAATAAGCACTGAAGGTGTTAAAAATGGCAGTGAGATTTGGCCATGGGTGATGCTGAAACTATTGAGACATGTTCCAATGTTAAACCCTGATAGGCTTTTTGTTATTGGTTATGATCATGGCTGTTCCGAGGAAAAAATGGTAGGACTTATTGGGCTGTTGGGACTTGCATACTATTAAGACTGAGTAGTACCACCTGTGATTCAAACCCATGAGGAAAAAATGGATAAAATATTAAACTTTATTAGCTGTCAGTGCCACAGGAGAAATTATTGTAAACATTATAATAAGGATATAAATTTAAGAATTAATTGAGATATACTTCACAGATGTCTGTATGTCTGTGATTTTATTTCGCCATAGGACTGTATATATATATATATATATATATATATATATATATATATATATATATATATATATATGTAAAGGCAGTATTTGTGTTTGTAATTACATTACAGATGCATGCAGTTGAATGACCTGAATAGTATAAGAATTATAACAAAAATATTATGCACATCCTACTTCTGTATGTGCATTAAGCTCATTTCCTTGTGCCACAGGGATAGTTAGCCGACAGTTGGAATTTATTCACCAAGTACTATAAAGAGTGCTAACATCCGCACACCAGTGCCAGGCTCATTTGTGCTATAGAAGCTATCTGAAATTAAAATGTTCACTTTTTTTCCATAGGAAGCGAACCATATTTGCATGCTGTCAACTGGAACACAAATAAGGCATAACAAAAAATGTTTAAAAAGGACCATATTAACATATTTAATGGACATACATAGCAAGAAGAAAAGCTGGTACAACATTAGCATGAAGAACACCATACCCCTCACTTAGAGCTTGCATGGGCAACCAACCATGAAAAAAACATATTTAGAATATTTAGCTTCACTGATGAAGGCTTGATGCCGAAACTGGTTTGAACAACCGTATTGGTACTATTCGGGGCATTTTCTTGTCCATTTTGTATGGAATAAAGCTTTGGAACTAACTTGCTGGCCGTTGGTGTTTTTTTACAACATTAGCATGACACAGTCATCCTTTTCAAATCTACTTGTGACATCACAGGTTTCATTTAGGTTGCACATAACCAGGATTTCCTGCAATGGAAATTGATCAGAAAGGGGATATTCAGGCAATGACAAGGGGTTATTCTTGCCACAGTGCATAAAACTATTCAGGACATCAAAGTTTACAATATACTGTATAATTATCATGATGATAGATTATGACATGGATACTTTCACCAGCATATATGACATGTATGTCAATATTACTCATGTTACTACATTTTTTGTTAAAAGAATATCTTACGACATCCATAGCACATATTATTAGTAGTAATGAGAAGGTGTGAATTTAAAACAAAAACACCTATGTACCATATGTTCACATAGACTATACAGGTAAGATACTTAGCATGCATTGCAAAGTTTAGCCTGTTTATTTCATATACAACATTGGGTGTCAATAGTTATTCTGAATCCAGTAATAAAACCATTTCTCTAAACTGGATTCAAACCCTGTATCATCTGTCTTATGTCTGTACACTCCCTTCATGTACACATTGTACCAGAGAGATACTTACTTGACATGTGGAATTTATTCACCAGCACCAAGGTCATTTGCACTACAGAAGCCATTCAAAATTTAACTTTTCACTTTTTCCTTAGGAAGTGAACCATGTTTGTGCACTACTGGCTGGAGAGCAATTGCAGAAAGCATTAACATTAAAAAACAGATACAACATTAAATAAAAAATTACATCAATCAAATGGCATATCTAGCAATGATCAGAGCAAGAAGTGCATTACTGTGACCCATTCATTCTTCCTGCATCAGAACTTTAATTTTCTGACACACATTATCAGGACTGTAGGTAATGCCAAATAATGGTAAAGAGGACAGATAACAATTTACATGCTGTTAGCAATTCTGAGAATAGTTGATTTTCAAACAGAAACACAATGATGTAACAAAATATGTGTAAATATGTATTGAGAACCCCTTTTTTTAAATTATCAGTTAACTGGATTTGAACCCTGTATCACTTGTCTTCTTTCTGTAAGCTCACTGCACTTAAACCTTGTGCCAGAGAGAAAGTTACCTGACAGGTGCATTTTCTTCATCGAGTACTCTGCAGAATGCTGACATCTGTCCAGCACCAGGTTCTTTTGCACTACAGAAGACAACTCAAACAACATTTTTCACTGCTTGCCTTAGGAAATTAACTCTTGTTCAATGCTATGGACTGCTACCAGTCCAGAGTGTGCAGTGCCAAATGGTGCACAAATGAAGAGAAAAGAAAAAAATATTACAGAAATAGAGGAAACATTATGAAACAAGTAGTTAAAATGTACAATTCTGATATTTCCTCAACTTTGTTGTGTTTCAACATGAGCATAAGCTCCTTAACCATCATTATGTTCACACAAACACCACCATCTCTTGATTAGAATCTCAGGACACCAGGACATTTACAAAACACACTTGTGATTATCAGTATGTACCAGACACACACACACACACACACACACACACACACACACACACACACACACACACACACACACACACACCTATACTGTGAAGATAAAAAAGAGGTTACATATATTCAAGATGTGACATAGTATCGACTGACATTACAGATGCAATAGAACTGAGTTCTAACCTTTGTCCTGTGTAATTTGCAGTTAGATGTATGTATGGCTGTGATAATGACAACAGGGCAGATAAACTTTCTTTAAACAATTAAAAAAATGAACACTGCAGCTCTTTTCTTTTCTTTGTTTTGTGAACACCATTCACAAGACTGCTATGTGCTTTGCCTTGCAGTTAATATATGTTTAAGTGAGTAATCTTCTTCCTTAGAATTACAGACACAATGTACTCAGTGGCAGATATTGACATAAACAGCTCATATAAGTGTTAAGAATGTTTCTCTCCTATGTTAATCAGTGTAATTGCAAACTTTCTTGTAAGTCCTTTCCCTGACACACCCTCAATAAGTATACATCAAAGAGGACTGACTGTGAAAATCTGATTGATACTGCAGTCAGACTAATCAGTCACACATGCAGGTGCTTAGCAGACAACAATTCTCAGTACTCATTCTTGCAGAGGTAGAACATGTGCATGAAACTGTGTCGGTCCTTACACCATGTTTACATTCCCTGCACGTACTGCAGATTGTGAAATTTATAAATGCTAATGAGTTACCTCATTTGCATACTCAGAGTGCTGAAAGGGCTGAATCTGCAGTATATAAAGGTAATTGTGTAGGTAAGGAACATAGGGAGAGTCTGCTTGAATCCTGAGAGCTGGATACTACTACTTCTTGCTTTGAAAACTTGTTGCTACTTTCACAACTGACTTGCTGCAAAAGTAGGTTGCTGTTCTGAACAAATTGATGTATTTTAACCTTACTTATGGATTGCAATATACAATACAAGTATTGCTTTACTGTCTGCATTATTCTCAGCTGTTGGCATAGGCATGTATACCATAGTTATTTTTTGACCATGCACAATTTTTCTATATAACAATGACAGCTTAATGGAAATTTCAATCTTGAAAGCTGACCACTTTTTTAAAAGATTGTTGTTTTACTTGTTATCAGGGTCATGGGTTTTTGCATTGTTAGCACTGACAATTATGTTAAATCTCTGATGTCTATCTGGATTTCTTCCATGAAAGTGGATATCACACCAAAAACTGTTAACCATTGTATTGCTTTTTCTATACAGATTCCAGACTTACTGTGGTAACTATTTTTTGTTAATGCTGCAGTGTACTGCAGACTGGCAGAAAAGTTTGTCCAACTGTGAATTTATTATCAAGTTCTTTCTTTCTTTCTTTTGTGTCAGGGCAGGATGTCTGTACACATAGCATCTGTTTGTTCATGTTTATTCTTTTTCTTTTGTGTTGCTTATTTGTTATCGTAGATGATCCTGATAGTGGTACTGTGGAACTTCTGCTGCTTGATATCAGAGTATCAGTAGCCTCTGATGATGATGGTGGTAATGAAGAGGCACAATCTGGGGGTGCAGAGGGCCAGCATGACATTGAGGTTGTGCCTCCAACTTCTCCTGCCCCTATTTCAGACAATCAGTATGCCTACGCATATCCATGAAACTGAGAACTCAGGCATTGTACAGGTTGAGGGTAATACTATTGATCAGGGTAAGGTGGTTACTCCAGTGGCAGAACTGGTTGATTCTTCCTGTAGCTATCGTGAGGGTGAGGTGCCAGACAGACTTGTTGGTAGAGGTGCTCGGATGAGACCTACTTTTCACCATGCTTCTGATGTCGGTGTGTTAGTGGGTGCCACATGGCATATGTGGAGAGCTTTCACAGAGACACAGGCACATTCCACAAGGACCTCAGAAGAGATAGAGTTCTTAACATTGTGCATTCTGACATGTGAGACTGCCTGAACGGTGTGGATGACTTCTTGGACACGATGACTGGCACATTGGATCAGGTAGTGTCTGTAATGGAAGATCTGCTGGTGGATGGTCAACATCCCTGTGGCCATAGAACCACTACATCATCCAGTGTTAGCTAGTGTGGTCATACAAGATCCCCTATGTGGCACTAATTACACTGTTCTATCAGTGATTGTGGTCTACACATCCAGAAGTGATAGGCCCCATGGTTGTGCTCCTGGATGTATTCGTGATGAGAGCTCATCCAGCAGGCATCACTCATGTTCAGGTTGCACCTCAAATTCTAGCCAGGGCCATGAAACTAGCAGTGCAACTCATGGTAGAGGTAGGTCTTGTGGTTGGGTGTGACAGTGCAGAACTGATTAGACTACCATGCACAGTGCACACCTGTCCAACATAACAGGATGTAGTGCTAGCCCAATGCTTAATTATGTTCATGCAGACACACATAGGTTCAACAAATGCTTGCCCATTACCCCCCCCCTCACACATACACTGCTTATGTAAGCAGTACTGTTGACTGGTAAACATATCTTTCTACTAGGTCTGCAAATTGGATACTTAAGGAATACATTTTTGTATTACTTGCACACACTCACTTCTTTAGTGTCAGACATGCTCTCCTGCCTCCCCCAACCCCACCCTGTGCAAATTATGACTTTGCCCTGGCTTTTGCATATTTCTTTGTGACTTCAAGTTACATATACATCTGATGCACAGAGTGGCTTGCTGGTGCTTGTTTACTCAAAATCTTCCTTTAATGTAAATCTGTTACAGAATAAATGCTTTTACTCATAGTTCATAATTAGTTGTGAATGATTGGATTTATAATTGTTCACCATCACTGTATTTCTTGTTACTGTTACTCATGCAAAGTAGATGTTTATGTCTTGCTTACTGTTATACTTGTGCTAATGATGCTACCATTGACCTGCTCACTGGTTTATATACAGTAGCCAACTGAAATGCTTGATGCACATTATTGGGCAAAATCAATAGATGTGTATTGCAAAGCTCACTCATAAGCTATTACTGATATTACTGTACACTAGGGATATGTATCACTTAGGGACATATGGGAATGTGCATAACACAGTAATTATTTATATAACTGTATTGCTTTTTCTATACAGCTTCCAGAATTACTTTGGTAACAATGCAGATGTGAGATACCTCCTTGGGGTGTTGTCTGTGTCTGACACTAAGAGAATACAACCATTGCATGGATAAGTAAAGGCTGTGCAGTTTGGTAGACATCATTTTTAATATGTGCATATAATAAGGTGTATTCTTTAGGTATTCAGTGTGTGTCTGTTACCCTTTGCTTCTTAGCCAGAGCCATGGCATATTGCACATACCTGTGTCTGCTGGCAGCATCAGCGACTAGTGGATCATCCTCAGACTACTTATCTTCATCTGCTGGAGCTGCTGGCCCTGCCTATAGTACTGAGAACTGTGGTCCTTGACCTAGTTGTCCTTGTTGCAGCTATCTCCTGAAAATGATATTGTGAAACATGGAACAGGCTGTGATTATTTCAGCAGAGGTGGCTGACTCATGCTGAAGGGCAGCTCCTGAGTTGTTTAAACACCAGAACCTTGACTTGAGCAAACCAAATATGCATTCTATGATAGTCCTAGTTTGAGCATGGGCATTGTTGTATCTTTGCTCATTGGGGTTGTGTGAGTTTCTCATGGGTGTCATGAGCTAAAGTGCGCTAGCCGATTTATAGCATTTATAGCATTTACTGTCTGTTGTTTTCCTTGTCTCTGTAAAAAAAAAAAAAAACAAAAAAAATCTCTTGTTTTCCCACCTTACTGAACTAGAGTAGTCCAGTTTCAGAGTTGCTGATCCCTGGGCTTTGTTTTTAGTTCCTGTTACTGATCCATTGCCTTATTTGGAAGGAGGGAAGTTTCTTTGCTTACCAGTGGGAGTGGGAAGCATTGAGCAGCCTTTTTGTCTGATTTGGTGAAGTTTCAGCCAGAAACTAGTAGTCCATTGGTCGTTTTGGGCCAATTCCTAGCTCCTTTCAGCCCCCTGCTATAAAACATGCTAAACGCGCGTTAGTGCGGAGTTGCCACTGTTGCACACTAGAGCAGCGGCTAACCAGGTTTAAACTATTCGGGCTACCTAAAGTCCACTCTTCAAATTTTCCCTTAGAACATCTCTTCCTAAGCTATACTGATAATCTAACTACCCTATCCTATACCTATAAAGACTTGATCTACTTGACTCATAAGTGACTATTCTCTATCCGGATAGCCTAGCACTCACACCCAAAGTACTCTATACTCTGATATAGCACTTTTTATTATACATAGCACCCTACCAGCCTAATACCCCTGTTTCAATCATCCACACCCCTTTAACTCTTCTCAAACCCATCTACACAAAGTTCTTAACTTTACCTTCTAGCATGTCTCGGGGTCAGTTGCTAGTGTCATCTCCTGCTCAGCTGATGAATCTGGGAATATTAAGGCAATGTTATAATTGCCTCATGTACACGGACAACCCTCTCCTTCTCCCATAAAACACAAACACATGCGAGAGATGCAAATATATAGCCAAACTGGAGGCTGAGCTCTCTCATCATAGGACTGGCAAGACCAGTCAGGAGGAGAAGGTAACCACACACACCTCAAAACCAGTCTCACATAGCACTAGCACAACCTCATATCACACACACAAACACATAAAAACATACTCGGAGGCTCTGACCAAAAATCTACCAAAACAGCAGAGGCCACCGAAGCAGACACCCAAACAACTACCACCACAGACCAAGACACATGCAACACATAGACCACAAAGTCAGTGTGCCAAACAGTCACAGCCCTTAAGGCCAAACACAATGCCAGATACTCTTGTCATAGGTGACTCCATAGTCAGACGTCCCACTCACCAGATTGAGCAAGGAGAAGGTCACAGTAAGCTGCCTGTCGGGCGATAGAAAACGCCACATAACGCAAGCACTCAGGTCACTTGACAGCAGGTACAAGTATGACTCAGTCATTGTCCATGCTGGTGTGAATGACCTGAGACGCACCTCCCTGGACTACATGAAAAGGGACATAGAGGAGCTCTCTGATTATGTAGCCCAGGCAGGTATGACCCTGACCCTGAGCAGTATCCTACCTTCACCAAGAATGATGCCACAGTACAGAGAAAAGATGATCAGCTTTAATAATTGGCTAAATCACTGGTGTCATTCAAAGGGGATCCAATGTCTGTCTGCCTGGGATGACATGCTGGACAAGCCACATTGCTTCGCAAGGGACGGCTTGCACCTGTCACCCCTGGGCTTCCGGATATTGGCAAAGGCTCTTGCCACCCCCATAGTGCCTTTTTTAGGCCAGGCTCAAATTCTAAACCTACCACCCTAGAACAAAATAAAGGAAAAAAACTAAGAGTAATGCTGCTCAATGCCAGAAGTCTCAACCTCAAGATGCACGCACTCGAGGCCCTTCTCAGTATGGAGAACATCGATGTCTGTGCTGTGACTGAAACCTGGTTCAAGGCTCCTGAGAGCACCCCGGCACTATCAGGTTTTACCTCATATCATGCGTTCCGGCCACAAAATCCGGATAACACCAAGAAAGGAGGAGGGGTGTCCATATTCATCAAAGATACCCTCACCTCCAGGTTGGTGGCAACGCACGATGCATCAGAGACCATCCAGGTGCAATTAACCATAGGCAAGACTGCTCTACAATTTGTAGCATGTTACAGGCCACCCTCTCAAACTCAGGATCCTCACACAGCATTCCTGAAAACTCTGGAGGGGATAAATGTAACCCCAAACACCATCATACTAGGTGATTTCAACTATCCAAACATAGACTGGGATCACTACTCAAGCCCCAACACTTTAGCCCAAAGGTTCCTAGAGTTCATAAACTCTAATGCCATGGAACAACTAGTCACCATGCCCATGAGAGGTGAAAACATACTGGATCTCATTATCACAAACATGGGGTCACAATGTTCAACACCGGAGGTATACCCTTCATTGGTGAGATCAGAACATAAACTAATCTCACTGGAAGTCCACATCCCGTCCCCACCCCAGATAAAAAAGACCACAGTGAAGAACTTCTCTAAAGCCGACTTCACACTTCTTAGGACTGGTGTGGTCTCTTTCAAGGCCCCAGAGCCAGCGGAAACCATCACTAAAGCCGCCAAATCACTTACAAATGCCTTCTACCAGCACCTCCAGGACTGCATGGATCAGGCAATCCCAAATAAAACAAAGACTCTTTGTACCAAAGGCAGGCGTCCAGTCTGGTGGACCCCAGCCATAAACAAGCTCTACAACAAAAGGAGAAAGCTACTACAAGATAGAGCAAAATCCTCAAAAGGGAAGACACCCTTGATCATCGTAAGTAAAAAACTAAGATCTCTCATAAAAACCTCCAAAGCAAATTTTGAAAGAAAAATTGCCACGGACTCAAAAGACAACCACAAGGCCTTTTTTAGCTATGTTAGAAACCTGGGAGGAAACTCCCAGATATGTTCAGAACTGGTTCAAAATGATGTAAAGTTCACTGAACCTACAGACATTGCCAACATACTGGCTGACAGGTTCAGTGCAAATTTCTCCCCCCCCCCCCAAAAGGAGAAATATCTATACCAGAGGATTGTATCCTCCCAAACATCTCAAATGCTCAAGTAAGAACAGCTCTCTCTAAGGCGAAAAACACAGCATCCATGGGACCAGATGGTGTCCCCGGTTGTGTGCTCCACGAGCTCATTGAGGAATTAAATCCGCAGTTAGGGCAGCTGTTTAATCTTAGCCTCACCTCAGGATACATACCCAAGGAATGGCGTATGGCTACTGTGGTCCCATTACACAAAGGCAGTGCCTCCACCGACCCTGGAAACTACCGACCCATCAGCTTGACAAGCCTGGTCTGCAAAGCTATGGAGAGGATCATTATGGAACTCATAAATAAAGACATAGGGGACCTGCAGACATTGGATCAAACCCAATTTGGCTTTGTCAAGGGCAGATCGTGCCTTTTAAACTTGGTTGACTTTTTCGAAACAGTCACCAAGGTAATTGATGAGGTAATTGATGAGGGCAAGGCAGTCCATACAGCCAACCTTGACCTGGCAAAGGCCTTCGACACGATACCCCACTCAGGCATCATAGAAAAACTCACCAGTTTAAATGTGAACCCATACGTCATAAGAGTTGCAGTGACAGAACCCACAGGGTTAGAGTTGCTGGCGCCATGTCAGATTCAAAGCCTGTCACAAGCGGTGTCCCACAGGGCTCGGTCCTGGGTCCTCTCTTGTTCGGCATCTACTTTTCGGAAGTACAGGCAAGCACAGGAGGATTATGGCTGACAAAGTTTGCAGATGACTGCAAACTGGGCGCCATAGTTGAAAACACATCAGACACAGATATCCTTCAGAAGGGTCTCATAGAAACAGATAACTGGTGCCAAAGCCATGGCCTAAAGTTAAACGCTAAAAAATGCATAGTCATACCCTTTGGAAAAAACAAGGTTACCCCTAGCTACCATATAGGAGGCAATCCACTAAGCACAGAAGAGGTTATCAGGGATCTGGGAACACAGGTTGATAGCAACCTCTCATTTGACACCCACATTGCCAAAGTTGTTAGGAAGACCTTCTACATTGCCCACCTGATCATGAAGGGTTTCACGTCCGGGTCAAGAGAGGTCATCATTCCCCTGTACTCATCACTCATCAGACCGATGATTGAGTACAACGCCCCATTTGGAATGTATCTGACCCGACACCTACAGCAATTGGAAAGACCCCAAAAGTTCCTCACCAAAAGGATAAAGGGTCTCAAAAATATATCCTATGCTGCCCGACTGAAGGAGCTCCAGCTCTACTCAGCCGCTTACCGCCTGCTCAGAGGTGACCTGTGCCTGACATACAAGGCCATGTCCAACCCGGAATTAATGAACATGCTTCACCTCAAAAAATCTAAATCCATCAGATCCACAAGAGCACGAGACTTAAACCTTGACACGGTCATAAATAGGATGTGCTGGAGGGACAGATTCATCACCCAGAGACTCCCTATGCTGTGGAACAAAATCCTGGTACATGTGAGGCAGAGCACCTCGCTGGCCTTGTTCAAGAGAAATCTTGACCAATGGATGGGAGATCGCAGGTATACCCCAGGGATTACACCAGTGTCACTGCTTGACAGAGGCACAACAAAATAATGGGCATAATATCCTTCAATAGAAAGGGGTGGCGTAAGCCACAAAAACTCTGGGCTAGGCTTATAAATGCCCTAGGGCAGATAGCCTAGTATAAACCTATGAACCTATGAACCTATGGTTCCAGTGAATAACCCACATTCCTCCACTAGATACCTTTGTGGAAAGTTACCCCTATCAAGCCTTGTATACAGCTCACAGGTGTGCCATATGTGTGAGTCATGAAAACTGCCTGAGTTACCTGCACAGATATTATACATGATCCCTTGGGTATTACAGACAACTTGACAGCTTATAGAGTGGTATCCTTTTCTGTTGATGTATACCTTTCCATGTTCACCAGTTAGGGCTTCTATTTCTGTGTCTCTGCAATCTGTGGCCCCCAGAACTTTAGGGGAAGTGTAATATTGCATACCATTTGTGCATGGCTCTTGCTGTCTCCAGTGGGGTACATGGGAAACAGATAGGTTCTCTTGCATGTTGTAGCATTGCATTTAGAAAATGATATAATGCTCCAGAAGATGAAGCCTGTGACACACCTAATATATTCCCTATGGGTCTGTGGAAAGTACCTGTAGCTAGTATATGTAATACTACACATTCCACTGGGATGGGTTCTCCACAATTTCCCTTTGGCCTCAGATGAAGGTGACAGCGTTTGCATATTTACTCCAATGTTTCCTTGTCCACTTGGTCTTTTTGCAGTCCATGATAAGTCAAATGGGGTCTTAACACCCTTCTTCTTCTTGACCGAGGTCTGGCAGCAACATCAACACCTTGAATTAAAGCCCATTGCGCATATGGTTTGTAATGACAGCAGGAACTGCAAACATATATATATATATATATATATATATATATATATATATATATATATATATATATATTTTTTTTTAAGTGTAACCATGGAAGAGTTTTGGATTTCAGGGCAAGTGGATACACTGAGTGCATACAATTGCTTTATAGCTTCCTGAACAGCACTGCCCTGTTGGATTGGTTAATTAGCATGTAATTTGGCAATTAAAGCTCACAATTGTGTGCATGGTGCACTGTGCCCATTACACGATAGCTACACTTAGTGTAGTTATTAATGAATCCAGCCCAATGTCTTTTCTGCTTATGCACCTAACTAATTTCTGACAGTATGCAATTACTGCCGTATTCTTTTACAGGCAAATGCAACACCAGGATTGTTCTTTTTTCTCCTGTATGATCACATATTATCTTGTTGATAATGTTTGGTATGTGTGTTGAGGGTGGGCACTTACAGCTTAGCAAGTGGGCATCTTTTAGCTTTCACAACACAAATAGTGCAAAATGTAAATACAGTTTTAAAAGATTACATGAGATTCAAAGACAAATACAGCTTAACAGAAAGAAGCATTCCACTTGGATCAAAACTGCATTAAATTTCCCCTTTCCATCATTGTAATAAATACAGATGTTCCTTATACACCTACAAACAAATCATAATTTAAGCTTTGGTGGGTAACACTGTTATGTAAACAGAAATAAAGTATGTGCTGTACCTGTTTGAGTCAAGCATTTTAATTTTGCATTTTCCTTAAGAAATTTGCTGTAACTCAATTAGTGTTGGGTATTTAGATGATTCATCAATATGTGTATCACCAAAGTCACACTTTCTGAAGCTTCATAACCTATACTGAGATTAAATCTTGGAGTAGGTTGTATTGAGGAGCAAGGTGAGTTGTTTTTATTTTGTATTTTCTGTGAAATGGGACATCACTGAAGTGTGTCTTGAGTTAATTTATAACACCACTATTAAGGTAAAACAAAACACAGCATGAATGCATGGCATTATTGTTCACATGTTCATAAAACATAACATGACAAGCTAGTTTCTGGTATGTTCTATAATAGCTTTCAGCTGTCCGGATTTTTGCAGAATGTCGAGATTTTTGCCTCAGGATTTTTGGTCTGTTCCTCATAAAATGTGTGGTTTTCTTGTAAATCATTGAGGATTTAAGTTAGTAAACAATTACAGACATTTGAATTTCAGACTTCATATTCTTCAGAAAATGTATGCTAAAGCAAAACTTGTTATTCTAACAACTTTCTAAGTTTATAAGTACAATTTATAAAATGTGGCCCTATTTTTTGGCTTATGTCCTCCCATTATGTTTGGCTTTGTCTAGATTTTTTTGTGCTAAGGTTGAGAGGTATGTGCTTTATCATTGTGGTCCTTTGTACACAACAGAATGGCAAACATTTTTCCAAAATGAAAAAAGCTCCCACTACAATCATCCTTGTTTACTGTATTTAAATAATATTAGAAAATGAGTAAAGTCACTCCATTACATTGTAGAAATATAGTACTGTAATGCAATTACGCCAGAGTACTAACCTTACATGTGTTGCACTTCATGGTATCTAGAAGTCCTGCATGAGAGGTGCATAATCTCAGTTTCAAGCATTTATTTATCAAGCCAGTAACCTAGGTAGGTACAGCTGCCTCTTTAGAAGGGCAATACCATAACAGAAAAAAAACAACAAATACAAAAATGGACATTTGGGAGGGATGAAACTGAAGAAAAAGACGGAAGAGTAGGCAGTCTTGGTTTGTAAAAGGTAATAAGCTGTGAGTAAATCATGGAAATACTTAGTTTTATTGACAGGATGGTGGTGCTCAGAAATACAGTGTCAGAAAGAATTGATAAATGGAGGTTAAAGGTATTCATATTTGTAAGAAATACTTAGAAGCAGTTGGTTTGGTACAGAAGGACTGTTGAACAGGGGACAGCTACTGCACTTTTGCAAACCTATTATGCCACATCTTCACATGGCTTCTCCTTATGCTCAGGTATGAAAATAAAGAAAGAATTAAGCACACAAAGAAGCACACTCCTTTTGGCATCGCTTACCTATAAACGACTGAACCTAAACCAATTTCCATCATTGCCCTTTAGAATTATAAAAAAGAAACCCCCCACTACAATGTCAGATGCCTCACACTAGAGACACCCTTACTTTTAACCCCAAGAAATATTCTGCATGCTACCGACTCCAGCTTTTATATGTTCCCTCACATCTGGGAATCCTTACTAATCAAACTTTGGTCAGCCAATCCTACAGAACATTCAGAGCACAGATGTTGGACAGCACTGCAGTGCCTTACCACCTGCAGTCTGTAAACTATTAAGTAAGGCTAGTGAACTTTCATAGAATGAACATATGCCGTGCTCTTGGGATCCTACTCTGAAGAAATGCTATAGGCACTTTCTGTGTTGCATCATTGCTTCCTTTAGCTGGGCAGAATTTATTAAAATATACAATGCCAACTTCTCCAATATATAATAGAGCAGGTCATGACTGGGTCCTTGCTCATAACCAGTTTGATATTTGTTTGAGATATCATTGTTAAGAAATTCACCTCAAGAGCAAAGACTTGGTGATTCAAGATAAATCTTGTATTGAACACATAAGGAACTGGGTTATGCTCAGAAAGATAGATATAGATACATTAATAGATAGATTAATAAATAAACAAATAAATAAAGAATGAAAGAAAAGAAACTGCTCTGTAGTAAAATGGGCCTGCACATCTTCACTTTGTTAGGGCTCAGTATGTGCATATTGGTGCTTACACAGTATAATCTAGGTCATCATGTTATAATGCTTAGAGTAGAATCTAACAAGCTGTTTGGTATAAGCAACAGTAATGCCTGACATGGTGTGTGTGTGTGTGTCTGTGTGTGTGTGTCACAGAGAAATAATGGACTACCCAGGTGTGTTATGGTGGAGAGCCTCCCCATCTCTGGAAGGCAAGGTATTTCTCCTGTGACTCGCACTTTGGAGGGCATTACTGTGCTTAGAAAATGGTCTATCTGTTGAATTGATTTGGATTTGTTTTATTGTTTTATATACTTTTTAAAAATATTTTGGGTATTTCCTCCTTCTAATGTTTAAAAGTTGACGTAGGATATGTAACTGTTGTTGAAAAAAGTATTTTACATCCAGAACATAAGGTATGTAAGTGTTTAAGAATATTTACATATACACACAGACACACAGACACACACACACACACACACACACACACACACACACACACACACACACACACACACACACACATGCATGGAGACATAGACACAATATACACATTCAGACATACAGAGGCAGAGAGATGCAATCTTTCACACAGAAACGGAAACTCAGGTGAACACACACTCTCTCTCTCTCACACACACATATACACACACACATACACACACACACACACACACACGCACACACACACACACATTGAGATGTATTCATTTTGTATACTACATGCAGGTCAAATGCCTGATTTTGATCAAATGAATGATCTAATACATAAATAATAGTAACTTTAATGTATTTTAGCTTGTTGTTGTCAGACACAGTCGAACCATTGTAAGGCATATGGTAACAACACACGCACATACACTCATTCACAAGCACATAGCACCTGCTACTGCACTCATCCATTTTAGTAACCTGATAAATATGCAAAGCAACAACAGCTGACTAATATCTGCAGTTTTCCTTGACTTATCAAAGACGTTTGATACAGTCTCCCATACAAAGCTTCTAACATCACTGTCAGCATTAAAACTAACTACCGCCACTCTATTATGGTTTCAAGACTATCTTTCCCAATGCCAACAAGCTGTTCAGTGGAAAAACTCCCTTTCCCCCCTACTTCCTGTAAAACTAGGAGTACCCCAAGGATCAATCCTAGGACCCTTCTTTTCACTATATTTACAAATAATCTTCACAAAGCCACCTCTCTAGCAAACCTGGTTCAATATGCTGACGACTCCACCTTGATCTGCTCTGCCCCCACCCTCCAACAACTTCACATCAAGACCCAAGAAGCCTTTACATCCATTGAAACCTGGATAACAAACTCCCAGCTAATACTAAATCCTAAAAAAAACACCTTATGGACTTCCATCCTTCGAAAGCAGCAGTACCTACTCCCCCATTCTATATTTCTGCATCAGATAATATCTCTATCTCCCCTGTTACACAAACCAAATTACTAGGGGCCATTATTGACAATAATATGAAACTTGATAAACACACAGCTCATGCAATAACCAAAGTCAGCAAAAAAATAGATCTGATGTTGTTAATCTTCATTCATTCCTTACTGATGGGTTATCGGTTCTGTCCTCGGAACCGAGCCGGCCAATATTAAGCTCACATCAGCCAAAAACTCTCGAGCCAAGGTCCTACCCAGAATGCTCTACTCCCTGTTACCTCAGATCTCATTTGCCTCGTTGCTGAACAGCCATGTCAAGCCACTCTCTCAGCTAAGTGTCTAATTTTTTGATAGTTTATATATTATTACTCTAAAATTTTCTCAAAAGTTTATTCTAATAATTTCCTACCCTATTGCTCACTTTAGACTCTCTCCCTTTAGTCCTTTCCCTTTATTACCCTCTTTTCTTACCTTGTAATTCTCCATTACCATCATTGGTAATCCTTCTTTTTCTCTTTTTACCCTTTTCTTGGGTAGCCATTATTCTTCCTTTTGCTACTGTGCTTCTTCTCCACAACAGCTATGTCAGATAAGAAAAGTTCCATTGGTTTCAAGCAGTGCAAGGATTGCAGCCATAAGTTACCACTTTCCAATGGCCATGACTTATGTGTCTACTGTCTTAATGTCTCCCATTTGACTGTAGATCCTCTGTGTGGGAGCTGTAAAAACTTCTTTACCAGGACTCTCAACGAGAGTAAGAATAAGTTAATTTTGAAAGGTCTCCTCAAGTCTCCTTTCTCTGAGGCTATTTCTGGGTCAGAGGGATCACGCACTCCTGTTAAACCCCACAAGAGGAGTTCTTCCTCTTCTTCATCAAAGTCACTCCTTTCTTCTCCTGCTGGAGATTGTAGGGAGTCGACTCACAAGAAGGTGAAATTAATTAATACTCTGGCACTGCCACGTGTGATCCTGTCGGCTCCAGGCTCGGCACCACCCCAAGTGATCCTGACTACAGCCATGTCTCCTTTATCGATATCAGCACCAGAGTTTCCGGTGCAGACAACTGTGGTTCTGACAGTTCTGTCGCAACCCCTAATGGCACTGTCAATACAGGTTCAGTCCCCTTCGGCACCATTGGTACAGTCACCTTCAGCTCCAAGTAAGACCCTGTACTCCACGGCGCAGACTTTTTCGGCACCGACATTTACTTCGATGCAGTCCTTCTTTGCACTGCCCTTATTGCCAGTGCAGACACTTTCTACTATGACACCGTACCCTTCGGGGCAGACCTTACCTTCAGCTATCATGGCACCGACATCTTTGGCGCAGACTTTTACCACACCGCAGACTTCATCAGCTCCCAGCTCTGCACCTATTGAACTAGCAAGGACCAAATATTCCCCTTGATTGGATCCTTTTGCAAGCAGTCAGTATAGTCCTATCCTGGAAAGGCCAGAAACGCATCAGCCTTCCCCATGAGGTCAACCAAAAGTCTTTCTTAGCAGGATGTGTTGCAGCTTGTTGACCAGTTGCTTTTGGCCAGAGGTCTCTCTCAACCATCAGAGTCCATGTTCCCTCATTCAGGTGAGCGTATTTTGCCTCAAACCCCAATGTATACTCCTCCTTCGACTTATACTCAAATTTCGAAGCATATTACTCTGATAGCAGCTTCCCTCCCTTCTACTCCAATAGTGGATCTCACTTTGGAACCAGAGTTGTCCTTCTGGCCCTTGGTGCACTGGGCATCAGGCTGTTCTCACGCCAGTGTCTGTGCCATTTGGGAGGGCATTCCTGGCTCCACGCCAATTTTTTCTATGGCACCTTCCAGGGATGCTCTCTCTCTTATGGTTCAAGGTACTCCTTGAGACTCCTGGTCTGGGGTGGGTTCGTCGGGCAGGGTGTAACCCCCGTTCCGAGGTTGTCATGCTCAGTTCCGGGCTCCCATCCCTCCTTGGGTGGGCCAGCCTTCCGGGCCATTGAGAGGTGCAACTGCCACAAGCTTCAACCCTCGGACACCGGGAACAAGAGCTTCAGATCTCTCCTCATCAGGAGACCCCCTCTTTGCAGTCTTCCCCAGAACCTCCCACTGAGGAAGAGCCCCGCAAAGCATCATGAAAGAGGAAACACATGGATTCCACTGAGGAGTCATTGACTGAAGATATATATTTTGATGACGGGGAAGGGTCCCCACGGTCACCCTTTGATGAGGTGTCCTTTGGTGACATCCTCGAGATCCTTAGACAGAGAGGTGACTGGAAGCCCTTTAATCCTTCCTCTGAGGAATCTGTATTGCTTCAAGCTTTTTGTGCCCAGCTACCTCCTGTGTCACCCCTCCTGCCGATGAGCTCATCCAGCTCATTGTGCAGCACACATGGAAGGCTCCTGATACCATGGAAGCGATATCTAAGAGGCCAGACAAGATATTATCACGCCCCGTGGAGCACCCCCACTGGTCACGTTTTCTCCCAATAGACACTGTGCTGGTGGCAGCTGCTACTAAGAAGGATTTGGCAGAAGAGAGCCAAACTGTCCATCCGTCCAACAAGGAGTCCCGGGTGATTGACAGATTAGGGAAGTGTGTGTTTGCTTCATCGACCTTCGCAGTAAGGTCTTTGAATTGTTTGCCACATTTTAGCAGGCTTCAGCAAGATCTTATCAGCCAGCTGTCTGAAACATTGGCAGGAGTTGTTTCTGATGAAGTCTGTGGTAATGTGGCTTCTCAGACAGCCACCCTAGAATCCATTTCCAACTCTTCCATACATCTTATTTCTCATGCAATGGAAGGGGCAGCTAGAGCGACAGGCACAGGCACAGTTGCTAGACAACATGCTTGGATGTGCCTTTGTGACTTTGCGGACTCCTCTTTGTTTGGTCCTAAAGTCAAGGATACGCTGGCATGGTGTGAACAAGATGGCAAGACCTTGTCTGCCATTGGTGTCAGACACTCCACTCCTCAACGATTCTATTCCAGAAATTAGAGGAGCGGAAAGATCTGGCACAAGAAATCACAGTGTTCTTTCTGGGATACACGTGCTGAGTTTTCCCC
Organism: Protopterus annectens; assembly: GCF_019279795.1. Taxonomy (NCBI): domain Eukaryota; kingdom Metazoa; phylum Chordata; order Ceratodontiformes; family Protopteridae; genus Protopterus; species Protopterus annectens. The sequence continues at coordinate 451,468,586 of NC_056748.1, read as the reverse complement.
CTAGAGGCAGAGGGGAAAACTCCAATGGAAGACTCCCCTCTCAGGGCAGAGGAGGTCTGTGAAACCGAGGTTCCAGAGATTCTTTGTCTGGCCAACCCTATCAGCGCTCCTGAAGCGTTGCCTGACTGCTCACCTCTGGAAGTGGTCGGGGGTCATTTCTCCTTGTAGCCTGCTGCCTGGCAAAAGATAACAACCGACTCTTGGGTACAACGGATTATATCCAGAGGCTATCACATCCCCTTCCATCTTTGCCCAATCTCATCAAGTGTTACCCAATGTTCCACCCAGTCAAAGGGAAATAGCAGCACACGAAATCAAAAAGCTGCTACAAAAGAGTCATCCAGACAGTCCCCCCAGACCAGATAGGATCTGGATTTTACTCAAGGTTATTTTTAGTGCCAAAAAAGACAGGGGACTGGAGACCAATTCTGGATCTCAGTACACTAAACAAATTTGTAAAAACAGAGAAATTCCAGATGGTCATGGTTCAGTCTATCCTTCCCCTTCTGGAAGAAGAAGATTGGATGTGCTCTGTAGATCTTCAAGATGCTTATTACCACATAAAGTTGGACAAACACTCAAGAAGATACCTCCGCTTCCGTATAGGAGCCAGTCACTACCAGTTTTGAGCCCTGCCCTTTGGTCTCTCTACAGCCCCCAGAGTGTTCACAAAATGCATGACAGTGGTTATCGCTCACTTGCGACTTCAAGGATTCCAGGCGTTTCCATATCTAGATGACTGGCTCCTTACCGCCCCCACCAAGCGTCTACTGGAAGAAGCCCTGCAGTATACTCTCTTAACAGCTCAAAGCCTGGGAATTATTATAAACTGGGAGAAATCCAACACAAGCCCAACTCAGTCTTTGGAATTCATAGGGGTACTGTTGGACACAAGAAATTGCACAGCATCCCTTCCAGAACACAGACTTCAGAGAATAAGACAACAAGTTCAACCATAGCTCTATCACCACAAATCCCCAGCTCGATCTGTACTTCAGCTATTGGGGTCAATGGCAGCTTCAATCACCATTGTTCCCCTAGCCAGATTCTACGAGACTTCTTCAATGGCTACTTCTCACTCAGTGGTACCCTCTACAAAATCCATTGTTGTTTCAAATAAGTGTGACTCAGAGATGCAAACAAGATTTACTCTGGTGGACGTCTCAAAATCCCCAGCAATGGACTCCCCCTTTCAACCCCCATCTACCGATAGCCACCGTGACCACGGGCACCTCCCTGATTGGGTGGGGGGGGGGCTGTGTCAGGGAAACTCGGTCCAAGGCACCTGGTCAGAGACAGAGACCCTTTTGCATATCAATGTCCTGGAACTGAGGGCGGTGCTTCTAGCATTGCAAGCATTTCAGTCCATCCTTCTGTCAGGGACTATTGGGATCCAATAAGACAACATGTCAGTGGTCTGGTGCATCAGCAAACAAGGGGGCACCAGATCTTACCCGTTATGCTGAGAGGCCTTGAGAATATGGCAATGGGCGATAGCTCACAACCACTTTCTGATTGCAATGCACATTCCTGGGAGCTCCTAAGTGATAATGGACAAATTGAGCAGGTGCATTCTACAGCCTCACGAGTGGTCCCTCAATCCTCTGATAGTGGCAAAAATCTTCCACCACTGGGGCCAGCCTTGCTGCAACCTATTTGCCTCTCCAACCAACTACAAGTGCAGCAACTACTTTGCCCTGATCCCCCCTCAGGGACAGTTACCAAGGGATGCTCTAGTCCACGCTTGGCCCTCAGGTCTTCTTTATGTCAATCCACCTCTTCCCCTCATCTCCCAATGTCTAAAGAAAGCACAACAGTTGAAGAGCAAAGTGATCCTCATTGCTTCATATTAGCCTCGACAAGTCTGGTTTCCCTTCCTCTGGCTTCACCTGCTAGATCAACCATGGATCCTCAATCCGTCACCAACATTGATCTCCACAGGGTCTGATTCACCCCAATCTAACAAACCTGAAACTGACAGCATGGTTTCTCCACTTCCTATGATTGCCAGGCATGAAAACCTTTTGTCCCCTGTGCGCAATATTCTTATTGCATCTCATAAATCGTCCACCAGACTAATCTATCGTAACAAATGGAAGAGATTCTCTCTATGGGCAGCAGATAAGCAAATAGACCCCTTGTCAGCCCCGGTCTTGGTAGTATTAGATTACTTGTCACATCTTTTCCACATTGGGGTGTCTGCCTCTACTATCCGTGTACATTTAGCTGCCATCTCGAATTTTCATATTGGTTTTCAAGATTCTTCACTTATGTCACACAGACTCTGTAAGACTTTTTTGAAAGGGGTTATCCACCTAAAACCTTCCTTCAGAGAACCCATACAACCTTGGGATTTGGCTTTGTTTCTGCAAGCTTTAACAGCTCCACCCTTTGAACCTGCATCCTCTTGTGATGTAAAATATCTCTCTTGGAAAACTTTGTTTCTGACTGCAATCACATCGGCCAAATGATTGTCAGCACTTCAGGCCTTATGCATCTAACCACCTTATCTTATCTTCCATAAGGCTAGGGTATCACTGAGAACCAATTCTACCATTTTACCAAACGTTGTGTCAGAGCACTCTATCAGCCATTCTATTGATCTCCCAGTATTCTTTCCTAACCGTTCTAACAAGGGAGAGTATTGCTTGCACTCCTTGGATGTTCACAGGAAATACGATTTTATCTGGACAGAACAAAATCTACCTGTAAATCAGACCAACTGTTTCTGGCCTTTTCTGGACCTAGACAGGGTCATCCTGTATCAAACGTTACTTTGGCTTCATGGTTGAAAAATTGTATCACCTTTATCTACAACAAAAACAATCTCACCTTGCCTCATAGAGTCAAAGCACATTCTACAAGATCTTTGGTAACGTCAGCAGCTTTCCATGCTAAGGCTTCCCTCAATGATATTTGCTCAGCTGCAACTTGGGCTAAACCTCATACATTTATTCTTCATTACAAATTGGACTTGGCCTCCAGAGGTAGAGCTTCCTTTGGTTCCATGTTGCTCAGGAATGTCCTTCCATGAGGGCCACCCAGAAATACAGGTAGCTGGGGACTCTGTCCCATCAGTAAGGAATGAATGAAGATTAACATCAGATAAAGAGGTTATGTCTTACCATAATGTTCCATCTGTTTTACTGATCTTTGTTCATTCATTACTTCCCACCCTCTGTCCCCCATCTGGAGGTTCTTGGTTGATCTGATGTACTCCTTTCTGGTAGGTCTGTTATGACCAGAGGTAGCCTCTACGTTTATCCATCAACTTGTAAACTCGATCTGAGGTAACAGGGAGTAGAGCATTCTGGGTAGGACCTTGGCTTGAGAGTTTTTGTCTGACATGAGCTTGATATTGGCCAGCTCGGTTCCGAAGATGGAACCGATAACCCATCAGTAATGAATGAACGAAGATCAACAACACAGATGGAATGTTATGGTAAGACATAACTTCTTTGTACTCTTTACAGATGTAAAAACTTCCTAACCGTAACTAATAGTAAAGTTACTCTAGCTCGTACCCATCTTCTCTCTACCTTACTGTATGCTTCTCCTGTCCTAATTGATTTAAACAAGCTATCAGTATGCTACAACAAAATAGGAAAATTTACCACAAACTTCTCCTACCACACCCACCACTGTCAAGCTCTAAAACAGCTTTCCTGGCTGGAACTCCCTAACACCTTAGCTCTAAACCAACTTCTTCTAGCTCACCAAATACTGTACCAACCTGACAAAACTCCAGCCTTTCAAAACCTGATCACCCTGTATTCCACTACCCGAAAACTTAGATCCACTAACAAGGCACTAATCCCAATCTCCAAAAGCTATTACAGCTCTGGTGACTCCCTGTATTCTAGCAACATTGCCAAGACTTGGAACTCTCTACCACTGCAAATCAAGGTACAACCTAACAAAACCATCTTCAAAAACAGCTTATTTCCCACCTAAACAACTCATGGATATGCAACTGCCTAGCACCTGGCTGACATATTTTAACACCTTTCACCTACCCACAGATGCACTATATTTATTATCATACATTACTTACCAACTCACTGACACATTCCCCACTGTCCCATCTATACCCACTAACTCTCCCCTAGACTAAGTTAAATAGCTTTCCCTTAAAATGTCAATTTTTATTTTTTTTTCTTTCTTCTTTTATCTTTATTATATCTTCAAGATTATCTGTACTAAACATACTGTATGAGCAACAATCACATGTTACTACCTGCTATACTTTTAATTATATGTCTAAACCACTATGCTTATGTAAATATCTTATACAATCATGTATCTGTTATATTTTATAACTGTATGTGTAAGCCACAATGGTCATGTAAATATCTTATCTTGTATAATATGTTAGTAATTGTTCCCGGAACATTTCTCCCTGGGCCTCTGCTGAAACCGGACAGATCTGTCCAGTCAGACTTCCCTGGGAAACAAATGTAAAATAAATAAAAATAAATAAATATCCTATTAATTGCTTTCTTAAGCTTTTCTTTTTAAATCAGTAACTGTAGCTTTTCAAGAGTTAAGGCTAGCAAGAAAGGAAATGGCAGGTCCTTGTAACTGATGCTGCTGCTGCTTCATGTGCTTGCATTTTTTTCTGTTAGCTTTATTTATTTTATTTTTCTTGCTCACCAGCCATGATTTTTTTTAACATATACTGTTAGTAATGGAAAAATAAATGGTGAATCCAATAAGGATTTCAGTCTCTGAGCAATAATTTCACACCAGGACAGGCTTTCTTTTTTTATTGGACTGTCCCTTTACATTAATAAAATTCTTTGGAATTTTGAGTGTCCAGTTGGGATCACTGACTCTCCAAACCCATTTTCTAACTAAAGCCATACAATGACCACTCATTAGGATTGTACCATGCATGCTCATTATAAATCAAGTATTAACCATAGGAGGAAGCCTTTCTCTAAACAAAAGCAGTACTAGAATAAAACATATTGACTGTAACTAGAATAAAAGTACTACAGCCATCATGTCTCCACTCCCACTAAGCAGATGCATAAAAGTGTATCTTTAAATGGGAAAAAAATCCATCATACCACACTCTACCTCATTTAAAACTTAAAAATGAAATGCTAAAAGCACCCCATAGGACATCATGAGTGTGCACCTGTAGTAACACAGCTGCTGAATGCATTCACATTTATCATTCCCTTAAAAAGTGGAATAAGTGCATTAAATTGAAGTACTATGCAAATATCTGCATATATGTGATGGACTAATTATACTACATCTGCAAGTCATATCCATATGATATATGGAACACAAGTAAAATTCATTCATACAATGACTTTATTTTAAAAAGATTAGAAATGCAATGTTATTGCATAATGCCAATGACTCACTTTCATGTCTGGATGTGGGCAGTTTAGGATCACCAGCTCTTGGCTTTGTCTGACCACTTAAGTTTCACCTGCATGATAAAGCCACAACAGCTGCAGGTAAACCCTGCATTACCCAAAGCTGAACCTGAGATATTGTAAACTATTATGGCACAAACGGAAAACATAATATATAACAATATAAAGGAGAGGTGGGAAAAGGACAACACTGGAAAGATTAATGGCATTAGCAAGTCAATGAAAAGACATGGGAGACATATGAAGATAATGCTTAAGAAAGAGCTCCAAAAATTGAAAAGGTATCATGAGGGGGGATTATGCAAAGAAGACTGACTATAAAAAAACAAGTCATAGTCTTTTATTAGAAATTATTAGGGGTTTGAAGAAGGACAAATTCTAACTAAAACTATGCCGGAATGGAAGCAACTAGGTCACTAGTGGGAATCAAAGGCTAAATATAAAATCTTATTATACAGGAGAGAAACCTAAAATCCTTCAGATATATAAACTGAAGGCAGTTCAGTAAAGATTTTCTTTCAAAATATGAAGGAGGCCTTGGTGCATCAACTAGGTAAGTTGACTAGTAACTGAAACAAGATATTTCTCTCAGAACACACTTGGGGAAGAAATAAAACTGAACCCATGCTTGTCATGAGGTTTGGTTTTGGAAGACAAGAGTGGATACATAAATTAGTAGTGATGGATAGATACTGTGATTGATTACATTTTCTATTTTTTCTCCATTTTCATATCCCCCAGTTGAACATCAGCTGCCTGGCTTGCACCATGTTACCTTTAGCGATAAGAGTACTATCCCCTATGGCTGGGACCATAGCAGTGTTGTGTTGCAATTGGGAAATGGACTGGAGGAGCCTGCAGTGACATATACACTGGTCCTGCATTTCAGGGGATTTTTTGGTACGCTCTAACTGGGCAGAGTTAGTGACTTCATTTAGTTCCAACCCCCCCCAAATGCTGACGTTAATGACAGTTTGTGCCATGATTATGGCACCATCTTCATCTCAGGGTATGTATTCTATCATAGTTTCATGTATTCTATCATAGTTTCATAGGTGATTACTAGGCTAATGGAAAAGAGCCTTTACAAGCCTAGTGAATTATACCCAAGATATGACGATGTTATATCTTAATTCCCCAGATATGAGATGGTGTAGTATCAGGGTGGTGGGTATTGCAGCCCTGAGTCATTTTACAGACTGCCTCTGTCCATATGGGAGATGGGCAGTACCTGGGAGTGAATTTATGGTTCCCTATCATTTATGGATAATAAATAAATTATCCAAATTCATTTTGAAGAAAATGAGGGATGAGTTTTGCTTTATGAAGATGGGAAGTTTATTCCATAGATGAGGTAGCCTTCGGGATATAAATCTGTCTTTTCAGCAAATTCTGTTAGAGTCACCAATAAGGTTTAGGTCCATGGAATGCATTACCTTTGTATAATTTTTTTGCAAATATGTAACATTTTCATCAGGGCTGGATCAGATAATGCCTTGTAGGTCAGGCATAAGTCACCTATCAATAAATGATATGAGATGGAATAAAGGGATAGAGCCTTTAGTCGGTCTGCATAAGACCTGTGTCTTATACTTTGTAACAAGACCACTCCCTCCATCCCAAAAGTGGCCATACTGGCCAAGCCACTCTTTTCAACCTCTACATCCTTGTCTCTTACAGTGCCCCAGCTACTAATCAGTCTCAGATCATCTGAGTTGAAGTGATGGCTTCATTCTTCTGCCATGAAGCTGGTGAAGACTACACATTCTGATCATGGGATTCCAGATGAATCAGCATAGCATCATGAAAAGTCTCTGCCATCTTGTAATGCTACCCTTAACCTATTTTTTTCTTCACACCAAATATGACATGACACTGTGGGTTTGAAGTCTTAGTAAGAACATCCAGACACTACACCGGAATCTCAGATATCTATAGGGAACACTGCACCATATGTAGGTAATAGCATTCAGAAAAACTGTGTGCCAGTGAAGCCCATTTCTTAATACATGGTATTGACTGACTTTAGAGAAGCACAATGTATAGTATTGAGGATCCCTGAATGCAACCAAACCCCACAGGTCCACCTATATGCAGCACTGGTACTACAAGTATTTAACCTGTCTGTAGTATCAATGCTGGCACCACACTCTACCTGTATTTTAATGCGAGATGACATGAGAAGATGTGAAGCTCTGTGCTGCATCTATATTTATCTCTGAAGATATAGGAAGGGCATGCTGTGGGGCTGAGCTACAAAGGAACAGCTAAACCTCATTTGAAATAGAAAAGAAGATGTTTGGAACTGTCCCATTTGTATGAAGGGGACAGTTTCAACAGACTATTACCAAATGTATACTTGGTCCCAATACTCTCCTCCCCAGCAACTTCCTTCAGCTGCAACACAGCTCCATCTGCACATAGGAACTGGTGCTTTTGACATTTAGGCTGCACACCACCTAATTCCTGTGGTGCTGGTGCCCACATATAGACCAATCTCTTCCTCCATTTAATTTTCCCATTCACTATAATAACCTGAACTGTTATGTAGAACTTTTTCACTGCTATTCAATGCCATTGTTAAATTTCATAGTGCAATTGCATTGTGGGTCATATTCCTGTTTGGGAATCTGGCATAGTGTCCAGGAGTCCTCATTAGCCTACACAGCACAATGATATCCACCAGATATTTTTCAGAATTGGGAGCAGTATAGGTACATGATAATGCAAGCATCGATTCTTTCAGAATTCAACCCTGGATAAAAGGCAGGATTTCATTTGTATACTGTAAGAAAGAAAATCAAGTGGTGTTCTGAAGTGTGAAGGTAGTACATCCTGTTGATGAGGCCCCATTATGGACAACACCTTTCCCTATTCATAGTTTACAAAAATGTAGACAAAAGTTTTGTGAGGAAGCTAAAGAGCTAGTGTTTTGTTTGCCTGCGTTGTTTGTAATTTTTAAAGTTTACCAGGGCAACATGATGGTACTGGTGAGCTACTCTCTGTTTTCCAAAAACCTGTATTTGCCACTTTTTATATGTTGGATTAGGCATATGCTGATACTAACTCATTTGCTGTATACAAAGTAAACAACCAGAGTCATAGACACCTTGAGGCTGCAGATGTTTTCCATTGATGTCAGTGGAAAAGGGTGAATATGACTTAAATTACTGTGCTCCAGAAAAATAATGACAGGCCCAGTGACAGACCCTCGCTGGTACAAGTGATAAGAATGGTGTGTCATATTTCTTTTTAATGTAGCTTTATGATACCAGAGAAGGTCAGGATCTATGTGTGTTCAGCTTGTAAAAAAAACTGATGTCATCATCGTCCTTGTTTCTGCTGGCCAGCAGTCTGTTGAGTGTCCTCCCATTCTTGTAGGCTCTTTGGATTTGAAATTTGACCTGTTAAGCATAGTGTTCCTCTTAAGGTTGTAATCTGCTGTCCTTTGCTCCATGATGCAACCAACCTTGTTGGCTTTCATGACTCTAATAGTTATTAAAAGCTGTTATTTTTCTTGGAAGTGAGGTGAAAAAACTGCAGTGTACTGGTTTGACTAACAGTTCCCAAATTTTCTGTGCTTTATAGCTTTGGTTGTAGCAGACCGATACTAATACTGTGTAGCTGGGTTAGCAAAGCTGTTACAAGGGAGTCTGGTGCTTGAACCCATGCTAGATCTCTTAGCCCCACTTGTGGCCTAAGCCCAGCCCCTCCTCAGCACTCCTCAGCAGCTCAATTTTATGTAAATAGAGGATGCAACCTCCATTGCTCTGGTGAAGATAAGTGAATTTTTCACTATTTTATCTTAGCGATTTTGCTGTTAGTTTTTAATTGTAGCAGTTTGTGCTAAAATATTTTGCTGTGTACAGGTTAGTTAGCAACTTTCCTCCACTTACCAACATAATAATCTTTGGGCCTGTTCTGTTTGTGTATCATTTCTGGGTTGTTTATCATAACTGAGAATATACTGTTAACTGTGTCACTGTAGTTGGTGTTAGTAGTTTTTTTCCTACCTTTTTTTTTTAAACGCTGTCACTATGGACAAGCCTATGACTTTGACATATGTGGCTGTTGTTGCCAAAAGATCACATTCAAGGACACCTATGAGATCTGTATAGGATGTTTGGGACCAGTTCACTTAAAGGAGCCTTGCGATATTTGAAGATCTCTGGTCATTGAATGACAGAGGAAAGAAGGAAAAAGTTGATCATCAAAAGGCTTCTTTCACCAGATAAGACCAGGAAAGTGAATGAAGAGGAAAAAAGGAAAAGAGAAGGAATGATCAGCCACGAGACAGCAGGCATTCTTCCCCTAAAACACCTAGGATTGATCAGCAGTTTGGTAGACTGGCTTATTCTACACAGATCAGGTGAGATCATCCTCAGTAGCCCCCTTCACAGGCTGCTACTTCCCAGACTTTCCACAGGTGTCCCTCATACTGAGGCTGCAGTAGTGTAGGACTATTCTGTGAGGAAAACAGCAGGGAACATTTCCACAGAGAAAGAACTCTGTATTTACCTAGACTATAGGCGATCTTCTGTCCTATCCTGTAGTTTGATTAGGTCTGGGAGGATCACCTCCATGCAGTACAACTTGGAATGCATGGTGAAGGACTTTATCGGACTTTAAATTAACATGGCTGCTCTTTCTTCCCCTTGTGTCTCTAGGGTGGACAGGATAGTCTTGCAAGTGTTACCTTCTCAAGTTCTTGTATAGGCCATGCTTTTGGTACTGGGAGAGTCAGATACAATTGTTTTATTGGTGTGGTATATGCTGAAGTTAAGAGGGCTTGACTCTAACCAACAATGATGCCAAGAAAGACTAGTCAGCCGAAGGTTGACTGCGAGTGTTTGGTGTAGGTATTGGCATCAATCCCATTGGGACTGTTTACCATTTCATACTTTTCAGTGTTTGACCTGTTGGTGCTGAAGCCATCTTCAGGTTAGAAGATAACCTCCGGATCAAGAGCTATTCATGCTGGATCCTGAACTTTAACCTTTTTGGCTTCAAGGACTGCTTTGATACTGGTCACTTTGGCTCCCGTGTGCACTTACTCAGCATTCAAAAATCCTGGCAGAATTAAACTCTCTGTTCAGATATATGAACAGAGCAGACCCATCTCACATTTCCTGATGACACCCTTTAGTCTTGAGCTCTGGGTACTGATCATGTCCTCAGCTTCATGTAGTTTCAAGAGGCCACCAGGGAAGATAGCCATCGGGGTCAAACCTTTCTTCCTGTCACTCTCAGAATTCTGCTTCTGATGTGTCTAAGAAGAAGACATGCAAAAGAAGGCACATGGACTCTTAACAGAGTCTCTCACCCTGATTCAGACCTCTATAAGGGGGCAGGATCCCACAGTCCCCTGTAGATGACCCAAAATTTGAAGAAATTTTGGAACTTTTGAGACAGAGGGGTACATGGCTCATAGACCCACCCTCCACCAATGAAGACATTCTGATGGAAGCTTTTTTAGCTGCAGTGATAACTGATGAATCTTCCATATTAAGGTGAGTCTGGTTTTGAATTTCTTCTTGCATGTTTACCACAGACCGCATGTTTGACTTAGTCACGAAGCAGACTTGGCAAGAACCCAGTATAGGTGACTCCATTCTAAAGCAGCCTAAGAAACTATTGTGACCTTTTAAGAACAGAGTATATTGGAGTAAGAGCCCCCTTGCTGACTATGTGGTAGTCACCACAGAGTGATGTACAAAAGTGGCAAACAAGTAGGAGCCCTCTGATGAAAGCCCAGCAGTCCATCAACGTGATAAAGATTCTACGACATTGTATCACATGGGGAAGCATGCCTGTGCTTTTGGTACTTTCATCATATACACTCTTAACACGCTGACATATATGAACCACTTCCAGTGAGAACTAGCTGAACAATCTTAGATTCACTGAAAAAAACAATGACACTCGGAACTTATAGACAGAAGCACATTTATTGACTATCTTAAATATTTTCACCATCTCCGTGACTTTTACCCAATGCATGTGACAGAGACTGGCCGGGGCAGACATAACCATGAGGCACTTTGCCTGACTCAGACTTTATGACTTTGTGGAGAGCTGTAAGGAATCATTCACTAACATCTTGTTTGATGGTTGCTCACATTTTGGATCAACAGTGAAAGAGAAACTGGTCAAGAGTCAACAGGAGAGCAGAACTTTGTTGTTTTAACCAGGCTAGAGGTCTGGTACAAGATCTTTTTCAGTCCCAACCTGAGCCATAAGGCAACACAAGTATACAAGAAACATTCAGTTTCTAAATATACATAAGCAAAAATGAATTATTATGTACAACTGAGCATGAAACAACTTAGTTAAGAAAGGAAGTGCTAAAGAAGGTAGGGGTAAATAAGTAGGTAATGGGAGTCAGTCAGTGTACTGAAAGGATGAACTTGTATGCTTGTTCTTAAGGTGTTGCTTTAGCTATTCATAAATTACGAGAGATCTTGCAAGGCAGTAATCTTGTCTGTAAAACTATTCCTGAGGCTGATATGAGTGTTAAGAAAGATGTTTTATAAATAACAGTTGAGAAATGAGGCCTTTTAGTTTAATACCAGAGCTACTGTGTAAGGCATAGGAGGATTCTTATGGTATTAACCTACTGGCTAAAGGTGGGTGTCACACTGCCAGCCCAGCTCTCAGGAGTTTTGTAAATAATTCTGTCATTTGTGAATATTCATATGATATATACAGAAGTGCGTGTAAAGTACTGAGCTAAAATGTAACCACAGTGTGCCCTATTGGAATAGAACAGGAATGTACCTGCACTATTGTGACTGTTTAGATGTATATGTTTAATGGAAACTGGAACACAAATGGTTAACTTGAAAAAATTGAGAGAAAATAGCTGAAATTAAATTTTTTTTTTATAATTACTGGGCCATAACCAGAAGATTTTATCTCTCAGTTTCACTGCAGTAGCAGACACAATGTCTAGAGCTGGAAGTTTTTTGTATTGTCTTGAAATAGAAGTAATTAATAGGTTTGAGATGTAGAAGTGTTTTATTGTTTTATGACTTCCAGGATCTGCAAACATCTGAGAGATATGTATTTTTCACAGAGAGATGCTACATTCTGTTAGTTTCTGACAATGGGGGTTTAGCTTGGGAACTGAAAGTCAGGTGACAAAAAGTGATGTCATCCAAGCTAACCCAGCAGTAATACTTGATATTAATTTAAGAACTCTGTCAGAGACAGACAGAGCATTTTGTATTTTGTCTTTGACCTAACAAGAACATTCTCTCATCACCACATCTGCCCTTGCCTTGCTGTAAGTTTCTAGGGCATAGTAACTCTTTTAGATTCAGATAGGAATATAGTAAGGTGTAGGTTAGATATTTTCTTTATTTATTTGAGACTGTCCTGCAATGTTTTAAATATTTCCTGTGATTTTTAACTCTGATGTAACTGATTACTTACTGAGTATTGTCTTGTTCTTTTATTATTTATTATTAAATATATTTAAACCTTTTAATTGTGGCTGGTCTGTTTAGAGATATTTAAGCTCTTAGAGTACTTGCATATCTATTTAGTGACGCTGTACAGGCCACTCCTAAATAGCCTTGCTCTTGGTCAGACTACCATTTGGATTAATAGTAACATTACACAGTAAGATTAGACACCCGTTGTTAAGGGCCTTAAAGTTGCTGATAAGAATTAACTGGTGGCAGTCAGTTCTACCTTATAGTCTGGGTAGAAGGGGGCATAGCTAGTAAACCTGTGCCAGCCTTCCCCAGGTGTGTGTGTGTGTGTGTGTGTGAGTGTGTGTGTGTGTGTGTGTGTGTGTGTGTGTGTGTGTGTGTGTGTGTGTGTGTGTGTGTGTGTGAGCTACTTGGGCAGGGACACAAAGCACTGGTTGGACAGAGAGGGTACTGGGGATCTTAGCTTGGCCACTCAGCAGAGATCTCAACCCTATAGTTGTGCCAGTGGGGAGTCTTACTGGAGGTCTGGAGAAAGAGTGAGAAACCAGCCTGTGACTGACTGTGATCTCTGTGTGCTCTTAAGGGAAATTGCACTTTACTGTGTGTGTACTTGTCATCCTCCCAGTGTTTACGTTCCCCACTGTTGCCAGTGTTGAGGTTTGAGGTGCCTTGATTACTGGACCAGTGCAGGGGTGTCACATATTAATTGATGGCAGTGGTGTGGATATTGAATTCATGTAACCTGTAAAGAGTTGTCACTGAATGTGTTTGTACTCTCAATGAGCCACACAGTGAACTTTCACAGTTTCATATCACAGTTGTTTTATTCTTTTTTGTTAGCTTAGTTAGTCAGGGTGAGTAGGCAAACATGTCAGCAGATGAGTATGGCAAGTTTACAAAGAGCCACTTGACTGAGATGTGCCAGGCTAAAGGGCTGGTGCATGCTAACCTGACTAAAGCAGAAATGACTGCAGCCTTGGGCACAGCTGCATCACAGAATAACAACCAGGAGGACAACCAGGCTGGCCTTGTAGATGTACAACTCTCAGAAAATGGACAGTTCAACCTTTCCGCAGAGGACTTAAAAATCCATCTGGAGTTAAAGAGACCTGAACTGAAGGCCAAACATTTGGAAATAGAATCAGCAGAGAGACTGAGGCAGGAGAAACAAATGGAAATAGAAGCAGCAGGGAGACTGGGACATCTGGAAGCTGAGGAGAATGAGAGGCAGAGGCAACATGAGAAGGAGATGCTGACTCTTCGCCAGAGTCATGAAGGTAATGGCGAAGGGAGTAACTGAACCTCAGAAGCAACAAAGGTTAGTAAATTTTTGATAGTTTCATTCATATGTTTGAAAGGGTATGTAAACAGTATAATGTTGACCAAGGGCTCTGGGTACAGTTCCTGACCCCCTTACTCCATGATAAAGCTGTAACTGCTATTTATTGTCTGATACTGATTGCTTAAATTATAATACTGTAAAAAACTGTCTTTTAGAATGCTTTAAGTTAACACCTGAAGCTTATAGGAAAATGTTTTGTGAGTATAGATGCAAGGCAGATGAAATTGTGTGTGAATATGGTGCTGAACTAAGCACCTATTTTCATAGGTGGATGAGTGGATGTCTGGTCACCACTTCTGGTGGGCTGGCAGAACTTTTGGTGAGGGAACAAGCCCTTAGCACTTTGCCTGAGGACATGCAAATCTGGTTAGCTGATAGGCAATGCAAGACTGCATATGAGTCGGGGAAGAAGGGAGACCTATACCTAACAAGCAGAGCATCACTGCACAGGAAAGTGGTACCCAATGCTGTTCATGGGTCTGAGGGAACCCATGGGCAGCCCAGACCGCCCCAACAGAGTCCACCAGTAGCAGGGAAAACCACTAGTCCAGGTACACATCCAGGATCAAGGGTTAAATGTTTTAAATGCAAACAGTGGGGCCATGTAGCATATAGATGTCCACAGAGGCAAGGTGGGGAATAAAAGGTGGGACAGCCTGTAAGTGGGAATGACAAAATGCCAGCAGTAAGTTGTCTCGAGACAACAAGAGTATCAAACTACCACAAGAGGTTATATCCTATCTTAGCAAATGAGAAAGAGGCCATTGCTAAGAGAGACACAGCCTCTGACCTAACCGTTGTGAAGCCTGCAATGGTTAAGGTGGAGCACTACTTGTTGGGCAGTCAGCTCCAGTCAGAGCTATAGGAGGGACTCCATTCCAAATAACTTTGGCTAGGGTTCACCTTGACTGGTAGGGTGGAAAAATAAGACAGCAAGTAGGTGTGTTTGAGGATATTCCTGCAGATGCTGTGATAGGGAATGATTTTGATAATGCATTACGCTGTGTGCATGCAGTTACATGCATTCAGGCTTGGTGACAAGCATGTGGGTTTGATAGCCTAGAGGAGACCCAAACAGGCTGCACACTTGCAGCCAGGACTGCTGAGGTGGTTACTTCAGGGAGGGAGATACTCTGTAGCAGTGAGCTGCTTGTGGGTACCGATGTTCCCATGAACAGAATGACTGCAAAGGCAGAGGTGAGTAGTAGTACCCAGGCTAAAAGTGAGGCACCGCTGTCAGAGAATACCAGACTTCCTGTGGAAGGTGAGATGAGAAGGGTTACAAAGAGAGAGTTGAGACAGGCTCAGCTCTCAGACTCTACATTACAAGGCCTGAGGGAGGTAGCTAGTGAGGCACCTGATTTTCAAGGGAAAGGGGAATCTGTATACTGCGACAAAGGGTTACTGTATAGATAGTGGACCCCTGAGGGAAGGCTAGAGGGTGAGAGAATTCAGCAGTTGGTAGTGCCCAGAGCCTTCCATCTGGCAATTCTAGCCATAGCTCATGATATTCCCTTTGCAAGTCATATGGGCATAAAACATACAAAGAGATGTATTATGCAGAGCTTTTATTGGCCTGGGATTGCCAGAGATGTAACAGGATACTGCAGGACCTATGAGAAGTACCAAAACATAGGCAAGGCAGGAGACAAGGAGAAAGCTCCTTTGATACTTTTGCCTATGATTGAGGAGCCATTTCAGAGGGTAGCTACGGATATTGTGGGGCCTCTGAACATCCCAAGTTCCACAAGGAAAAAGTATATCCTAGTGGTAGTGGATTATGCTACCAGATACCTCGAGGCAGTGGCATTGTCCTCCGTTGAGGCAGAAAAGGTGGCAAATGCTTTGTTAGAGATTTTCAGCAGGGTAGGTTTCCCAAAAGAAATACTGACTGACAGAGGTGCCAATTTCACATCAGACCTGCTGGCTTGTCTGTGGAGGCACTGTAGGGTGAAGCACCTAAAGACCACCTCCTACCATCCCCAGACTAACGGTCTTGTGGAGAGGTTAAACTGTGCACTAAATATCATGCTACAGGCATTTGCAGACCTGTTTAAGAGGGAGTGGGACAAATATTTGCCCCATCTGTTATTTGCTTACAGAGAGGTGCCCCAGGAATCCACATGTTTTTCACCATTTGAGTTACTATATGGGCATAGGGTGAGCGGACCTCTAGATTTGATTCATGATGAGTGGGAGGGTGAGTGTGATTTCCAGAAGGAGTCTGTTGTGGCATATGTCCTTAACCTCAGGATAAGGCTCAGGGAAATCATGAGCTTGGCCCAGGAAAACCTGGCAGATGCCCAACAGCAGCAAAAGGTCTGGTGTGACAGGAATGCTCGAGCTAGAGAGTATGTTATAGGGCAGCAGGTTATGGTTCTCATTCCTGTCAGACACAACAAGCTGCAGGCAGCTTGGGAGGGACCCTACAAAGTGGTATGGAAAGTCAGTGATGTTAACTACATGGTAGAACTGGTAGGCAGGAGGCAGGGGCAAAAATTGTACCATGTTAACATGATGAAACCTTACCATGACTGGGAGGCCCTTGTGTTGAGTATTTGCAGTGGATGGCAGTAGGATGCTGAGGGGGATCGTGTGACTGATCTCCTCAGTGAGGCTTAGACTGACACTTCAGTGGAAGGGGTAGCATTGTCCCAGCAGCTATCCCCTACCCAGGTTTGAGAAATCTGAGCAGTGTTACAGGAGTTTGGGGATATTCACTGGGAAACCAGGGTGCACCCACCTGGTGCAACACCATTTAGATACAGGACCCAAAAGGCCTATTAAGCAGGCCCCTTATAGGGTGCCTGAAAGGGTCAAACAGACTATGAGGGAGGAGATACAGGAAATGTTGGAACTAGGGGTAAGTCAGGAGTCAAGCAGTCCCTGAGCCTCCCCAGTGGTGCTGGTACCAAAGAAGACAGCACCAGGTTGTGTGTGGATTACAAGAAATGAAATAGTCACACACAGTCAGATGCTTACCCCATGCCTAGGACAGATGAAGCCCTTAGAGCAGCTGGGTGGGGCTAAGTGTCTTACCACTATTAATGTTACCAAGAGCTACTGGCAGGTGTCCTTGACTCCCAGCTCTAGAGAGAGGTCAGCCTTTGTGACTCCTTTTGGCTTGCATGAGTTTACAAATATGCCTTTTTGGGATGAAAAATGCCCCAGTAACTTTCCTGAGGCTGGTACATTGTATCCTAGCAGGAGCAGGAGATTTCACCATTGCTTACCTGGATGATATTGCCATCTACAGTCATTCCTGGCAAGAGCACCTTCAGCATGTCAGGGGAGGTGCTGGGCAGGCTACAGAGAACAGGGTTGCCCATTAAGCCCACCAAATGTCAGGTGGGTATGGCAGAGGTTTCCTATCTGGGTCATAGAGTGGGGAGTGGCAGATCAGACCAGAACCTGCCAAAGTGGAAGCCATTCAGGCATGGCCTGCCCCTGTTACCAAAAAGCAGGTGAGGGCATTTTTAGGGACAGCAGGGTACTACAGAAAGTTTGTCCCCAATTATAGTACCATAGCTGCTGTCCTCACAGACCTGACAAGGAACAACAAGCCAGATAAGGTAATGTGGGCCTCAGCATGTAAGCAGGCATTCCTGAAGCTTAAAGTAGCTTTGAGAGGACCCCCTGTGTTACCAGTCCAGATTACAGCAAAGAATGTGATGTGCAGATGAATGCAATGTTTTTTTAAATATTTCCTGTGATTTTGACCTCTGATATAACTGATTACTTACTGAGTATTGTCTTGTTCTTTTATTATTTATTATTAAATATATTTAAACTTTTAATTGTGGCTGGTCTGTTTAGAGATATTTTAGCTCTTAGGGTACTTGCTTATCTATTTGGTGACACTGTACAGGCCTCTCCTAAATATCCTTGCTCTTGGTTAGACCATTTGGATATTTATATTAATAGTAACATTACACAGTAAGATTGGACACCCCTTGTTAAGGGTCTTAAAGTAGCTGATAACAGTTGGCTGGTGGCAGTTGGAACTACCTTATAGTCTGGGCAGAAGGGGGCATAGCTGGTAGACCTGTGCAAGCCTTCCCCCGGTGTGTGTGTTTGTATATAAATCATATCTCAAAGAGAGTGTGTGTGTGTGTGTGTGTGTGTGTGTGTGTGTGTGTGTGTGTGTCAGCTACTTGGGCAGGGACATGAAACACTGGTTGGACAGAGAGGGTACCGGGGATCTTGGTTTGGCCACTCAGCTGAGATCTCAACCCTATAGCTGTGCCAATGGGGAGTCTTATTGGGGATCTGGAGAAAGAGGGAGAAACCAGCCTTAGACTGACTGTGATCTCTGCATGCTCTTAAGGGAAATTGCACTTTACTGTGTGTGTGCTTGTCATCCTCCCAGTGTGTATGTTCCCCACTGTTGCAAGTGGTGTGAATTGAGGCTCCTTCATTACTGGGCCAGTGTAGGGACGTCACAGTGGGAAATATCTATTACTGAGGCATCTGAAGGTAAGGGTATTCAGTAAGTATGATGACCAAGCTGAAAGTGGATGCCACCTAACTTTAGTGAATGTGATACAATGATGGTCAGTAGGCATTGCCAGATGAATAAATCTAAGAATCTTGTTTTCCATAAGGTGAGTGATATGCTGTTCTTAACCTGACATTGGGTGATAACAGAAAGCTTACATATTCAAGACTTGGAAACAAAACACTGATGACAACAGCACAGCAAGCTTCCAGGCAGAGTCATAGGCATAGGCCAACTAGGCAGCTGCCTAGGGTGCCACGCTAGCACAAGAACTTTTTTGGTATTTATTTATTTATAGTAAAGACATGGTTTCTTTACTACAAAAAATAAATACCAGAAAAGTGCCCCTGCTAGAGCAACAAGGGGGGTGCTCTAGGGAGGAAGTTCTATAGTTTTTCCCTTTCTGTTTGCTGGCCCTCTACTTCTACTGCCCATGACATCCAAATAAAATGCATCAGGTAGGTCATAGGTGGGACAGAGGAAATAATCAAAAAATTCAAAAGTGAGAGTCTGGCACAAAGAGAAGATTGGCAATAGTGTGATGTAAGTATATATATATATATATATATATATATATATATATGGTTTACTATTGAAATTGCGAACGTTACTTGGGCGACAGTCGGATGCTCGAACGTATAAGGTCGTAAACAAGGAAGTCGAAGACATAATAATCAATCTAGGAATGGTTTTAACATGGGTCGAGGTAGGAAAGATGTTTGTAGTAGGGAATAATACTGAACACCTACCTCGATCCATGTTAAAACCGTTCCTAGATTGATTATTTTGTCTTCGACATCCTTGTTTATGACCTTATACGTTCGACTATCCGACTGTCGCCTAACGCTGCAATCAATAATAATATATATGTATATATATATATATATATATATATATATATATATATATATATATATATATATATATATATATATATAAATGCATTTTTATTGATATTGGCAGACAACCAGATCTTCTGGATGCCTGGGGGTTGGTTAGTCCTTAGCTGTCCCTGATTTTGCAGAATGTGCCTGTTTTACCATATGCAATAACAGGCATTTCAGTTTCAGAATCTATATCCTTCAGAAAATACATGCTAAAGCAAAACCTGTTCTAGCAATTTTCTAAGTTTATAAGAACAATATTCAAAATCTGGCCCTAATTTTGCCCCTTCAATTATTTTTGACTTTGTCCAGGTTTCTTGTGCTACATGGTAAAGAAGTATGTCCCTCCTACATTTTTTCTTATCCTGGTAAACCACTGAGGATTATAGTCAGTCAAAATATCAAACACTGCAATTATGTGCTTCTGTCCAGGAAATGTTTGTCAATCCAAAATGTGCTGTTCTACATAAAATGGTGTTCTGTCTTTGGGGGAATATGACTAACGGCTGTTGTTTGCTCATTATTCTGAATTTGCAGGATTACTGTGATCTGTGTAAGGGGAATGTGGAACACTTCAATGTGTAGCTGCTGTTTCCATGGAACAAAGATGAAATAGTGCATGGACCATGTTAATTGTAACTGCTGGATGGAGGTGGGAGCTGTCTGTAGAATATAACTGACTCACTCATTTACTTGGTTTAAAGAATCACTGTCTGGCTTTGATGGATTGTTGTGCATTTGCAGGATTACTGTCATTTATGTGAAACAGCTTGTAATGTTTTAATATGTGGCTACTGTTTTTCCATGGAACAAAGCTAAAATACAAGGCATAACTTGCTTTAAGCATCCCTCACCATTTTCTTACAGGTTTGCAGTGGCTTTGAATTACTGACGGCGAGAAAGGAATGCCCATATGCAGCAAAGAGACTGCTGCCCCACTCCCACCATGTATATAATATCAACTGTTACTAATGCACCTGTTTAAAGCATTATGGTACTGAGTTTGGAGGAGTAGGGGTGACAGCAGCCCCCCAGTAGATGTTATACCATCTGTCTTTATACAAAAGTAATGGAGGGTATAAGTGACTGACAAGAAGACAGAGGCGGGGTTTGCTACTGCACACCGTGTGGGGTGTTTAATGAAAGTTTTGCCAAACACAATACATGGCTATGATTTATAGCTTTAATTACAGATAAGAGGCAGTCTACAGAAAGTAACCTACCCTCTTGTTTTCTTATTTTATGCAGCCACTATATGTGCATTTGCAGAGTTAACATGATTGCTTTGAAGCAGCTTGGAATACTTTAATGTATGGCTACTCTTTCCATGAAGTTGTTAAGGCTGGAATACACTACATGGCTGTCACTCATCAGAACCATCTTTTTTTTTTTTAAAACAAGTTTATTGTTTTTAACATACAAAATAAATATCATAACAATTTTATACAAGTAATTAAAATAGAAATGGTTATAACATTCAATAAAATAACCAAAGTATTTACAGAGACATCCACTACAAATCAAATCAATTAATTAAACTAAAATACCATGCTATTGAAGCTAAGATTTTTTTAACAGATTTTGTAAAGTATCCCATATAATATAATAAGATGTTTTTCTAGTAGTTCTTGATTTTATTGTCATCAATTCCATATGACACACTTCAATCATAACATTTTTAAATTCATTAAACGAAGGAGGAGTATCTGAAATCCAATTTCTGGTTATTATTTTTGTAGCCACTGCTAGAATAGACCATAACAAGGGAAGCTTAACTTTTTTAACACTTTTAGGAACAGGAGTGTTGAATAATATAAGTGATTTAGAAATAATGAAATTATCTGTAAAAAGGGCTTGCAAAAAATCATTGATTAACTTCCAATATTCCTTCAATTTTATACAGTCATAAAACATATGTGCCCAATCAGCATTAATTTCTACATTACATCTTTTACATATGTTGTCTTCATTATTTATTTTATTCATCATCAAAGGTGTATAGAAGGATCTATGTAAAAATTTCCAAGTAAAAAGTCTCCAAATAATGGAAGAAGTAGTTTTATAAGCAGATTCCAATATATATTGTTTATCTTGTTGTTTTGGTGATTCAAAATTAATGGAAGTGAAATAATTCCAATAGGTATCTACACTGTAATAAGTTTCTTCTCTGATAATTTTATGTATGTATGAAAGCTTACCTTTATCAGAAACTTTATGTTGTAAATTTAATATCAAGTAATCAATCAGTATTGGAATAGATTCTTTAACTGTTATAGACATTAAATCAATTTTATTAATAAGATGTTGTCTAAAGGTCTGAACTTCTAACCAACAAGTTTCTCTCAGATCAAATTCTTGTTTTAAGAAGTCTAAATTTTTTACTTTATTATCAGATAGCAACTGATACCAGTACTTTAGATCATTTTCTGTGACTAAAAGAGTTCTTTCAGAAGTGGTTGACAAAAGCATACCTTGTGTATACATTATAGGAAATAGAATACAATTCCATTCCTTATACTTAGGATGCATGAATATAAAATTACGATAACTGATAATAATGTTTAATGGGTAACTAACTATATATTTTGGTGTAATAGGTGAAGTACAAAATTCTTTTAGTAACCATAACATGGGGTTATTTACAATAATATTTTTATGTGTTAAAGAGATTTTCATGAAGTGAATGCTAATTAGTTCCCAGTAATCTTTCCATTTTGCAACGTATGACTGATCTATTAACAAAGTAATTAATTTATATACTATCTCTTCTATTATAAAAGATAAGTCTGGAAATGAAATGCCCCCTTGAGACCAGCTATTAGTATGTTTCTTTAATGCAATCCTAGGTCTATTAGGTGCCCATAAGAAATTTAACATTAGTGAATTCAATTTCTTAATAATTCTTTTTGTAGGTGGGAGTATTATTGATTGTATTAAGTATAATATCTTAGGGAATATTATCATTTTAATAATTGTAAGTCTCTCTTCCATAGTAAAAAACATATTATTCCAGCTATCAAAAAGATTTTGTATATTAAGAAGACAGGTACTATAATTATTATGTATAATAGATTTGATATCTTTAGTTAATATTATACCTAAGTATGTTATCTGACCTGAGTTGGGTATATATTTACTAAAATCACTAATGAGGACATTTTTTCGTGTATATATAGGTAATATTTTAGTTTTTTCTTCATTGAATATTAAACCAGAAATATTTTTAAAATTCATCATTTTATCAAATAAGGACTGCATAGAAGAATTAGATCCTGCTGATGTAATTAGAACATCGTCTGCAAAAAGTTGAATTTTAGATATTGTATTTTCATCTATATCAAAATCCTTCTATATCAGTACTGTTTCTGATCAAATTAGCCCAAGGCTCCATTATTAAAATAAATAACAATGGAGAGAGTGGACACCCTTGTTTTATACCTTTTAAAATGGGTATTTTTTGTGAGACATATGTTCCTATCTTAATGTAAGCCAGTGCTCCTTTATATAGATGTTCAATTAGATTTACAAATGCATCTGAGAAGTTTGTGCACTTCAGTAAGATAAACAAGTAGTCCCAACTTACTGAATCAAATGCTGAACTTATATCGAGACTAATAAGTGTTAAATCTTTCTTTCTCCTATTTGCATAATCAATTAACATTAAAGTTCTCCTTATATTATCAAAAGTATTTCTATTTACAATGAAGCCTGTCTGGTCTATATCTATAATGCCTGGGATGATTGTTTTTAGTCTATCAGCAAAAATACTCATAAACATTTTATAGTCAACATTAAGTAATGAGATAGGTCTATATGAAGTGCATCTAGTTGGGTCTTTATTGGGTTTTAAAATTGGCAAAATAAATGTGTATTGCCAAGATGGGGGAGTTGTTAACTCATTTTGGGCCAAAATAAAAACCTTATGTATTAATGAGTATGTACTTTTAGAAATAATTTTATAGATCTCTGGTATAATACCATCATTACCTGGTGCTTTATTTGATTTAAGCTTGTTTATTTGTGTAACAACCTCTGTATATGAAATATTTTTATCCAATAGTTTAGTCTGTTGTTTATTAAGTTTTTTGTTCATGTTTGTAGTTATAAATTTCTTTATTTTATCTTTAGGCTCCATGTTAATGTTATTATGATTAATTTTGTGAAAGTGATTTCTAAATTCATCTAATATTTCTGGTAGACTAGAAACATTCTTCTTTTTCCTTGGAGAGAAAATTTCTTTGATATGATTTTGCTTATTTAACCTTTTTGTTTTATTTTTAAGTCTATGTAAGTATTTGGGACTTATTGAGTATGACAGAAATTTGTATTTCTCTAATGTTATTTTAACTTTATGAGTTAAAATTCCATTGTATTTCTCATTTAATTTATTTATTTCTTCAATGACTTTTTTGTCCATAATATTTTCTTTATTATTATGCTTATAAGAGTCTAATTTACTTTGAATATCTAATAATTCCTTGTCCCAAGATTTCCTTTTATTATTATACCATCTGATACTTTGTCCATATAGGTATGATTTTAAAGCATCCCAAACATAAACAATGGAGACTTCAGGAGTATTATTTATGTCTAAAAAATGTTACACTTCTGAAAGTATATAATCCTTATAGTCTTTTAGTTGAGTTAAGTATGCTGGTATCCTTTTGATCTGAACTTTGTAAGTACTTTTTATCATAAACTCAAAGACAATTGAATTATGATCTGCTATAGGGCACAAAATGATTTTAGAATTAATTAATTCTGCTACCATCTGGTTAGAAATAAAGACTCTATATATTTTTTAATAAGTTTTATATCTTTTAGAAAAAAAAGTGTATGGTAATGATTTTGAATCTATCTGATTATTAATATCATTCAAATGATATAAATTAACAAAATCCTTTAAATGTTTTGCATTAGATGTAATTTTCCTTTTTCCTACAGTAGTAGTATCTTTTTCATGTAGGATACAGTTAAAGTCACCTGCTAAAATAATATATCCTATAGAAAAAGATATGATCTTATTGAGATGGTATTTCACTGTATTAATGCCAATTCCTGGTATCCAATATACATTGATTAATGTATATGTCTTTCCATTAATTTGTATTGTAACCATACAAAACATTCCTTTATCATCTTCATAAGACTTAATAGTTTTAGGTATGGGCATACTTTTATTCCATAAAATAGCCACTCCTATTTTTTCTGAGTGTGTTCTGAACTAACTAAGACTGTATATTTATTAGTGGCTAATTTATCAATATCCTTTTTCAGGAGATGTGTTTCTTGAAGGAATACTAAGTTGGCCTTATGTAAATTAATGTATCTCATTAAACTTGCCCTTTTACATGGGTTATTCAGTCCATTAATGTTTAAAGAAATTCCTTTTAGAGAAATCATTTGGCTTTTTTTAAACAAATAAAACTTATAATCAGAATGACAATTAACAAAATAAGTGATATTATACCTCCTCCTTTAGGTGTACCATTAAATATAGCTGTATTTATTGAAAATCTTATGGGATTTTGTATAAGCTTCATTTTTGCTTGTAGTGACAATGAGTTTATAAAATGTGTTGTGGATGTCGGAACTATATACAAACAACAATAAACAGATGAAAATAATATAAGGATTAAACCTTGCACCCAGCCTGGAGTTAAAAACTCCAACTTTGAGTAGCACATACCACTCAAGTTATCCCCCTACCCTAAGCAGCAGTACCTCAGCTGCCACCTTATCAATTTAATACCGGTTATTATTAACTAAAGTTAACCTCTTTCAATTAGATTATTTAGTAAGACAAAGCTAAACAATTTATAAATCAGCATCATATAAACAAATAGGAACATTTAGAAGCAATTCATACTGCTATGTACATCCATTTAGTATAATACATTTATAATCAAAATAGCATTCAGATAAACTTGATAATGGGAACCGAGAAGAGAGAGAGAAAGAAAAAAAAAAAAGGGGGCATATCTACATATTAATTTATTAAAAGTTTGTAAAAATAAGTTCTTATGTTCATTTAGAATCAGTAACTTAGGCTATTATGATTCAGACATTACATATATTAGAATATTCCTATTTTCTGTCATAGAAATGCAGTTAACAGTTTTTAAAAACTTTAAATTACTTGCATCAAAGCTTTCTTCTCATACTTATTATTGCCAGTTAAATAAAATATTTATGTCCATAGATATGGTTACAAATCATACTGCATAGCAATGTAAATTCCCAGATATACTTAAATCATTGTGAAGAAAGGCATCTGTATTTTATATATCTGAACTGCTGCTTTAAAATATGTCACATGACAATTTCTTCTAAGATAAAATCATAATGATACTTATGCTTGTCAATTAGATAAGTCAAATGAATTATAACATTATATATATTTAAATCATAAGTATTTACATACATTAATATGTTGCAGTCATGTAAGCTTTCAAAAACATATGTATATATGTTTTACTTTCTATGCCTTCTAAAATATCTCACTTGCTTACTATGGCATACTGAATCATTTAAAATCATTATAACTTTCACATTTTATAAATTATATCATAAATAAGTAAGTTGTTATAAAAAATAACTCACATTTAAATGTTATAGAGTTCGTTTTTCATCACAAAGTCGCATTTACAGCAGTTCTACTTCCTGGAAGAGTGTTCTTCTTGAATCTGCGATGTGTCAGTGTGAAATCAGGGGTCAAAGTTCAAAATGACTGCATTCAGCTTCTCTGCGTGTATTCTGAGTGTTGAAGCTTTTAAAACAACTCGAGGACACTATTCACGAGGTAACCCACATCCCAAATTGTCTCCCTTAACATTCTGGCGGGAATTTTAATAAATGCAAGTGACTGACATTCATTTAGCAATACAAATGAAACTAAACAGTGCAAAACCTTCACGAAGTATTTTACAAGTCATTACAGTCTCTATGACAGTGAAACTAAGCCTACAGTTATTAACATATACTACAACTAATTTTTTATGCCCTAATTCATTTTCTTATACAAATCCTATTATATACATGTATCAGTTTTATCAGAAGCATGTAAATGTACTTATATGGGAGAAAAAGAGAGAGAGAGAAAAGAAAAGAAAGAGAGTAGAAAATAAAGAGAGAGAGAAAGAGAAAAGAAAGAAAAGGAAGCTATAAAGAGTATCTACAGTGAAATATTACTTGCTGTTTATATTAATAAAGATAAATATGAAACATATTATTTACAACTATTTTAGTTCTAATTATTTATAATTAAATCATGACATATTGTTTGTAGTCATGTATAAGCAATAGAATCATGGTATAATATTTAGCAACAGTGTTTAAACAGCATATATATTTTTTAAAGAACTAATAAGTTATTTCACTTTTTCATATTTTCCATCATACTTCTCTCCTTGCCCTCCCCCACCCCTCACTAAATGCATAGTTTAAAAAGAATGCCATTATTTAAAACAAGAAGAGAAAGAAAATGTATCAAATTACTAACCTTGGATCTCTTTATCACAAAGAGAAACAAGTTGATTGATAGCCTGTTATTTGTTCCTCAGAGATTTTGACTATTTATGAAACAAAGACAGTTCTTTGCACACAGAAAATAACTTTGAATAAATCTTTTAGAATATTTGTGGCTTTCTGGAGATGCAGTAAATGTATTTGAAGAGATTAAGAATGAAGGAGAAAAAAAAAAACATAAAACATGTCATTTGTTTTTTAGTCTTTTTTGCTTCTCTGAAGTCTTCCAAGAAGTTTCTGTTGCCATCCTCTTTAACGAAGGACTAGCCCATTCCATATCTTCTATTTTATCCAATATCTTATTTTTTTTAATATACAGCAAAGCAGAGTCCAAGTCTTCAAAAATTCTAGGGCCATCAGGTAAAAAGATTTTTAGTTTGGCAGGAAACAGAAGGTAGGTTTTGAACTGTGCTTTCTTAAGCTCTCTTATTAATGGCAGAAAAACTTTTCTTTTAGTTATTACCAAGGAAGAATAGTCATTGTCAAAATGCACAGTTGCCTCATTAATTTTAACAGGTGCTTTAGCCCATGCAGATTTTAGTACCATCTCCTTGTCAAAGGATGATAGAAATCTTACTATAACTGATCTAGGATACTTTTTGTTACAATTAAAATTAGATGTGGATCTATGGGCTCTTTCAATACCAAAAGAAAATGCTTCTGACAAGTTTAAAGTTTTGGGAAGCCAAGTATTTAAAAAAGAAGTAATATTGTTACCTTCTATATTTTCTGGCAGTCCAAAAATCCTAATATTATTGCGCCTAGATCTATTTTCCAGATCATCAAGTTTGGTTTGTAGATGTGTGTTCTGCTTCAGCAAAAACTCAATATTAATTTCTTCTTCCTGGATTCTATTCTCCATGTCATTAACAGTCTCTTCTATGCCTGTAATCTGAGTCTTCTGTTGTTGCAGGTCTAGATGTAACAAATCTATTTGTTTTGTAGTTTTTTCTATGAAGTTATCAATTTTAGTATCCAGTTTGTCCATTTTGGTAGTAAGTTGCTGAATTGTAGATATCAGAGACTGAAGCTCTTTCTTGATGCTGGAATCCTGAGAATTTGTCTTACTGGAACTCATTTCAAACAGAGGTGCTGACAGAGAAATTTCCAAGGTGTTTTCTGACAGGAAAATTATTGAAATTTTCTTTCTTTTTTAGATATTATTCAAGAAACTGATATTCCAAACGTATTTAGAAAGAAAATTATTTCATAAATTCATTTTTAAAGTAATTATTTCCTGTCAGTGCAGTTAAGTTGGTGGAGCTGAAGAAATCTGCTGCTATCCTGTGTTCATCCTTGGCCACGCCCCCACTCATCAGAACCATCTGAAGTGCATACACATGTATCTATAACTGCTGTGTGGGGTTTGGAGCTGTCTGTTCAAAGAAATGATCTCTTGTTCTTCAGTTTAAACAGTCACTATTTGGCTTCAAGACTAGTGTGTATTTGTGTGACGTAAGATGGACTACTGAACTGTACATCTGACATGTACACAAAGTAATTGTTAGGGCTGTCTGTAGAGGAACATGAATAGCTGCCTGCTGTTCTGCAAGCTCATTATTTTGACTTTGCAGGACTAAAGTGAAACATGTGAAGCAACTTTGAATACTTCTAATATGTGACAACTGTTTGTGTGATCTACATTACATGGACATCTTCTTCTATCACAATCAGATGTTTGAACTGTACACAGAAGTGGCTACAGCAACCTATTGGGGCTGGGGGTTTCCTGGATGAAACTAAATGACCATTTTGTGATTTGCTCAGCTTAAATTCTCTGTCAAAACAATAAGGTATAAAATGCATCACAGAACATCCAGAGTTTCACAGTTAGGTTAAATCAATTTTGACACAGGCTTAGTAGTGGCATCTGTTTTGAGCCTTACCAGTTCTAAAACCAGCCCTGCTCGGAGGTGTACACAGAAGGTCACTTTAGCTTGTGCGGGGAGCAGGGGATGATGCCATTACTTCTTCAACTTTATCAGAGTCTATCTAAGTGAAAGTGCTCACTCGTTTCTATAATTTGCCACTAAATTTTGCCTCTGAATTTCCTGGCTCGTATTTGTTTTCCTTTATGTTTTCTTTGTTGGATTCATGTGACATTCCTTTATCACTTCATTTCTTTAACTTTCCTCCCAAACCTCAGAGGTCACTATTCTTGTGTTGGACTGAGGACAGTGTGGTCATTTTTTCTTTAACTTTACTCATAAACTTCAGAGGGATGCAGAGATAGGCAACTAAGCTTTTAGAGGTACAGTGTACTATCTAAAAATAAGTTGGAAACATTAATGTAATATTTTTTTTATGTTCCTCACACTCGATCAGATGCATACACAGGTGCCTATCTTTTGTGGGAAGGTAAAGAAGCATTCCATTTATGGGCGTCTGACAGCAAATATGTATGTTTTGTTTTTCAGTTTTGTACAAGTCTGACATTAGAGGGATACACAGAAAGTGACTGTCTTTTGAGGGAAGAGTGAGGAGGCATGGTGTGTGTGTGTGTGTGTGTGTGTGTGTGTGTGTGTGTGTGTGTGTGTGTGTGTGTATATATATATATATATATATGTGTGTGTGTGTGTGTGTGTGTGTGCACATAGTATCAGTATCAACTTGAAACATATGATTGTGGCCATTTGTATCTTAATTGTCATCCCAGTTTAACACTAGACACAGATGCACAGAAAGTGAATACCTTTTTTTAAGATGGTATAAGGAGGCAAGTACTATTTCCTGATATGATTTATGTATCACCACATGCATTATCCTCTGTGTTTATTGTGTAATGCTATTTGTTCAGCTTTGAGCATTAATCTTTGGATACAATTCATTTACTCCTTAAATAAAAAAATATGATTGAATTTCACCTTCATTGAGTCAAAAGGTTGGAAAAAACACTAAAATTCACCTTAGAGCTTTCAGAACTAAATGCCTTCTGGGTGTCTAGAAGCCACTAGACCGCCAGCTTAATTTATTTATTACAGTGTAGTTATGGTCAGTTAGGGTGTGTTACAATGATTCTGGGAAACCATAGTTGAAGAACAAGACTGAATGTCTTCCCTTAATCATGATTTTTGTTCAGGCCATCACTGGATGAAAAAGTTGTTTAAAAAATGTAAAATACATCTCAGAGTGTCTGGAACCTCACCTAAATGCAGTTGTTTCATACATAGTTAACTAGAGTAGTCTTGCCTAGGTAAAATGTCTTGAATGAATATAGGAAAAACTGAAGAGTAAGACAAACTGTGAGAAAGAGGAAGAAAAAAGTAATCTGAATGGTGTAGGTAGACCAATATGGGGGGTATTGGGTGGGGTGTGTGTGTGTGTGTGTGTGTGTGTGTGTGTGTGTGTGTGTGTGTGTGTGTCTGTGTGTGTGTGTTTTGTGGGGGTGCCTTGGAGCTCTTTAGTCTAGGGCACCAGCTGAACAAAGGCTGTCCCTCTCCCAGGGTGAGTAGATCAGAATATTTGCAGGCAACTTTAAGTGTAGAGAAAGTTTAGGTTTTGTAGTGGCTGTATGATGTTGGAAGGACAGACTGTCTTCTGATATAACCCTAAGGTATTTGTGATGCTCTATGAAAGGGCTAATGTTCTCAGCAACAGCAGAGATTTGAGAAATATCACTACCGTTTTAGAAGTACATAATAGCATAAGAGGGAATTTTGTTGTATTTGCTAAGTTTACTTTAGGTTAGTCAGTTGCAAAACTTCCAAATGTTGAAGGTATAGTTTTGTAAGGCAGCAGCTACCTGCTAAGTTATTGACAACTGTAGTAAATACTGTATCATCAGCACACAGTATTATCATTAGGTTTGGTGAGTCCCAAGGAAGACTGTTAATGTATAAACAGAAAAGTAGATAGATATATATGTATTTATATTTATTCATATTTATACATATGTATAGGTATACATATACGTATATACACAGAGACACACACACACACACACACACACACACACACACACACACACACACACACACACAGTATATATATATATACATATGTGTGTATGTATGTGTGTGTGTGTGTGTGCCTGTGTTTTGAAACAACTGACCAGATGACCAGAGAGAAATTGGAACTTTTTCAAGATTCTTCTTGGTTCCAATAAAACACAGGACCTTAGGCCAATCCTGGATCTCAGTTGTCTGAATGAGCATGTCAAGGAAACTAAATACCGGATGGTCACTGTGCATTCTTTCATGTTTCCATTAAAGGGTATTGTATGCACTAAATGTTTGATCTGACCTGGTTGTACCAAGTGTATTTCAGAACACAGGCTGCAAAAGTGAGAATTTTTATAGTAATGTGGCACTGGCCCAGTTCCTCACTGGTACTGAGATCTATATACGGCAATTATTCATGGGAGTGATGCTGTCTGAGTCATCTTTAGTTTCTGTCTATGGGACAGCATTGCTAAGTGTGTCGCTGAAATGATCATCCCAACAATGATAAAAAGGGACAGGTTTATTTAGTACAGTTATTACTAAGCCTGTGTAACTTTGTTCTAGTGTCATTAACCACCATAATTGCATGGCTCCTTTCTCCATCAATATAGTTATGCAATTATATCTTTGAAGTGTCACCTGGCTTTATGTATTGTACACATGTATAAATACTCACACACTCCACATTGCTGACTATTGTTTGTATATAGTACATTGTCTGTGTTCTTTATGAATTGTGTTGTCTTTAGCATATGTATTTTTCTTGCCATATCAGCTCTCTACAATGTGCACTATATTTCTTAATTTGAACTATAATTTAAAATTACATTTTTTCTAATGAGTTAAGTATGCAATATACAGTGATGACCTGTCCAGCTGATGTTCATATTAAAATTTAGAATAGGTTTATAGGTAGGTGCTAGGCAATAAGTATGCACACATTTAAAAGCCTAGTCACTAAACCATACTCAAAAGTTCCCTTTGGCATCAAGGAGGGCAATACAAGACAGACTGGGGAGAATTTGAGACTACCCATCCAATTATCTAGGTTTACCTTAAAGGTTAAAAGGTACTACTCTGCTTGACGTGAAAAAGAAGTTTGTTCCAGAGGTTGTGGATACTTTGGGATATGAATCTATCATGCTAATATGTCTTACATGTACGCTGAATAAGGTTTAGCTCCTTTAAGGGGGTGTTTGAGGAAGCACTTGTTCTGCAAAGGAATAGGAGATCAAGAAATGTCAGACATCTCATAGCACAAAAGGCTAGGAGAAGATCCTCTCAGAGGAGTTTATAAGAAACCAAGTGCAGAGGGAGGGTGGCCAGTCTCTTCAGATAACTGAGGGTTTTGAGGACATTGATCGTTTTAGTTAGGAATGATAAATAAATTTATCTTATAAAGTCAAAATAAAGACTAAATTCTATTCAGATGTTCATCGTGTTACCCTGCTGCAGTCATCACACTTGGGTTATCCTGCCATCAGGCGTTCCCGCAGTTGGCCCGAATTCCAAAGTCTTGGTCCGGCGTCGGTTGCTGTCGCTTCTTCCCTGACTTCAGAATGCCAGGGGTATATCAGAGGCATCTGACGCCATTTTCTTCAGTCTTTCTTGCCGCGCGGTGCCCGAAGCAGAAGCAGTTCGCAAGTGCCGGTCGGCCGACACCTGAGATTTTCAAATCGAGTTTCAGTCCAAAGTCTTCAAAGCTAAGTACCCCATTGGGGAACCCTTTCTTGCCTCAGTCCGATGTCAGAAAAAGTTAACAATTGCATTTCTTGTGGGAAGCAAATACCTTATAAGGATTTTCATTCTTTTTGTATACCTTGCCTAGGCCCAGACCACGACGTCACTGGTTGTCAGTTTTGTGCTAGGTTCAATAAGCGAACTATTAAGCGACGCTTTGATTTCGCACGACACTACTTGGGTAGGAAATTTAATTACCCACGACTACCGGCGTGCATAAAAAATGCAAAGATAAAGAAAGGCAGCCTAGATCCATGCCAGACTCCAAGGCCTCGGCTGGGCCTGTCGCCGGTTCTCCGGTTTTCAGTGAGGTGCCTTCGCAGCCCCAGGCTACCTCTGAATTGGATCCCCAGACCGCTTCAGCCTCTCCAACAGAGAGTTCTAGGCCGATGCAGCCATTTTCTTTAGGCCCTACCGACGACATTGCAGTAGTAGAAGCCGGTGCTGTAGAAACACCTTTGGTTTCTGAAGGTGTCTTCAGACCGACTACTCTCACCATAAAATCTTATGCTAAGATTAAGACTCCTCTAAAACCAAAAAAGACTACTCTTCAGTCTCCAGGTCAAGGCCCTATGCCTAAGAAACAGATGCTTAATATGGCTGAAGATTTAATTTCTTTGATCAGGGGTTCCCAACCCCCCCCCCGACAAAAGGCCTAGACAAGAGGAGGATTATGCTTCCTCTGATCAAGTGTCTGTTTCCTCAGGCTCCTCTGAGGAACAGGATTACTCTTTTCCACCTTATGAAGATTCTGATGCTGAAGACTCCATTCCCTCAGCTTCTCCCCCTGAAGATAATTCCTTTGGGGAAACTTTACATACCATGAGGGAACATTTCCACTGGGAAGGTCAGTACTACTCCGACTCAAAGAAAAGGCTCCGAGAGTTTCTTTTACTCCCCCAGCACAGACCCCTTGCTATCCCCCCAGTTTTGGACATTGTGGATGATGTTTTCTTAGAATCTAGTCTAAATCCAGATAGATACTATAGAGTGCCTGACTCACACAAATTCCTATACAAAAGTCCTGTTGCTGATCCAGAGACAATCTCCCAGGGTCCCAAGGGGGCTAAGGCTTCTATGGCTAAAAATCCTGTACCCTCTGAAAGGGACTCCAGAGCACTAGATAGGTGGGGGAAGAAGGTTTACACCTCAGCTACTCTAGCTATGAGAGCACTAAATTGTCAATTTCACATGCTTAAATGCCAGCAATTCCTAATGTCTCAAATATAACAAAAGATGGGCACACACCCTCAACAGTCTGAATTCAAGGAAATGCAGGATCTGTTGCATGCAGCTGAACAGGTGGGAAAACATACTTTACAATGTGGTTTTGATGCCATGGAAGCTTCCTCTATAGCAGCTGTTACTGGGTCTGTTATACGTAGGCATGCTTAGTTAAAGGAACAATCTCTGCCTGATCATGTTAAAGCAAAGTTACTAGATGCACCCTTACAGCAGGATGTCTTATTTGGGGTTAAAGCAGAGGAGGTTTTAAAGAAAATGGAGGATAAGGCAAAATCTATGCAGACGGTCAAAAATTTCTTACAAGTACAGCCCCCACGCTTCAGCAGAAATTGGCCAAGAAAAAATTAGTCCTTTCCAGCTTCTGACAGACCACAGAGGGGTAAATACAGGCGCCCAAGGGGCAGAGGGCAAGCACAAATCCCTTACAAACCCCGCCAATGGGGCACTGCAACACAGAAGGGAGGAGAAGACAGGCCACAAACTACTAGAAGGCAAGCACAATGACTTATACCTCAAACTGCCAAGCAAAACTCTCTTGGCAGCTCCCTTGGGAGAAAAATTAGCACTTTTTGCAGACAACTGGTGCATTGTCACAAAGGACAAATGGGTCCTAGACATTATCTCACAAGGATACAGATTCCATTTCCGCATCTTGCCAAGGATAAAAGGAATGCCAAACCCGCCACAAAATCAATGGGCTGAGGCACAAAAACAAATTACATCTCTCATGGACATGAGAGCCATTCAACTGGTACCTACACAGGAGCAAGGCCAAGGATTTTACTCAAGGCTCTTTCTAGTCCCCAGAAAGGACAATGCTTGGAGACCCATTCTGGACCTTTCAATTTTAAACACCTTCTTGCAAGTACCCAAATTCAAGATGCTAACACTTCAGCAGCTTCTTCCCATGTTGGGCAAGAAAGCTTGGCTAGTAATGTTGGACCTCAAGGAGGCATACCTGCATGTCCCTATCAGACAAAATTGCAGAAGATACCTCCATTTCATTGCAGGTTCAACCCATTACCAATTCTCTGCATTGCCCTTTGGCTTATCTACTGCGCCCAAGGTCTTCACAAAATGCCTGGCACCAGTAATTGCATTCTGCAGACAAAGAGGAATTCAAATATACCCATACCTGGACGACTGCCTGATCCAAGCAGAAAGCAAGGACATTCTCTTACAACACCTGTCTTTTGTAAAACATCTTCTAAGTTGCCTAGGGTACACAGTAAATGAAAAGAAATAAAAACTAGTGCCCTCACAAAATATGACATTCCTGAGTGCCAGCTTGAATACAATGGCCCAGATGGCTTATCTGATGCCAGACAAACAACTACAATTAACTCAGTACTTCAGAGCAATGGCAACAAAGACCCGACTCCCTGCAAGAAAAATTCTGCAGGCCTTGGGCTTCATGGCATCTTACATATTACTAATACCATTTGCAAAACTGCATATGAGGAAATTACAATGGTATCTAAAAAGTGTATGGACTCAACACAGCCACAGCTTGGAAACAATGATACCTCTCATCCCCTGCCTTCAACAGGAGTTCCTATGGTGGTCACAGGCATGTCACCTCAACAAGGGTCAGCCTTTCACCTTACCCCCAGCCAGGCAAACTATGACAACAGATGCATCGGACTATGCCTGGGGGGGCATACATGGCAGGACGGTGCATTCAAGGCATATGGACTGCAGATCAAAGGAATCTGCACATCAGTCAAAAAGAAATGCTAGCTGTACAAAATGCTCTGACAGCCTTCAAGGACCTCTTACATCCAGGACAGCTTATCATAAGAACAGAATAATGTGGTACATAAACAAGCAAGGGGGTACACACTCCTACCCTCTATGCAGGCAAGCAATGACCTTGTGGAACACAGCACTGGCTTACCAAGTTCAATTACAAGCTCAATTCCTGCCAGGAAAAAAGAACACATTGGCAGACGACCTAAGCAGAAACATCATGGATCCCCACGAGTGGAAACTGGATCCACAAGTATTTGCAATGATAACTCAAAAATGGGGGCTCCCAGACATAGACCTATTTGCCAGCTCAAAAACTATCAACTAACAAAATTTTGCACAAGGACTTTTCACCATCAAGCTTGGAAAGTGGACGCACTCTCATTCAGTTGGAAAATGCTGACAGTATATGCCTTTCCTCCATTACCCATTCTCACAAAGGTGCTGCTGAAAGTCAGGATGGAGAGACCCCGAATGATACTCATTGCCCCAGACTGGCCACGCCAGCACTGGTACCTACTATTAAGGAATATGGCCCAGGGCCCA
The DNA here is from genome assembly GCF_019279795.1 of Protopterus annectens. Taxonomy (NCBI): domain Eukaryota; kingdom Metazoa; phylum Chordata; order Ceratodontiformes; family Protopteridae; genus Protopterus; species Protopterus annectens. The sequence goes on along the minus strand of NC_056748.1, from coordinate 451,432,285 downwards.
CCATGGATTCTACCACAAATTACCCATCTGCTCACACAGCAAGACAATAAGATTCTACACAGCCAACTCAAAACCTTAAACTTGGCTGCATGGCAAATCACCTAAGCAACCAGCCAGCTCCTCTCTCACAAGCTGTTATGGATATTATTCTGGAGGCCAGGAGGCCCAATACCAGAAAAGCCTACTTAGACAAATGGAAAAAGGTTTTGCGCCTGGAACCAAGCTAAAGGCCAAAATACCCTTCAGCCTGACATACCTCAGATTTTGCAATATTTAACTGAGATGCTACACAAAGGGCTTTCTTTCTCATCTATTAAAATCCACGCCTCAGATATTTCAGCTCACTACAACACGGATACTCCCTTATTTTCACATCCACTCCTAAGGCAGTTTCTCAGAGGGGCCAAAAACATTTGGCCTCCCAGGAGAGCACCAACACCTACTTGGGACCTCAGCTTTGTTCTGGAAAAACTTACGCTGCCTCCTTTTGAACCAGCTTTCTCAGCTGACTTAAAGTTTATATCATGGAAGACTGCCCTGCTGCTAGCAATTACTTCAGCGAGAAGAGTTTCAGAGCTTCAGGCACTAATGGCAGTAGAGCCTTTCCTCATTTTTCATCACGACAGAGTTTCTCTATGAACTAACCCCTCCTTTACGCCTAAGGTGGTATCCAGTGTGGCTCTAAATCAAACCATCCATTTACCCACCTTCTTCCAAATCCACAGAACAAAGGAGAAAGACTCCTACATTACTTGGACGTTCACAGGCAGCTACGTTACTACTTGGATAAAACTAAGGTTTTCAGAAAATCTGACCAGCTTTTTGTATCTTATGCTACAGCATCACATGGAAAGGCTATCTCAAAACAGACAATTTCCAAATGGATAGGACATTGCATACGTTTTTGCTACACCCACCATGGAAAACCAGTTCCTGCTAGCATAAGGCCCCACTCTACCAGGGCAGCAGCTACATCTACAGCCTACCTCAGGGGAGTGCCAACCAAGGATATTCTGGAAGCTGCAACTTGGAGTTCAGTACACACCTTCACCAAACATTACCACTTACCACTTTACTCTAAGACTAGAGCTAGCTTCGCCACTGCAGCTTTGCAGGGCCTTCTAGCCTCCTCTAACCCTGTTTGACTACACCACCCATCCTTAGCTTTGGGATTCTACCCAAGTGTGATGACTGCAGCAGGGTAATACGATGAACATAGTACAGTTTTGTACCTACCATAAATGTAGATGTTTGAGTGTATACCCTGCTGCAGTCCAGGTTACCCTCCCTCCATCCCCTCTGAACTAGCTGAACTTATTTCTACCACTCTATCCTATACTACCTCTGTGGTGTATTTGCTTGTGCCTAAGGGTTTTGTTTTATTTTCATATAGCTATATTATATATATATATATATATATATATATATATATATATATATATATTGCCTACCTATTAGGGGCACCTGACATCTGGGGCAAGAAAAACTGAAGAAAATGGCGTTGGATGCCTCTGATATACCCCTGGTGCTCTGACGTCAGGGAAGAAGCGACAGCAATCGACACTGGACCAAGACTTTGGAATTCGGGCTGACTGCGGGACCGCCTGACGGCAGGATAACCCAAGTGTGATGACTGCAGCAGGGTATACATTCGAACATCTGCATTTATGGTAGGTACAAAACTGTACTTTTGACTACCATATTCCTGAGGAACTGTCTTGTCCAACACCATAGATACTGCTTGTACATAATGAGATCAGAGTTCTTCTGCAGGTCTGCTACATTGATAAATGTTCTTTATAATTTTTTTCCGTGCTCTGTTTAAACAATGTAATGACAGCTTATAAACTGCTGAATTGTTTTTATTTTTAGGTAGCAAGAAGTCAGATTAATAAGCATGTTTTTAATATTTTTTTCTGTGCTGTTAGTAAACAGAATAGGTGTGTGTGTGTGTGTGTGTGTGTGTGTGTGTGTGTGTGTGTGTGTGTGTGTGTGTGTGTGTGTGTGTATGTATATATGCCTCTATGTGCACATGTGCATATGCATATATGTGTTATGAAAAGAAGATTGACATGTTGCTGAAGAATAAATTTCTTACTCTATTTACATTTCTCTTTTTATAGTGGGAGTGAAGATGTGTAAGGGTGGATCTACTTCAGTAGATCGAACATATTACAAGTTCGAACCAAATATGGCCGGGACCATATGTTCGAAGTTGTAATAGTTTCAACACTGAAGGAAAAAAAGAAAAAAACAAAATAAACAGAACTAAACTGCTTTAGCAGGGGGGCTATGCTCCCCTGCACCCCCCACCCCTTACTTAAATATACCAACTCCGAGATCGTATTACGTTGCGGAAATGGGAAATCTTCCCGTTCCTCTCTGTATGCGGATATCCATTCAGTCCATTCGGACTTTTAAATGTTCGAAGTTATGGTCTCGGCCATATCGTCTTCGAACATTTAAAAGTTCGATCTACCGAAGGGGACCCATAAGGGTATATATGGTGGACAAGGACGTTGGCAACCTATGGAAATGCCACAGATGGTTCTGTTAGTATCATCCCTAACAAACTCAGATGTTGCTGATACAGTGAGTATACCTATTTTTCTAGAGAGTTACAAATTCAGCTTGCCTATGATTCAATTTTCACCATCAGTATTTTACTGAATAATACTTGGGACACACTGGATGGACCTGATTTCTGTCTTCATTCTGTACTACTTCAACTTAATGAATGTGTCTGTTTTTTAATTAAACAAAATAATATGCAGTGGCTGTTTGTAATTTTCTACAACTTTAAAGGATATCAGGTTACATTATGTGTACAGCTATTGTTATCAAGCCAGTACCTAATATACACCAGCAGTAATATACAATCAGGAAAGGTTGTTTTATAATCTGCTAGGTAGTGTTTCAGGCCAAGAAATCAATAGATGGCTTACATATCCATCAATCCATCTGTCCATCCACAATCCTTTTTTCCTGTTTTTGCACACAGGGTGATATTGCATAATACCCTGAAAGTTTATGTGGCACGTATCTGCTTAAGCAGCTGCTTCTAAGAGGGAATGAATCATGAAATTATGTCACCTGTACATCTCTGAGATATTTGTAACAATAGTGGAGCATCATTATTGAAAAAGAGTCTGAAAAATGAAGGGTGTCAAGAACCGTTAAACACAGAATGAAGCAGTGTAGTAAAGAAATACATGTCCCATCTGAATATGTACAAAATATGAAAGAATGAATAGCACATAAAAGTTATCAATGTTATATAAACCAATTTGAAAAAAGTGAAAAATAAAATTAGATATCATGATTTCTGTTTATGATATCAGTGCCACAGATGCATGGAGACTGAGTTCAGTGACCTGTTTCAAGAGAACATATTTTGATGTTTAAAATGAGTGGCTAATAGTTTCTTGCTGCAAATGGGACAAAAGAAACAATCATATTTGTACTAAATTTGAGCTGTTTACCAGTAGCATCTCTCTTTCATGGCCTGAAAGTTCAGGCTTCTCCACAGATTCATAGATTGTTACTAGGCTAATGACCAAGGGGGCCTTTCTGAGCCAATGCAAGTTTTCCTGAAAGAATAATCCTGTCCTGTATCCAGATAGGACATTGAGAGACAGACATTTACAAGCTACCTCTGTCCATAAGGAACATGGGTGCCAGGTTCACTGTAAAATTCCTCAACCACCTGCAACACTTATGCTATAGGAGGTATAATCTTCACTGGAGTATTGAAGGCATCACATGATCAAAAGGCATTGTAGCAGTAAGAAGATTATCCAGAGTATAAAGTATTTCTCAGTGAGTACAAATAAACAGTGAACCTGTGAATGTAATGGAAATCTAGAGGCTGTGTTCCACGAAACCCAGAATGTAATTCTGACAACCTCAGCTTCACTCAGTGTTATCAGATTATTATCACTGAAGGCTAGAAGATGCCATAAGCATTACATAGGAACAAATCCCACCAAATTTTATGTCACCAAGGGCTCTGACATGGCTCCATATTAAGGGAATATTTTCCTTAAATATTTTACCTTATGAATAAGGTTGTTTCTGTATTGCACAGGTGAGCAGACATATGGTAATGCTTACCTAAAATTCAAGTAATTTATCATGAGCTGTACTTTCCATCTTGCCATTTTTGTACAAACACAGCAAATATTGTCAAACATTTGGGATCTCTAGAGCTGTCTCTGAGACACAGAGAATTAAAGCCATAACTGCACTCAAGATGGCATAGGATTGATTAATAACCTTGGCGTAGGATTGATTAGTAACCTAAGCTCTGAGAGAGTGCTGGGGAGAAGTCAAAGTGAATGGCAGGTGCCGTCTCACTCATCCTGGTGCATAAGATGGCATTTTGGTCCTCTGCAACACTCATGTCCTTTGGAGGCTGGGTATGTTAACAAGTGCAGCATAAAGGGACAGGGATAAGTACCCAAAAAGCTGCACTTGCACTCTTCAGGAGGCAATGAGCATGCACAGAATCATGTTTTTCAAAGGGCCTGCAATGTGAGGCTTCTGCTACTTGAGGCTGCCATGAGAAAGGATGTAGGGTACAGAAACCTCTGCTGTTTTCCTGGATGACTTGTCTTCCATAGTTGCTTATGAGCAGCTGCTTTCCATGGAATACTGAGTCGGTTGGGTCAAGAGAAGGCTGGCACCTGGCAGGCTTTAGGGAGAAAATACATAAGGAAAAAAAAGCTTAGGATCAATCTGTCATGTTTAAACATTCCTAAAAATTGGCAATGATTATTCTGTCTGTGATCCTGTTTATAATGTCTTACTCCTTTTAGTAGAATTCAAGTGAAAAAGAATCAGGTCTTTTTGTCGCAATGCATTGAATTGTATTTAAGCTAGCAATGTTCTTTTACCTCAGCACACCACAATTTTTGAAGCACAGGAAGCCTCAGGTTCAATGGAGATCTTTGAGGAAGATAACATTAGACCAAGGATTTGCTCACTAGAAAAACAAGTCAGAAACACAACTCTAAATATAACGTAATAGTGAGAAAGAAGACTGAGGTAACTAACAGTGGTAGTTTTCTCCTTTTTGGTTTAGCTAGGCTACATGATGACTTGGAAGAACTGAACATGTTTTCAGTAGCTGAAAATGATCACCAAATTATTGTTTTTTATTCTGGGCTTCTACTCTGTATGTTTAATAATTGAAATATGATGACCCTGAACATCTAAGTAAATTGTAAGAAGTTCACTTGTAGTAGGATTGATGCATTATTACCCAAGCTCACAGCTAAATGGCCCTTGCCAAGTGTGATGTACCTTTTTTTTTATCCTTTTTGAAGGGCATGCTTTAATGAAGGTTGCCCTGATTGTGGACTAGTCAAAAGGCTGGCACTGAATATCAACACTTTGCACTGATATGAGCAGTTTGCCATTTTATATTTTAAGGAAATATGCAAGAATCTGGTAATTTAGTTCTGACTATAGTAAATCCTGTTAAACAAGCTGGCTATATATGCTCATTGATAAGTGTAATTTAGCACTCCTATTTATGTGGTTCATCTTGGGATTTTCTTTTTGAGGACTGTCTGGCATCTGAAGGATCCTAAGATTAGAAGTGAAGGAACTGTGAACTGAACTGTGTCCAACACATGTAACCATACCTGACATAAGTTTGTTTGTTTATCTGTTTTACTAAGTAGTCTCTTTTGCTTAGAATTATTTACTTAATTCACTCTCATATTCTTCTTAAGTCATAGGTGGCTTGTGGTTTAATTCAAAACAGCTTTATTTTTGAGTGTACCTGGTATTTGAGCAGAATTAGGGTGAATTGCTTTCTTAAAAACCTGTGAATTTGTAGCACAGTGTTTGGGCACTTCATTAAAATAGAAGGATGCTATACAGGCTAATGGCATGGAAGGATATGCCATAACTACAAGCCCACATAGGAATGATTAGCTTAATGTTTGATGGCACAGGCAAAGAGGATGTTTTTGCCCAAGTTTGCCCAAATTAAACTGTGGCTCCAATGACAGGGATCTGCAGGGGAGCAGAAGGAGGCTAGGCCAGGAGGATGTGGGCATGGTCATCCAAGCTGGTGATGGTATCCCCTATTCTTGTATGTGTGGGTGCACTCATATGCAGACTAAGCAGACATAAGTAGTCCATGGGATGTTCTGGGTGCTTTTGGCACCATGGGGGAGGGGGGGGTAGTGGTTAGGTTCATAACTGAAAAATGTCCTCATTGCCATGATGATGATGATAACAGCACAAATCCCCTCTTTGGCTGAATGGATAATGGCCTCTTAGAGGCTTGATGTCCTGTATCCAAATAGGACATTGACAGTTAGGTATTTTATAAGCTGCCTCTATCCATAAGAAACATGGTTGCCAGGCCTGGTGTAAATTTTCTATTCCCTATCACCTGGTCCAAGTTGTGCTTAAAATGGGTTATAGACAAACACAGCTTCACATATCTATGTCTCCAACATGTTCATTTTAAGTCACAGAGAAAATTAACGACCCTAGACCTTGTATTTCTGATACTGTTTGACTTACAAATTTACAGGAGATTCATAAGTGTGGGCCTTGTAAGCTAGGGATAGAGCACCCATCAGCAATCTATAGGAGACTGAATAGAGAGAAAGGGCTTTCTGGTGTTATGAATAGGGAAAGTTTGTTACGCCTTGTATTATTTTTGTAAGGAAACTCTGAGGTTGCTCTAGTTGCTGCATATGCTTGTTCAGGTATGTACTGAAGGGAGTACTATACTCTATGATTGGTCTGATAAGGGTGGAATACAGTGGGCTAATGACCTCTTTGGACCTAGACGTCATGCCCTTACTTATAAATTGCACAACATAAAAAAATTTCCTCACCACTGTGGCCACATGGTGGTTGAAGGTAAGGCTACTGTCTATGTGCTTACCCAGATCCCTGACCAATGGGTCAACTTTTAGGGACGTGTTATCAACACGGTAATTAGCCGGGATGGTTGATTTCCCAAAAGGTACAATTAAGCATATCTTAGCACTTAGTTTAAGACCTTGGGTTTGGCACCATTTGTTAGTCAGAGATAGGCTTTCTTGAAGAATGCTAGTTTCTACAAGGAAGTGGATGATAACCCCAAGACTGCAATCATCTGCAAACATAGCCAGCCATAAACTTTCATTATTTGCTACCATTTCAGAGAAATAGATGCCAAAATGTAGCAGGCCCAGTATTGAGTGCTGGGGGGGGCTCCACTAGTGACTGACTTCTTGGTGGAGGTGGCCTCACCTATTTTGACCTCCAGGGTCCTATCAATGAGCCAGTTAGCTATCCGCCAATAAAAGAGTTTATATTTAAATTAGTGAGTTAGTCTGTAATGCCTTAATGGGGTATTGTATCAAAAGCCTTGACCAGGTTGAGGTAAGCTGTTTGCACAGTCTTGCCTTCATCCAATGCTTTGGTGACCCTTTCAAAAAATCCACCAGATTTAGTAGGCATGATCTTCCTTTAACAAAGCCTAACTGTAATGGGTCCAGTGGTTGCAGGTTACCTATGTCCTCATTTATCATATCCATGATGATTCTTTCCATGACCTTACATATGAGGCTGGTCAGACTTATGAACCTGTAGTTACTTCGATCAGTGTTTGGACCTCCTTTGTGCAGGGGATTCGCTGTAGCCACCTTCCATTCCTTGGGTACAAAACCTGACTCTAGGCAATAGATGAAAAGTGATTCAAATGGATGAGAGAGGTCATGTTTCATGCTATTTATTAAGCATCTTGGGAGGTTATTTGGGCCCATCAGTACAGTGTTTTTGGCCTTGGAAAGTGGAAACATGGCCCCTGATGTTACCATGTTGGCCATTAGACCTTATACTAATATCCATCACAGAGTCTGAGAACAACATTCTCATTAGAATTAAAATTATTGTCTATCGTGTGAAGCTAGAGGTGATGCAAGGCTAAAAGTGAAGAATTGTAAAATGTGATTATGCTAGGCTGAAGCAAATAAAATGCATCCTCTTTGAGTGTTGTTTTTTCATCTGTTTCTGGCATGTTGATTGGCAATGTACGTTACTTAGTAAAAACTTTTGTTTGCCTGGATGTTAAAGGGTGGAGTGCATAACACTCAACTATACTGAATTTCTCAGTATTTACCGGTTTTGAGATGAAAATAATGGGGTGCCACGAATTCCCAAGTGGCCCCTTTAATTTCCAATTTTCCCAGTTTCTTTTTCAAAATTGCTGATGTCATCACACACTCCCCACATGCAGGGGCATGCTCAATGACCTTGTTGAACAGACTGCCAGCCTTTCGGAATTGGTTGAGGGCTGGAGGGTTTGTGTTTATTTTTCATACAGCACATTCTCTATTGCTGCTGTAAGGGCTGCATTGTAAGTTCGTTTAAGTTTTACTAGTTTTCAGGGCATTGTAAGTTTTCTTTTTTGCTGCATTGTACATTTTCTTTTTTTGCATTTACGTTTGCTTACTGGTTCTCAGGAGTGCCGTAACAATCTCTTTTGCCGTGGTTTGTTTGCTGTAAGAAGGAAGCTGCATGCAGTTTTAATACTTCATGTGCACTGCATCTGCATTTAAGCTGTAATTTAAGTGTGTACTGGAGTGCCGTAAAAATCTGTCTTGCAGTGGTTCATTTGCTTTGCATTTTTAAGAAGGACAATCTCTTTTGCCATGGTTTTGCTCTGCATTTGTAAGGATGCTGCATGCAGTTTTACTGCTTCGTTTGCTCTGCATTTAAGGCTGAGTCCCTCTCTTTCTGTGCCATCATTGTAATTGCATTTAAGGCACTGGGTCTGTCTTTTGCCATGGTTGACACTACATTGAAACTGCATTTAAGGTTCTATTTGATTAAGCTGGTAAACCTTCTAGTCTGTAAAGGGCAAACATCTAGCTGCCATAACCTTTATATCTTGCCAACTTCATGAGACAGCAATGCGCCTGTTTTGCTGTTTTTGCCTGTTTGTTTTCACTTGTACTAAAGAATACTCAGTCTGTTTAGATGTTATAAGGCAGGAAGGACAACAACACTGTCCAATAGCCATTGAAGGGTAATAAAGCAATCCAAAATACGTGAGTTATAACTCTAAAGCTCTAAGGTGATGTCTCTCTCTCACACACACACACACACACACACATACACAAACACCCGCGTAGCCATTGCTTTTACAGTTGTCACAACTATTAGACAGTGATCAATCCCACAGAAAAGCACGTTGGTATGTGTGTGTGTTTAAAACTGTTATATCTTCAGAACTCCAAAAACTTCTCTGAAACTTAATAGACTGATTCCTAACAATAAAAACTATTCCATTGGATCTTTAGGAGAAGTGCAAACAAGGTTTTATTTACTTAAGCTGTAATTTAAGTGCTATAACAATATTTCTTGTGGTTTTCTGGCAAATCAGTGAGAACTGAATTCATTAAATAATGATAGCCATTTACGTTTCAGTCTTCCTATCTTTCAGGAAATGCATGGTAACACAAAACATTTTATAAGAGCAACTTTTCTAAGATTATACAAGCAATGTTTAAAATGTGTCCCTGGTTTTGGGCCTTTGCCCCCCCCCCAATAATTTTTGGCTTATTACAGATTTCTTGTGCTGCATACAGTAGTTCTTCAGGGGAAAAGAAGTTTACTGCTGTAGCTCCCACTGTATTTCATTGTAGAAGTAATAGACTGTAGTTTTCCTTACACTGCAAGGTGGAACTCCTTTTCAGGAATATAAAAGACAATTTGAAAGTGAAAGGGGAGACTGGAACACTAGCTGAATGAGGGAAGACTGAAACACATAGCTGAAGGAAAAAGGGCCTTGCCACATAACTGGGTTTTCTTTTCTAGTGCTTTGGGACAGGGAAGTGAAGTAGCAGATTGAGTCTGTCTCTTGCTGAAATCCTGGATGATGGTATTTTGTGGAATCAGGAGAGAAGTCTGAAACCAGTAGCTCCATGCTTGCTATGATTCAGCAAGAAAAGGAGTTCCCTTGGGCCTAGTACCGAGAAGCCATACATGATTACCAGAGTTCTGGTAGGTGATTTTCTACTTTTCTCATCAGAGGAACCACAGTGCCTGGTCACCAGGATATTCTCGATGGAGTGGTGAGAGGATCTGGCTGTCATTTTATATTTTTATAAGATTGTGGTCCCCCCCCCCAAATGCTTTGTGGATTACAAATAACTGGGATCCATACGAGCTCCAACTTGGGCCCCATCATGCCGGCAGCAAGACTGTAAATAGTCACTGGCCAGTGAACAGGGTATAATAAAATGTTTCATAGTTGGTCTGTTTAGACTTGATCAAGGGGGCAGAGGGTGTTAGTACTGTTGCATGACACTGGATTCTCTCATATTTGTATTGTGTCACTATAAAATGTTATTGTTTAATGATAATGCATTTTGCCATGTTAGTACTGCTGCCTTAAAGAATCTTTACTGCTCAATGACATTGCATTTTCTCATATTTGTATTGTTGCATTATAAATCCTCATTGTTAAATGACATTGCATTTTGCTTGTGTTAGTACTGCTGCCTTCAAGAATTTTGCTGCTCGATGACATTGCATTTTCTCATTACCTATATTGTGTTATGACTCTTTTATTGCCTAATGACATTGTATTTTTTCCCATGTTTGTATTACTGCATTGTAAAGCTTTACTGCTCATTGATATTGCCTTCTTTGTGCATGTTTGAATGTCAAGACTTTCTTCTGTTGAGTTCTGGGGAAGAGGGTGAATGTATGTTTTTATTGCAGGCATATCTCACCTTGCTTTATTGCTAACTGATGCACTGTTGAAATAATTTGTTTATGGTTGTGCTATTGCCTTTTTAAACTAGATGTGTCACCTAGAATAAAATATGTCCCTTTTGCCACCTTGGTGTGTGGGGCCTATAGGGGTGTCACCAGAGTCAGGTAGGAAGGAACCCATATCTCTACAGCTACACCTGTGGATGCGCTACACTGCTGCTTATGCCAAGTCTTTGTGTTTGTTGTTAGTAGCACAGTAAGTAAAATACTTGCTTTTGATGCAGAAGGCTGTGGGTACTACTTCCACAGTATGTAGCTGGACTGCTGATACTGTATTGTGTCGTACTTTTAAAGGGGGGTGGCTGATGCTGAAGCAGTTCATTTTGTTTTTATAAAAGAAAATTGTATTTTAATTTTGCATTTTGCACAAGTTCAAGGTTTATATTAATATAAATATAACACTATTCTCTTTATTTTGTGTTTTATGATCATATTTTTTTCTGTTCTTCAGCTTGCGTTTAAAAGTTGGTATCCCACAATTCCACCAGAGTAGGCCGGGGTTACATAATTTTGTATGTAAATCTTATGTTAATCACCATACAGATTTGTACCTATTTTTTATGGGCCTTTGTCTAGATTTTTGTTATTTCCGGGTTGAGAGGTATGGTGGAGCGAGGGGCTAGTTCAAAGACAAGATGGCACCTTCTCTTAAGATAACAGACAAGGATGAAACAGCATTGGAATGCAATTGTCATTGAAACATTTTAAGGCCCATTTGGGTTGAATTAAAGAAGAAGCAGGCGTGAAGGTGTTGGGATAAACTCATACTGTTGTGATGGGTGTGGGGCTAGCTGGTTTATGACCATTCTCAGTAGCAACAATGAAGTCACACATGGACTTTGGATATATAATTGTGACTTAATGAAATGTTGAGAGTCTAGTGTGAAGTTGCTGTGAGAACATCCTATCTGTGGAAGTTAGCTAGTCATTTTAAGGTACAGTACTCCTTGTAGCAGCTAGCTAGAAAACTTAACTGGAGTTAGATTTTTCTGTATGCTTTCTATCTCTGTTTAATGTACTTTACTTTAATCTTCTTTGTGTGCCAACCTGTGTATATTTTATTTGGTATTTGTGCTATTTCCTTTATTTAAGTAAAATCCATTTTAATTATCTTTAAGCTATCATGACTGGTAGTTATTTATTACAAGAGTATTTATGCACTGTTGCTTAAATGAGAAGAGGGTAACCATTTACACTGAGGAATAACACACTGTAAGGACCACGTTTTTGAGACTGCTTTGGTCAACTACCTGTAAAAGAGATATCAAGTGGCACAATCAGAGCATACCAGTAACTGGAAGTCTCTGACTTTCTTCAGAGTGGTGGCAGTACTACCAGGCCCAGGAAGAAAGCTATGTGGAATTGGAGGATTAAACAGCCTTCCTTGGAAATTGTGTGCATGTGCATGAATGTGAAAAATAATACTTTTAGTGAAAGGCAGTTACTGTGGATAGAGGAGCACTGGGAGACATTGGTTCGCGGAGAGAGTGGTGTAGCTCTGAAAGTGAATAGTGTGCAGTCTAATTTGGGTGTGGAAGTTGGAGACCCATACCCAGGACAGTAGTGCACAATCCCTCTATGCTCTTGGTGCCAAGGTTTATTTTGTGGATTATTCATTGAAACAGACTGGGTAACAGCATCTTCTTCACATTTAGTGGCATTGTTTGCAGCGATTCCTTCACACCATGATTCCTAGATTTTTAATTATTTTATCATTTTATAATTACAAATTCTTCTCACTTGACACCAGGAGACATGGATATGATATGGATTCATAAGATTCTGTCAGGAAGGTGAGATGGAGTCACACTGAACAGTAAGGGCTGAAGGGGAAGAGGAGGGGGCCACATGCATCAGGTTATATAAACTGACTACACTCTGGATCTGTAAAATTACTTCTTCAAAGATAGGACTGCAGTCCCATGGGACTGACATTAGGAATGTGTGACTTAGAGGGAATGCATTGAGGCATTTAAGAGTGTATGGGTAGTTGCAAAAAAGGTGAGGGGAAGGGAGGGGAGCAATGATTTAGAAGTGAAATGTTATATGCACTTAAGGGACAGATGGAACAGGACAATTGTCTCTTCTTCCAGCAGCGAATGCACTATAATATAGTTTTGTAAAGCATATTCAGTCTGCCACAGTGGAAAGAAATAGTGGATAAGAGGATATGGTCTTTAGCCTTAGCTTATCACTCTTTCTTTCTTGATGAATCTCTTGTAAATTGGGTCACTATAGAATGTAGTAGAGGTTTGTAATGCAGCCTAGAACAAAGACGTTATCTACAGATCATTTTCTGATGAGGAGTTAAAGACAAAATGAAAAATGGAATCATTGTGATAATACAGAAAGAAATACAGATCATTTTAATGAGGGATTCTAATGTGCCCAATGTTAGTTGCATGCCCCCCCCCTAAAAAAAAAAAAAAAACAAGACCAGTGGTAACTTTCAAAGAACAGATTTTAAGCAGCAGGTACTAGACTCTAGTTTTGACAAATTAGTGCTGAATTTTATGTTCTCATATGGAGACAGAATAGGAAGTCATACATGAAAATGGCAGCCATTCTGGATTGTTGAATCACTGCATAGTGTGGTTTGGGATATCTGCCACTGAAATAATGATGACTCACTGAATGCAGTCTCCCTGAGTGCAATTCCCTAAATGTATAAGTCTCAGAATGCTTTTTCGATTCATCTGCTGTGCCTGTGAGATCACTGGTGTGTGTGTGTGTGTGTGTGTGTGGTGTGTGTGTGGTGTGTGTGTTGTGTGTGTGTTGTGTGTGTGTTGTTTTTCACCATAGCAGGGCATTTATCTTTTCCATATGACTTTGTGACCATGACTTTAAGGAGTTTCCCACTTAGGGGGTTGCTGGTGAAATGTTTTGTTATGGATGAATCCTTCAGTATCACCTGCGCTTTTGTCAGGTGCATTTTTGATGAGTTTGTCTCATCCACTTTGCTGCTGGTGGGTCATCTGTTAACCTCTCATAGTGCATATGTGTTCAACATCAACTTAAGTATATAATCAGACCAAAAAAAGTTGCAGTTCTCTGCTTCATAATAGCAGATTTAAAAATGGTCAGTGTCTCAGAATTTCCTTAATGAAAAGCCATAAGATATGTACAAAACTACAAATAGATACACAAAACCTCCCCTTTCAGAAACTGTATTTAGAGCACAACCTAGAGCTGTTTACTGAATTTCCTGTTTGCACTTATTTTTAAAATCGTTTTTTTCTCAAAACTTGCATTTTATCTGTCTTTGGCCTAGCACTCTTGTGTGGGGTCATTTACTGCACTGTTATAACTTGTTGATACTTGTGAACCTCTGCTATCTGTGAAAAAAACAAAAAAACAAAAAAAAATCTTGCTTTTCTCCCCTCTTTTCTGAGATTTAAAAAAGTTCAGTTACAGGCTTGCTGTTCTTGAACTGTTTGTAAGTTTCTGTGAGGCCATTTTTTGCTTGGGCTAAAGGGAAGTCTCTCTGTTGATCAGTGGCAGTGAAAAACATTGAGCAGCCTGCCTGCCCCTGTGGGAGTGGTTACTGACTTGAAACTGTAATTTTATTGGCCATTTAGGGTCAATTCCAAAACTCCTTCATCTTCCTCTCTTAAAACCTGGTTGCCTCGTGGTTTTGGCATCTTTTCAGGCTTGCTGGCTGTTGGTGAAGCACCCACCAAGAGGAGAAAACGCTGGGAGAAGAAAGGAGCCACTTTTGAGATTTTAAGTATTTTTCCTCTGTTTATTGCTAAGTTTTTCTGCATAGCTGCCTATTTTGAGCATTTTCTGGCTTGTTAAACTTGATTTCTGCATTAGTAACTGTATTTAGAGCACTGAATTTCCTGTTTGCACTTATTTTTAAAATCGTTTTTTTTTTCTCAAAACTTGCATTTTATCTGTCTTTGGCCTAGCACTCTTGTGTGGGGTCATTTACTGCACTGTTATAACTTGTTGATACTTGTGAACCTCTGCTATCTGTGAAAAAACAAAAACAAAAAAAATCTTGCTTTTCTCCCACTTTTCTGAGATTTAAAAAAGTTCAGTTACAGGCTTGCTGTTCTTGAACTGTTTGTAAGTTTCTGTGAGGCCATTTTTTGCTTGGGCTAAAGGGAAGTCTCTCTGTTGATCAGTGGCAGTGAAAACATTGAGCAGCCTGCCTGCCCCTGTGGGAGTGGTTACTGACTTGAAACTGTAATTTTATTGGCCATTTAGGGTCAATTCCAAAACTCCTTCATCTTCCTCTCTTAAAACCTGGTTGCCTCGTGGTTTTGGCATCTTTTCAGGCTTGCTGGCTGTTGGTGAAGCACCCACCAAGAGGAGAAAACGCTGGGAGAAGAAAGGAGCCACTTTTGAGATTTTAAGTATTTTTCCTCTGTTTATTGCTAAGTTTTTCTGCATAGCTGCCTATTTTGAGCATTTTCTGGCTTGTTAAACTTGATTTCTGCATTAGTAACTGTATTTAGAGCACATGAGTTGTTTACTGAATTTCATGTTTGCACTTATTTTTAAAATCGTTATTTCTCAAAACTTGCATTTTATCTGTCTTTGGCCTAGCACTCTTGTGTGGGGTCATTTACTGCACTGTTATAACTTGTTGATACTTGTGAACCTCTGCTATCTCTGAAAAAAACAAAAAAAACAAAAACAAAATCTTGCTTTTTTCCCTACTTTTCTGAGATTTAAAAAAGTTCAGTTACAGGCTTGCTGTTCTTGAACTGTTTGTAAGTTTCTGTGAGGCCATTTTTTGCTTGGGCTAAAGGGAAGTCTCTCTGTTGATCAGTGGCAGTGAAAAACATTGAGCAGCCTGCCTGCCCCTGTGGGAGTAGTTACTGACTTGAAACTGTAGTTTTATTGGCCATTTTGGGTCAATTCCAAAACTCCTTCATCTTCCTCTCTTAAAACCCTCTTTTGCATGGTTTTGCACATTTTTGTGCATAGCGCAACAGCGGGCAGCGCCGCCTAATTAGGTTTAAACTATTCCTGGCTCCACAAAGTCTGCTCTTCACTTTTTCCCTTAGAACTGCTCTACCTCTCAATTTAAACACCATATTCTCATTCTAAGGCCCTTCACTGGTCCAATTAAGTAATCCTACAAGTTAGCAGTATTAAACCATAAGCACTACTTACTCTTATACTCTCAACGATTACCCTGTCCTCTATTGGTCCGTCTTAAATTCAATTTCCCTATATTACTCTAGCATGTCCAAAGGTCAGTCAATGGTTTCCTCTCCAGTCCAGCTGGTGAATCTGGGAATTTTGAGGCAATATTACAACTGTCTCATGTACACGGACAACCCTCTCCTCCTCCAAACACATTCAAATATATGTGAGAGATGCAACTATTTAGCCAAACTGGAGGCTGAGCTCTCTCATATCAAAACTGGTGTAACCAGTCAGGAGGAGAAGGTAACCTCACACAACACAATTCCAGTATTGCATAGTCCCACCACATCAGCAAACCAAACACATAAATACACAAAAACATACTCGGAGGCTCTAAATAAAAATCTACCTAAGCAACAGAGACCTCCAAAGCAGACATCGAAGCAAACGCTACCTCAAAACAAAACATGCACAACACATAGCCCACAAAGTCAGTGTGCCAAGCAGCCACAGCCCTTAAGGCTGAATAACACACCTGATACTCTTGTAATAGGTGACTCTATTGTCAGACACACTGACGTCCCGCTCACCAGGCTGAATAAAGAGAAGGTCACGGTGAGATGCCTGTCGGGTGCTAGGATCCTCCACATAATGCAAGCACTCAGGTCACTCCAAAGCAAATACAAATATGACTCAGTCATTGTACATGCTGGTGTGAATGACCTGAGATGTACCTCCCTGGACTACATGAAAAGAGACATAGAGGAGCTCTCTGATCATGTAGCCCAGGCTGGTATGACCCTGACCTTGAGCAGCATCTTACCCTCACCTGGAATGATGCCACAGTACAAAGACAAAATGATCGATTTTAACAATTGGCTAAAATTTTGGTGTTATTCAAAGGGGATCCAGTGTCTGTCAGCCTGGGATGACATGCTCGATAAGCCACGTTGCTTCGCTAGGGACGGCTTGCACCTGTCACCACTGGGCTTTCGGATATTGGAAAAGGCTCTTGCCACCCCCATAGTGCCTTTTTTAGGCAAGGCTCAAAAGTCAAACCCACCCCTATAGACAGCACAAGGAACAAGAAACTAAGGGTAATGCTGCTAAACGCCAGAAGTCTTAACCTCAAGATGCACGCACTCGAAGCTCTCCTCAGTATGGAGAACATCGATATCTGTGCAGTGACAGAAACCTGGTTCAAGGCTCCAGAGAGCACCCCAGCACTACCAGGCTATACCTCATATCATGCTTTTCGGCCCCAAAACCCAGAGAGAACCACAAAAGGAGGGGGAGTTTCCATATTTATCAAGGATATCCACACCTCCAGGTTAGTAGCATTGCACAAAGTATCTGAGACCATCTATGTGCAACTAACAGTGGGCAAGACTGCTTTTCAGTTTATAGCATCCTACAGACCACCCTCTCAAAGTCAGGAATCCCACTCGGCTTTCCTGAAAGCACTGGAGAACATGAAGATCTCTCCGAACACCATTATATTGGGTGACTTGAACTACCCAAATATTGACTGGGAGCACTACTCAAGCCCCAGCACCTTAGCCCAAAGGTTCCTGGAAATTATAAACTCAAATGCTATGGAACAACTAGTCACCACTCCCACAAGAGGGGACAACATACTAGACCTGATCATTACCAACATGGGGACTCTATGCTTCACACCAGAAGTATATCCCTCATTGGTAAGATCAGACCATAAATTAATTTCACTGGATGTCCACATCCCGACCCCACCCCAGCCCAGAAAACCACAGTGAAAAACTTCTCAAAAGTGAACTTCTCACTTCTCAAAACCGAAGTGGAATCCTTCAAGGCCCCAGGGCCAGTGGAAACTATGGCCCAAACTGCAGAATCTTATATAAACGCATTCTACGGACATCTCCAGGAATGCATGGATCATGCTATCCCAAACAAAACCAAGACCCAATCATCCAAAGGCAGGCGTCCAGTCTGGTGGACCCCTGCCATAAATAAACTGTACAACAGAAGGAGGAAGCTACTACATGATAGAGCAAAATCCCTAATAGGGAAGGCATCTCTGATCAGTACTAGCAAAAAATTACGATCCCTCATAAAATCCTCCAAGGCAAGCTTCGAGGGAAAAATTGCACAGGACACCAAAGACAATCATAAGGCTTTTTTCAGTTATGTTAGAAACCTGGGATGCAACTCCTACACTTGTTCTGAGTTGATTATAAATGACAAAAAATACACTGAACCCACAGACATCGCCAATATCCTGGCAGACAGGTTCAGTGCAAACTTCTCCACCCCCTCCCCCCCAAAAGAGCAAGTATCTATCCCGGCAGAGGGCTGCCTCCCAAACATCTCTGATGCTCAGGTGAAGGCTGCCCTCTCCAAAGCAAAAAACACTGCTTCCATGGGACCAGATAGCGTCCCAAGTTGCATCCTACATGAACTCCAGGAGGAACTAATCCCTCAAATAAAACAGCTATACAATCTCAGCCTCACTACAGGATATGTGCCCACAGAATGGCGTACAGCAACAGTGGTCCCACTCCACAGAGGTGGAGCCTCTACGGACCCCAGAAACTATCTCCCCATAAGCCTGACTAGCTTAGTCTGCAAGGCTATGGAGAGGATCATCATGGAGCTCATAAACAAAGACATTGGGGGACCTACAGACACTAGATCCTACCCAGTACGGGTTTGTCAAGGGCAGATCCTGCCTTTTGAACCTGGTTGACTTCTTCAAAACAGTCACCAAAGCCATAGATGAAGGGAAGGTAGTCCACACAGCCTATTTGGACCTTGCAAAGGCATTTGACACAATACCCCACTCGGGCATCATAGATAAGCTATCCAGCTTAAATATAAACCCCTATATCACAAGATGGGTCTCAAACTGGCTCAAAGACAGAACCCACAGAGTGAGAGTTGCTGGAGCCATGTCAGACTCGAAACCGGTCACAAGTGGCGGCCCACAGGGTTCTGTCCTGGGACCACTCTTGTTCGGTATATACTTTTCCGAGGTACAGGCAAACGTGGGAGGACTATGGCTCACCAAGTTCGCAGACGACTGCAAACTGGGCACCATAATCAACTCTCCAGCTGACACAAACATCCTTCAAAAAGGTCTCACAGAGACAGATAACTGGTGCCAGCGCCATGGTTTAAAGCTAAATGCCAAAAAATGTATAGTCATACCCTTTGGCAAAAACAATGTGCCCACAAATTACCACATAGGCGGAAACCCATTAAGTACAGAGAAAGTTATTAGGGACCTGGGGACCCAAGTTGATAGCAATCTCTCCTTTGAAAACCACATTGCCAAAGTGGTTAGAAAGACCTTCTACATAGCCCACCTCATCATGAAGGGTTTCACATCTAGATCAAGAGAGGTAATCGTGCCCCTTAATTCATCCCTCATCAGGCCCATCATAGAATACAATGCCCCTTTTGGGATGTACCTTACCTGACACCTGCAGCAATTAGAAAGACCCCAAAAGTATCTCACCAAAAGGATCAAGGGTCTCAAACAGATGCCATATGCCGCTCGGTTAAAAAAACTCCAGCTCTACTCAGTTGCATACTGCCTACTTCGAGGCGATCTATGCCTGACATACAAAGCTATGTCAAATCCAGAATTAATGGACATGCTCCACCTCAGTAAATCTAAATCGCTTAGAGCCACACGCTCGAGGGACTTGAACCTCAGCACAAAAATAAATAGAACTTGCTGGAGGGACAAGTTCATAACCCAGAGGCTCCCTTCGCTCTGGAATAGAATTCCAGTTCATGTGAGGCAGAGCACCTCACTGAATCTCTTCAAGAAGAATCTTGATAGGTGGATGGGGGATCGTAGGTTTGTCCCAGGGATTACTCCCGTGTCACTATTAGACAGAGGCACAGTAAACTAAACCTTAAAAAGGGCACAGTATACTCAAATCAAGGGGTGGCGTAAGCCATACAGAATCGGGCTAGGCTTATAATTGCCTCAGGGCAGATAGCCTAGTATGAACCTATGAACCTATGAAACCATTGTTCAAACTAATATGCAAATCACAATTCACAAAAAGGGTTATTTGGTATTGAAATAATATGGTATGAAAGCAGGGAAGAAGACAAAGCATTTGTAACATAAGGAAAACAGAAGGAAGAAAACAGAATACAATGCCAGAAAAAAAAATACAGAACAAAATGGCTAAGAAGGTTTGAAAAACAAAGGCCCATAATGATGAAACTGTGTCCAGTTCAGTAAAGAAGGGAGGGAAAACATTTTAAAAGTACAAAAGAAAGAAAATAAACATAAAGGAAGAAGCAGTGTAGCTCAACAAAACGAGTAGAAATTGATGGTCTAAAAGTCAGTTACTAAATTAATATATCAAGAAAGAGAAGGGGAAAATTGGTAGGTCACTGGATAAGGAGTTTGGTAATACCATTTAGAAAAAGGTCAATACATTTTCACTGATGTATAAGGAATAGGGGCTGTTGAGATCAAATGATAAACGGTAATACCACTAACAGACGTTTTAACAAATCATTGGAAAAGGGAAGGCTTTAGTCAATACCAGTTGTAAAAATTCTAGAATTACTGTAAATCAGTGGCTCAGAAAGGCATATGACAGTGGGACATCACAGGTTTTAAAATGTTAGCAAGATGTTGTGTGGGTTTAAGGATTGCACTGCACATACAATTTCTGCTTAGGTGGCAGGATATAGAAGTTTTTTGTAAATGGGCTCCAGTGATATAAACAAACTGCACAAACAGAACATCAAAAACGCCAGCACCACAGATAGAATCCTTGAAAAATGTATTTTTTATTGATGTATACAAAGGTATCCAATGAGGGATGCTACACAAGAGAGTGCAGAGAAAATGAGATGAGGCTTAGTAAGAAGGGATGAACAGTCTGAAACATAAATCCCTAAACTAAAAGCAAAAATGCAGACAATGCATTCGAAAAAACAAAAGCCCCGGACGGGATTACTCCAGTAAACATGAAGCAACAACAATTAATAAGAAAGTAAGCCTTGTTTGGTCATATTTAATGTCATGAACTCAAACAGTGTGAAGGAGCACCAAGATCGAACGGCCAAATTATGAGATACATGGTAGCATCAATTGTAAAAAGCAAAAAGTCATTAACTGTATAATTGTTTTAAGGCCATCTCTGTAGTATTATGAGTATTATACACAACTGTTTACTAGGAATGCTAGAGGAAGACAAAAAAAAAATAAATAAATGGTTCAAAGTCTGCATCACAAGCTACAGTAGCAAAACAGAAGAGCTCACTGTAATCTGGAAGAAAGCAAGCAGGGGTAGAACATGATAGTAAATTTACAACTGCAGGAAAACTATAAAGTCCAAGTGAGAACTGTGATTGAAAATTAAAAAGATATAAGCAAATAAAAGATGGATAAATTCAAGGTAGATTTTCAGGGGAGGTAATGGGAGCATGATTTCAAAGCAAGAGTAGTAGATAATTAGCGCACTTTTCACAAAGAGATAGGGTAAAACAATAATGCCGTTAAAGCATAGATAAGGCGGACATTCATACTGAAGGTAGGCAAAATAACTTGTTTGCCGAGTAGGATTTTTTTATTCATTTGTTTACTAGAAAAGCTCCCTAGGTGAGAATGTATTCAGAGTGGGGTGACCTAGGACTTGGATCCTTGACCTACTTACAGGCATGCAGCATGCAAGTGGAGACTGGGAAGTTAAGTTCGGGTCTGTAGAACAGTTCCAATTATTAGAAGCTCATTGGCTAAACCCAGGGGTGGCCTAAGGTGAAATGCTGCCCTAAACAAAAGACTTCATAGCACTCTGGCTCAATGGTGCTCCCCACTGTTCCCCTTCTCCCTCTGTGCTGGCCTCCTCGCACCATCCAGGTTACTTTTTTTGTTTATTCAAACTTTGTTTTACACTTTGGATTTTTCCTGAATTCTTTTAATATACCCTAATTGGTCAAGACTACCCTGTAATAATTTTAGAGGTAATAACTATATTAAGCAATGGGGTTTAACGTCTAAGGTCTGCTAGCCACACAGAAGACATTGGGTTCTAGATAGTTTTAGGTACATTTCCGAGCTGTTTTTGTTGCATCCTTTTAATCCAATGATGGCCTAAACAAAATGAGTATAGAAAGAAATACAGTCTTATTTTCTTTCTTTCCTTTAAGCAAAAAAGTAAATTGTTTCCCAGGCTGAATGTTCGAAACTGGCTAAATAGAAGTTAATTTCTTGTGATATCATATAAATCAGATCTGGGAATACTACTTGCCTCTCAACCCTCCCAAAGGGAAAAGGGAGTCAGCTTCTCTGTACCCCATTAGATTCAGGTGAAAATGAAAGTACAAATGTCCACAGTTATATATTTCATATTGCTACCGTCATACATGTACACAACATTCCTCCTCTACCCTTACCGTGAAAAGATAGGTACCTTTTTTGTAGTTCCAATGTCAGGCTGATATGAAAGTGAAAGAAAAAACATAATGCAGTAATTATATTTCAGCTTGTTGCTATCAGACATGTATACATGACATGTCCTAATACCTCTACCCGCAAAACATAGCAACCTGTATACACATCTGATGTCTGATTATAAGTGAAAAAAATCATGATCACAATAATGTATTCCACCTTCTTACTCCAAGACAGTACACTGCCCCTTCACAAGCTATAGAGATTATTTATACACTTATCTGAAATGTGACTGTGAGGAAAGATAAAGAAACAATGACCACACTGCCCCTTGAGACTAAACAAGTTATAGTGATCTTTTTGCCTCAACTTTGAGGTTTGGGTTTGATGAAAATTAAAATAATAATTACCACACTGACCTTATCCCCAAAGCAAGATATAGAGATATTTTGTGCACTCCTCTGAGCATTTTTGAACAATAAATGACATGTTAACTGTTTTTTTTTGTTATACAGAAGATTTATGTATGCACTTGGCAATGCTGTGTGTGCCCACAGATAAATAACCAGAGATACCATTTTCACACACACACACACACACACACACACACACACACACACACACACACACACACACACACACACACACACACACAATCACTTTATTAGCTCTGAAGCTTGATTTTGATAAAACAAAATCCACAGTAACATATTTCTGCTTCATTACATAAATGTATGACAGTCTGTTGAGTGTTTAACTCAATCATAGTAGCAGGGTCAGTCATTTTCATCCACAGACAGCCCCCATACTGAGCAGTTATAACCACATTTTGTTGACTACATATACTTATGTTGTCAGGTTGTGGTAAAAGTAACTAATGATGGTCATAGCAATATATTTTAAGGCTCTTTCACACAGGCACACAGTAGCTTCAGTAAAGTATTCCAACTCACTTCACAGATAGACACAGTAGTCTTGCAAAGCCAGTTTAATAACTATTTAAATTGAGTGACAAACCACTTAGAGATCTATCTGATTATGGAAAACATAATGGCAACTGCATGGTACTTCAAGTTTGTTTCACACAGACAGTAACCAAGGTATTTCAGTTTCCTTTACATAAATAATGTCATCTTGAAAAGCCAGAATAATTAGCAACTGATAACAGAGTCACTAATTCACATTTATATATATCCCCTGTATCCAACAATGATAACTACTTTGCCGTCTACATATATATATATATATATATATATCTGATATCTGCCTGTAATAGAATTTGAAAAAAGTAATTGTAAAGCATTTCACCTCTATTTCACACAAGCATTCACTTGCTAGTCCAGTCCTACAAAGCTGTCTACTAATCATTTCTGGTTGCCTTCTGGCATTAACAAAAACTTATCTTACACTACAACTAATTGAAGCTTCTGCAACTTTTCCCACCAGGACTTTACCATTTACTTTACAGTTTCAGTTTGTGGTCTTTCTGCTCTGTCCTTTCCATGATCTAGGCAACAAATAAGGTATATCCTGGTTGGAGAGAGCAAGAAGTCTGCCTATGTCACTTATCCATAAGCCTAGTCATGCCTAAACCTAATGCACCTTGGTACCATATTTTACATTTAGTGGTTTATCCAACAGGATGGAAATTGGGCAGACTATATGGACTAAGTGGGATTGATCTTTGTTTAAAATGTACTTATGTGTTGATAGAGCATTACAAATAAAATATGTTTTAGACTATTTATGACAGTTATGTCTATTCTTAGGAGTTACAAGGCAATTTATTTTCATGACCATTAATGCATTGCTAGTACCCAACCTTAGACTGCACCTTTTGTCATAGACAGCATGGCAAGTCAGTCCTAGAATAAATTTGCAGGTACCCATCCAATCATTCAGCTTTTTTTTGAAGGGTAGTAATGCATCACACTGCTTAACTTGCAAGGGACATTTATTCCAGAGGTGGGGGGGGGGGGCTGCATAATAAAGCTATCGCACCACTGAGTTCTGTTGATCTGCTGATGAAGATTTATGACCGTGGTTTTGGTGTTCTGCTATTAGAATTGTGGAGATACAGTAGATCAAGTCGAACAGGGTCTTTATTGGCATGGCAGGTGAGGCACAGATCACCCCTCAAGTCTCTGTAAGATTTTGAGAAAAAGGATAGAGATTCAATCTTTAAACCCATAATGTTATTTATTTATTTATTTAACATTTGTTTACTGGGAAAGTCTGACTGGGACAGAGCCCATTTTCAGCACAGGCCTGGGGAGAAATGTTCTAGATGCATGTCTTTGGAATGTGGGAGGAAAACAGAGCACTAAACCAAACCAGTGGTCTGAGTGCCCAAGATAAAAACTGGTAAACCTGAAGTAAGGCACACATGGAGCTCAGCAAAATGGACAATTGCTTTAATAAACAAGCACAAAAACAATCCACAGCAAGCTAAATCACAGCAGCATAGCACAGCAAACGAAATTGCAAAGCACAAGTAACAGCACAATAACGCTGTAAAGTTAATCCACATACATTTTCGTCACAATAACTTCATCAAATACCTAACCTCTCTTCCTTTGATGAATAAATAAACTAATCTAATTCAAATGAACCAATGAGTGAACAAATTCAATTACACATGCAAAATGCATTAAAACACATGAACCTTAAAGGTGAATGAATCTAAAAGTTAAAACCAAAAGTATATATAATAAATAGATATGTATATCTATTTTGTTATATAAAATGCTTCAAACATAAACTTTAGTTAAAATTGCTTTGCTAAATATAATACTTACATTTAACAAAGCAATTTAACTAAGGTTTATGTTTGAAGCATTTTATATAACAAAATATATATACATATCTATTTATTATATCTCTTTATTATATATACGTTTGGTTTTAACTTTTAGATTCATTCACATTTAAGGTTCATGTGTTTTAATGCATTTTGCATGTGTAATTGAATTTGTTCACTCATTGGTTCATTTGAATTAGATTAGTTTATTTATTCATCAAAGGAAGAGAGGTTAGGTATCTGATGAAGTTATTGTGACGAAAACGTATGTGGATTAACTTTACAGCGTTATTGTGCTATTGCTTGTGCTTTGCAATTTTGTTTGCTGTGCTGTGATTTAGCTTGGTGTTTTGTTCATTAAAGCAGTTGTCCGTTTTGCTGAGCTCCGTGTGTGCCTTACTTCAGGTTTACCAGGAAAACAGAGCACCCAGAGGATACTCACGTGAATGCAGGGAAGACAAGCAGACTCCACACAGAAGGCATCCCAGCCAAGAATTAAAGCCGAGATCCTCTTGCTGTGAGATGACATTGCTAACCACTGTGTCACCCAATCATCTTGGTTATGAAACTTTGGGACTTCTGTAGTTGTTTGATATGTCTTGTGTGGTATATCCTGAAGGGTGTTGTACTCAATAATTGGTCTAATCAATGCTGAATGTGAAGAAACAATGACTTCTTTATATCTGAATGATATAGCAATTATGTGAATGAACTAACTTGTCAATACATAATTAAAATATTCCATATCACAGTATGTCAGTATCAGCAAGTAGCATTTGAACTCTTTTAAGTTTAAAACTGTGTATTACTGTTTATAATCCATTACTTGTCACCTGTCATGCTTAGTAGAAAATAAACATGCAATTATACAAAAGTTACTGAATAAGATCTTAGAAACGTATTGCTTTATATTGTTTGCTGTATTCTGACTACTTAATTTGTTTTTGTACCTTCAGTCCTTACTGCACCTGACAATTTGCATAAGTGTGATATAAAGTTACTTGTAGACAATGTGTTTAAAACAATATGTTGTTGTGTCTTTTGGCTTTTCCCGGTTAGGGGTCGCCACAGTGGAACTCCGGTCCGCTAATGATTGGCAGTTGAT
This sequence comes from Protopterus annectens, assembly GCF_019279795.1. Lineage (NCBI taxonomy): Eukaryota > Metazoa > Chordata > Ceratodontiformes > Protopteridae > Protopterus > Protopterus annectens. Next base: position 451,406,074 of record NC_056748.1, on the reverse strand, counting down.
TTTTACATACCGAGTTGCCAGCCCTGACGCACAACCTTCAATGAAGGAATGCCCATTCACGCATGTCTCCACGCAGAAGACGCTCTAGCTGAGAGTCGAACTGGACAGCGTCTTACTGTGAGGCAACAACGCTACCGCAGCACCACCACCGCAGATTTTAATGTGTTTAAAACAATATGCCATGGATAATTTTAGAATTTTTATCAGTTGCATCAATACTAACAAACAAACTATACAATAGAAGGAGGAAGCTACTACATGATAGAGCAAAATCCCAAAAAGGGAAGGCATCTCTGATCAGTATTAGCAAAAAACTAAGGGCACTCATAAAATCGTCTAAAGCCAGCTTCGAGAGAAAAATTGCACAGGACACTAAGGAAAATCACAAGGCTTTCTTTAGTTATGTTAGGAACCTGGGTGGGAATTCCCAGATATGCTCAGAATTAGTCCAAAATGACAAAAAATACACCGAACCCACAGATATTGCCAACATCCTAGCTGACAGGTTCAGCGCAAACCCCCCCCTCCCCACCAAAAGGGTAAATATCTATCCCAGCAGAGTGCTGCCCCCCTGACATCTCAGATGCTCAAGTAAGAGCCACCCTCTCCAAAGCAAAAAACACAGCATCAATGGGACAACACGGTGTCCCGGGCTGCGTCCTACATGAACTCCAAGAAGAGCTAAACCCAAACATAAAACTACTGTTCAATCTCAGCCTTACTACAGGATATGTACCCAAAGAGTGGCGTACAACAACAGTGGTCCCTCTCCACAAAGGTGGTGCCTCAACGGACCCTGGAAACTATTGCCCCATAAGCCTGACTAGCTTGGTCTGCAAAGCTATGGAAAGGATCATCATGGACCTCATAAATAAAGATATTGGGGACCTACAGACACTGGATCCTACCCAGTTTGGCTTTGTTAAGGGCAGATCCTGCCTCTTAAACCTGGTCGACTTCTTTGAAACAGTCACCAAGGCCATTGACGAAGGGAAGGTGGTCCACACAGCCTACCCACCTCGCAAAAGCCTTCAATACAATACCCTACTTGGGCATTATAGATAAGCTCACCAGCTTAAATATAAACCCCTATGTCACTAGATGGGTTGCAAACTGGCTCAAGGACAGAACCCACATGGTTAGAATTGCTGGAGCCATGTCAGACTCCAAACCAGTTACAAGTGGCATCCCGCAAGGCTCAGTCCTGGGACCTCTCTTGTTCGGTATATATTTCTCGGAGGTACAGGCCAACACGGAAGGACTGTGGCTGACCAAGTTCACAGATGACTGCAAACTGGGCGCCATAATCGACTCTCCAGCCGACACAAGCATCCTCCAAAAGGGCCTCATAGAAACAGACAACTGGTGCCAGAGCCATGGCCTCAAGCTAAACGCCAAAAAGTGTATAGTCATCCCTTTGGCAAAACAAAGTGCCCACAAATTACCACATAGGTGGTAATCCATTAAGTACAGAAGAAGTAATTAGGGACCTGGGGACCCAAGTTGATGGCAATCTCTCATTTGACAACCACGTGGCCAAAGTAGTTAGAAAAACATTTTATATAGCCCACCTAATCATGAAGGGATTCACATCTAGATTAGGGGAGGTCATCGTGCCTCTTTACTCATCCCTCATCAGGCCCATAATTGAGTACAATGCCCCTTTTGGGATGTACCTTACCAAACACCTGCAGCAACTGGAAAGACCCCAAAAGTACCACACCAAGAGGATCAAAGGGCTCAAACAGATGCCATATGCTGCCTGGTTAAAGAAACTCCAGCTCTACTCAGTGGCATACCGCCTGCTCAGAGGCGACCTGTGCCTGACGTATAAAGCCATGTCCAACCCGGAATTAAGGGACATGCTGCACCTCAAAAAATCCAAATCCCATCGAGCTACGCTCGAGACTTGAACCTCAGCACTGAAATAAATAGGACATGCTGGAGGGACAGATTCATAACCCAGAGGCTCCCTTCACTCTGGAATAAAATACCAGTCCAGGTTAGGAAGAGTCCCTCATTGACTCTCTTCAAGAGGAATCTTGATGAGTGGATGGGAGATCGTAGGTTTACCCTGGGTATCACTTCTGTGTCACTGTTAGACAGAGGCACAGTATACTAACCTCGAAAAAGGGCATAGCAAAATTAATTTAAAATGGGTGGCGAAAGCCAAACATACTCTGACTAGGCTTATAAATGCCCTAGGGCAGATAGCCTAGTATGAACCTATGAACCTATGAACTACTGGAAGTGATGCATTTACACAGAAAATGGACGTCAAAGTGTAATAGTCACAGCATAATGGATAAGGTACAGCCTTCATAACTCAGTCTGATGCCAGCAACTGTGAGATTCTCAGATACACAGATATTCCTACTTCCTTGATTAGCTCTGAAAGCAGATACCTGGGATGCCATTGACTTCATCTGACTCAAAGAGTAGATCAAAATACAGTATGCAACTTAAAGCTGACTGTGCTTGTAATCTTTCAGGATCTTCTGCAGTACCCTGAAAGCAATTTGCTTTTCACATTGGAATTAGAATATATAACAAAGATTTAGTACACAGTGTGTATTTAACAAACTTGACAGGTATAGGCAATATACAAATACAGCATGAAATAATCTAAGAGTAGCAAGAATTTCATAGTGTGCTGTGAAGAATGTGAGTACGATAATTAGGTAAAATAATAGTTAAGAAAACAATAGTTATTTTGTTATTATTGTTAATTATTTTTATTGTCAACAATATTATTCCCCTCATACATAGTTAGTGCAGAGAATATTATATCTGATGTGGTATTAACAATGTGAATAGTTCTCATGGCCAAACATTCTTGCAGCTGTGGGTGAAGTGAACACAATGTGTGGGATTCAAACAAAGGGTCAACACTGGAGCTTTGCTGGTCACTGAAATGAATGCTTAAACTTATCCCTAAAATGAGATTTAGTAAGGTACACCAGATGCACTTTCTTCAGTCGAACTGCAGTTTATTTTAAGTTGAAAAGCAAAATTAAAGTTCATCTTCCCAAAACAAACTTAACATGATAAACACACTTATTCGCAATTCAATTCTAAGAAACTCATAATTCTGAACTTACTGAAACTCACATGGATATTTAAGCTAAAGTCTTTAAACAGGAACAAAGCAGTTGCCCATTTGTAGTTCGAGGCAAACTAATGTAAATCCATCCATAAATCGTTTTCTTTTTCTCTCATTGAATGCATCCACAGGATTTTCTTCTCTGTATTCCACAGATTCACATTTTACTCTGGTCAAAACCCTCCTAGAGTTGCTTCTCTAGGTCCATCATTCCTCTTCTTTGAGAGGCAAATGTCCTACTGTTGTGGCCTTCCATACATTCTTTTACAGAATTTCTCAGATGATTCCCATTTTTTGGGCCATTTGCACAAAGTATTAGCATACTATGCTGGGTGTATATTGTTTATATTATGCTATATATTTTTTACTGTAATATATTTATATATATATATATATATATATATATATATATATATATATATATATATATGTGTGTGTGTGTGTGTGTGTAATATACACAAAATAATATATTACAGTAAATATATATATTTACTGTAATATATTATTTTGTGTACATATATGTGTGTGTGTGCATATGATATTTTATATATATATATATATATATATATATATATATATATATATATATAAAACAACACCAATATGTTAATATGTTATTGCACATGCTCTGACATACAACCTTGGAGCATGCAGCAGTAAACATTTTTTTTTGCCTGCCGTACCCCATGTAGAGGTCTGTGTCCACACTCTTGCTAAGTATATATTTTCACTCCAAGATGAACCTGGAAACATGAATATTGCCCAACCCTAGTAATGTAGCGATCTTGCACAATTGTCAACCATTTATCTTGTTGACTAGTTTGCCCACAAAACAGATATTGCCTTTAAAGACCGTCAACATAATTAAGGTCATAAACAAAACACACACACACCTATATATATATATATATATATATATATATATATATATATATATATATATATATATAGACATATATAGGTATAGATATTTAGATTGAACACATATTATTTTTGCTGAGTGTCTTTTTTGCCGAAATGTCTGTTTTATTGGAAAAATAAGTAGGTTTGTATTAGGTGTAGGAGTATGTGTGTGTGTGTGTGTGTGTGTGTGTGTGTGTGTGTGTGTGTGTGTGTGTGTGTGTGTGTGTGTGTGTGTGTGTGTGTGTGTGTGTGTGTGTGTGTGTGTGTTTGCGAGTTATGGTTAGTGTAAAGGTCTGGATAAGGAGATAGATACAGTATGTATATAAGTGTTTAAAGGGTAGGGTTATATTAGGGGCTAAATAAGATAGAAAATCTATTGATTTAGTATTTTATGTGTGCACACAAGTGTGTGTGTATGTGTCTGTCTGCCTTAGATTTCTTGTCTAGTGGTACAGTTTCTTTCCAAGGTGAGGTGTACAGTTCAGGGTGAGCAAGCATTACTAAGGTAGTACAGGGGGTGTACTTATGAATGCCCTGTTTAACTTATCAATAACAAAAAATTAGTGTTCATTTCTTGTTATAACCATGTATTTTAAACATAGGATCATAGGAAGTTACAAGACTTTTGGCCCTGAGGCCCTTAGAAGTCTAGCCAATAATTTAGCCCCTATCTCTGGGACACAAATCTGTCCTGCCAACAAGTCCTATTGATGTCACAGACCAGTTTGAGGTCACACGTGTGGGTTACTCGAGTGGAGCTTGACTTGTGGATATGCAGTAGTCCCATCAAGGCACGGTCTGAGATTGCTTTGTATTCCAGACAGGGGTCACCTTTGAGGAGTCTGTATGAGACTGAGTAGAGGGACAGGGCTTTTAGCCTATCTGTGTAAGGTAGATCTTTGAGGCCCTGGATTCTCCTGGTAAGGAACTTCTGTTGTCTCTCCAGCTGCTGCATGTGCTTTGTGAGGTACATGCCGAAAAAGGCATTGTACTCAATAATGGGTCTTATGAGGGAAGAATACAGGGATGTTATGACCTCCTTGTCCCTGGATGAGATACACTTACTAACGAAGTGGGTCATGTTGAAACTTTCTGTACAAAGGAGGCAATATGGTGCTCAAAAGTCAGTTTGCTATCAGTCTGGGTGCTCATATCCCTCACGACTGATTGCATGCCTAGGACCTTGTTATTAGTGTGATCTGGCACAGTGGTGCAGCAGTAATGTTATTGCCTCACAGCAAGAGGTTCCTGGTTAGATCCTCAGCTGGAGAGCCTTCTGTGCAGAGTCTGCATGTCCTCTCTGCATTTGTGTGGGTTTCCTCCGGGTGCTCCAGTTTCCTCCCACATTACAAAGACATACATCTGGAGCATTTCTCTCTGGGCCACCACTGAAAATTGGCTTTGTTCCAAGTTTGACTTTCCCGGTTAACAAATGTTAAATTAAATGTTAAATAAATAAATAAAAACAAAATAAATTTGCGGGGACATCATTCACCCCCAAAGGGATCCACCAGTCATTTGTTTGGGTGAGACACTCTTGGAGAATGTCCACATCACTAGGGGAATTGATGACAGTGGGTATCTTCAAAAATGACCTCTCTGTGGTCAGATCTTACCAGGGAGGATGACACTGTAGGGATGCTGCAGTGGTTACTCATGTTGGTTAATATCAAGTCCAAGATATTATCACCTCTTGTGGGGGTGTCGACCAGCTAGTCCAAGGCATTTGCATTGACGAAATCAAGGAATATCTGGGCATTTGTATTTTGTCATGATCAGTTCTACCAGTATATGGTTGGATAGTTAAAGTTGCCCAAGATCAGGGTAAAGGGTTGAATCTTGATAGATTTGAAGAGGTCCAGATAGGTGGAGTGGGCATTTTGAGTCAAAGTTGGGGGCATGTAGCTAGCTATGATTTGAATAGGGGTCTTGTCAATGATTAACTGCACCTGGAGTGTCTCCTGTGTGTCATACTGTTTGACCAGCCTGGAGGTGTGTATGTCTTTGCTATATATTGCAACTCCACCTACTTTTGCTTTGCTGCCCACGGTTTGAGGTCCAAATGTATGATAGGACGAGTAACCTGGTATGGCTGGGGTGCTCTCCACAGCACTGAACCAGGTTTCTGTGACTGCACAAATGTCAGCATCTTCCAGAGTTAATAATGCTTGCAATGAGTACAGTTTCTTGTTTAGACTCCTTGGAATGACACCAGAAACTAAGTCAGTTGTTAAAGTCAGTCTATTTCTGTTTGTATTGAGGCATCCTTCTGGGTGACTGTAGAATGTTGCTTAAGGCTAGGAACATACCTGCCTGGGACACACATTCAGTGTGTTTAACCATGTATCTCTTCATATTGTCTAGGGAGGTACATTTCAAGTCATTCACGCCAACATAGGCTATGACAGGGTCATAACAGTACCTGTTGTTGAGAGACTTGAGTGCATGGGTGATATGGTGGATTCTGGCACCTGACAAACAACTAACTGTGACTTTCTCCTTATCCAGCCTGGTGAGGGGCACATCTGTGACAATGGAGTCTGCTATAACTTATATGTTGGATTTATGTTTAGGCCTAAGTGGCTGTGAGACACAGGTGTGTGGACTATGTGTGATGTGTGGTGTGGTGGGCAGTGGAGTTTACGTGTGTTTTTGCCTCAAAGGTCTCTTTTGTTTGGGTATGTTTTTTTTGAGGACCTCTGCATATGTGAGTATGTGTTGTGTACGTATGGATGGTGTTTGAGGTGTGGTATTTGTGTTGACAACTTTCTCAGCACCAGCTATATTGGCTTGTGAGGGAGAGAGCATAGACTCTAGGTTCTTAATGTAACTGCATCTCTCACAAATTGTGTTCCTAGGTGTTAGTAGTAGAGGGTTGTCCATGTACATGTGGCAGTTGCTACACTGTCTAAGGATGCCCATATCAACCAGACTGGCAAGGAGAAACTGTAGGAAATTGTCCATCCATATTTGTCAGAATCTGAGGGAGAAAGGCCAGAGAGAGCTAAGGGGGTAAAAGATAGAAGGTCTAAGAGGAGTACTACTAGGTGATCACACAAGTGCTACTAAGGGAAAATTTGTAGCTAGAATACCTCACAATGGGTTAAAAACATTGAATCTGTGGTGTGTGACATGCAGATAAGCCCAAACCAGCCCAAACACTGGGTTTAAATACCACAGAAAATAGAAAATTCTAGTAACACAGAAATCTAGCCAATCCTGCTAGTCCATGCTTTCTTTACCAATCAGCTTGTGCCAGACGAGGTCCAGGCAGCCATGCTACTCTCACTAGCCAAGAAGACAGGCCCCTACCAACACAAGATGGCTGCCAGAGACACAGAAGGCAAGCACAAGATGATTGCCAGAAGCACAGAAGGCAAAAACAAGCAGCTCTGGATGCAGCAAACCTGTATCCAGACTATGCTACTCAATTTAAGGGTTAAGAACACAGTAAAACTCACAAAAAAAGCACAGATTAACCATCTACAGACAAAGACAGAATTCACAGTATGAAAAAATACAGTTAAACAGTAATTACATTTAGTAAAATGCAGTTAAACAATAATGAATTGCAGTAAATAGCAGTGAAATACAGTTAAACAGTAATGAAATGTAGTTCATACGTAAATTGCTTTAAAACAGTGCAAATATGATAAATTAGCTCACAATCACAACAGTAAAAAAACTGCTCAAATAGGGTTGCCATCCCCTCTGCTTTTTTCCGGACTATCCAGAAATGAAATTGATTCTCCGGTAGTCTGGAAAACACTTTACAAACTCTGGTATTCTGTTTCAAAAAAGAAAACAGACTATCTGAGTTTGTAAATCGCCTAATTTACTATGTTTTTTTACAGCAAAGTATAGTAAATCAGCCGTAATTAGGCATCAGGAATGGAAAAAAGAGGGCGTTCCCTATCAGGTGATGTCAAAGTGGCGTCACAAAATGGGTGGAATGTGGACGGGATAGTGGGTGGGGATGGGCGGGGTTACTGGTGATACGAGTGGTGTGCCCTGGCCTTACTCTGGATTTAGCCACAACAAAAGGTGGCAACCCTAAGCTCAAATAAAGCAGCAATTCAGTAGAATATTGTCATCAATTTAATCAGTCTACAGACAACTATTAAAATGTGGAAAACTAAATGTAGAGGAACAATATATTTTTTTAAGTAGAAATTGAGGAGATAGAAGATAATTTAAGGTTAAGAAGCTAAAGGTGTGGGCCTTCACAACTGATCTCACTGTACTCAGTAGAATGAGCTGATGCAATGGGACTGGGAGGAGTGTCCAATATCAAATTTATAGTAGAGGCGGGCAAATCAAAAGCCACCAAGCTTTAAGACCACAACAGCAGTTGGGTCAGTAGGTGAGGATACAAGATCAGAACAGAGGTAAGGATTCAATTTACTAAGCCTAAAAAACAGTTGCACAGTTTAAACAGATATGTAGCAAATATTGTTTTAGTTAATCAGAAGTGCAGAAAACAGTTGAAAAAAAGCAGTTTTCTTTTGTAGTCTCACAGCAGGTTTTTTGGAAAACAGCAGAGCTAGGGCTGAAGGCCTAACTCACTGCAGTTTTGAGCAAACAAGCACAAACTGGTTTAAACACTGACTGTTTTAGGCAGCGAAACAAGAACCATCCAAACTTCAAATTATCCAATCAAAAACACCCTAAACAGAGTCCTTTAGCAGTAACGCTAGCCAGATCAGACCAAACTGAAGCTCTGTAGACAAAAGATTAACTGTACTACAAGCTCCACAGGTTACAAACAGTACTAGATTCAGCTCTGTGCTAGTGTTTTCCAAGTGCAACAACGAGTAAAATGCACAGAACAAGCAGAGAAAAAAAAGGAGACAAAGATCAGAACAGAGGTAAAGATTCAATTCACTAAGCCTAAAAAACAGTTACACAGGTTAAACAGATATGCAGCAAATATTGTTTTAGTTAATCAGAAGTGAAGAAAACAGTTGAAAATAAGCACTTATCTTTTTTAGTCTCACAACAGTTAGCAAGGGCATAAGGCCTAACTCAATGCAGCTTTGAGCAAATGTGTAAATCAGACATTTGAGATCTTACTATTTTAGCTGAATTAAGTAAAAATCATACAATTTTATTGCTTATGTTTCAGAGGTCACATCAGCTCTCTAGCACTAGAGACACTATCTTCACTTTGGGTGTTTTATTTTCAGTGAAATCACAAAACAAAATAACAAAAGAAGGTAAGCATACTTTTGCTTAAGAAGTTCAAGTAACACAGAATTCCAAACTTACATACTTACAGTTGTGTTTAAAACAAATTCTCTAAGCAAGAACAAAACATTTTCCTGTCTGTAGTTCAAGGCAAACTGCTGTAAATCCACCCTCAGTTAATTGTCCTGTTATTCCTTTAGTACATCTACATGATTTTTATTCCCTGGTATTTCACAGTTTCACAGCTTCCTCTGCTCACAGCCACCCTAGTCTCTACTCTATTTCCAAAAGCTGTCTTATGTGAGAGGCAATTTTAGGCAAATAGCTGTGTCATAATGGGCTTCTAGTCCTTATTCTGACAATATTTATCAAGTGGTTCACAACTTCTGAGCCATTTGCATGCAGATTTATCATATGATACACACACTGCCACAAGTCCGTTCTTGTAATTTATATGGTGTGTGTCTACACACACACACACACACACACACACACACACACACACACACACACACACACACACACACACACACACATTTCATAGTTCAAGGTATACCTTTGTTGAGGCCAGAGGCCTCTCATAAAATTATGTTTTTTCTGGCAAATCATTGAGGAGTGAAGTCAGAAAATAAATGGCAGACATTTGAGCTTCAGACTTCATATATTTCAGAAAATGCATACTAATGCAAAACTTGTTGTTCTATCCACTTTCTAAGGAGGCAAGGGGATGTATGTGTGTGTCATACCTCTCAACTGTACAGATTTTTCACAGAACGTCCAGATTTTTGGCTTATATTTTTGGTCTGTTCCTCATAAAAATTCTGCTTTTGACAAATCACTGGGATGAGCTAAAGATTAAAGTTACTAAATAATGATATGCATTTGAGTTTCAGATGTCATATCCTTCAGAAAATGCATTCTAACACAAATCCTATTATTCTAGCAACTTTCTAAATGTGTCCCTAGTTTGGGGCCTTTGTGAGAGTGTGTGTGTTGGGTGTGTTTGTATGTATGCATATATGTATAAGAGGGAGATAGCATACCCCTCAGCTGTCCAGGTTTTTGCAGAATGTCCAGATTTTACCCATATTCCTCCTAAAAGGATTAAAGTTGCTAAATAATGGCAGACATTTGAGTTTTAGACATTATATCCTTTAGAAAAATGCATACTACTAACACAAGTTCATGAGAGAAAAATTTATAATCTGCCCCTATTTATTTTAGGCTTTGTTCAGATTTCTTGCATTCAGAGGATGAGGTGTGTGTGTGTGTGTGTGTGTGTGTGTGTGTGTGTGTGTGTGTGTGTGTGTGTGTGTGTGTGTTTGTGTGTGTGTGTGTGTGTATGTATGTGTATGTGTGTGTGTGTGTGTATGTGTGTGAGAGAGAGTGAGAGTGAGAGTGAGAGTGAAATGCCCTAGTTTAATTTATTTTCAAGTGCATTTTCAAGGAATTGTGAGCTTCAAAGGAAAAGAAGTTTACTGCTGCTCATGCTAAGTCTGCTTAAAATGTACTAGTGTTTTGTTCAGCAAATGGTATCACTATTGTCGTATAGAATTTTAAAGTAGTGTTAGTAGCACAGCAAATAGCATACTTGCATCTGGATGCAGAGGGCTATAGGTTCTACTTCCTACTGCAATATAGCAGCTTACTACTTTTTTAATGTAATACAGGCAATTTATTCTTCAAGGGTAGCAGGCACTGAATTTGTAGGTAAAACACTGAAATATGAAGTTGTTTTCTAGCAACAACCTCTTCATTCACATCTCTCTAATGTGGAATTATTCAGATGACCTTTACTTCTATAGAGATTGTGCATATTGCCTGATATTGGTGGATTGTAATGACAAATGTTTGAGTGGCCTTTTATGGTTGAAATGCTCTGAACTGGGCAGTTTGTCATTACTGGTTCATATATTTTGTTTCATTGGTTACTGGCAAAATGTTCAAAACTATAAATTTAAAGCACACTCTATCAAGTGGTGTTGTATTATACAATTGATATAATTCAGTTATTATCTATTATAATTGATTCACCTTCCTGACTGTATTAAAGAACTTTTGCATGGCCGTAAAAATGTATGCAAGGGGTCTATGATTTGAAAACAGCCCAAAGGTAAACTTAACCAGCCACTGGCCAGATGCATTTTCTTTGAATATTTCTTTGAATGTGGGTTTCAATACTGTTTCAGTGAATGTGAGTTTCAAAGGTAGAGAAGGTTTAATGCCAAGTTTGTTTTCTTTGTAAGACTGTTGCTTTGTTTAACAAATATCTGTCAATGTTTGTGCTATAAAATTTGAAATAACATTTTTAAATTAAATCCAAATATCTGTAATCATTGTAGAAGTGAAGCATAATAGTATACACACTGAGAGTTTTGAACAGTGTTTATGGCAACTGGGAAGAAATAGCCATGTAATGGGACACTGGAATGGCTGAGACTTTGTGGGGAGGGCTCTTGGTTTGCATCCCCCCTGCACAAAATCCTGCAGGCTTCCCTGAATATTATTTCATTTCTTTTTAGTTTTTATGGGTGGGGGGAGTATTAAAGCTTGGCTAACAAATAAAATTATGGGTAATAATATCATTTTAATTAAAGTTAGTCAAGCCTCAAATGTGAAAAACAGTCTATTCTAATTATCTATTAAACTTGTATTTGAATTTATAAGATGCTGATAATTAGCCGTGAGTGACTTTTTTAAAAATTAGATTCAATAAGGACACCTAAATATTTAATATATGTGCCCTCCCATTTTATATCTCTCTTAGATTTCAATTTTGTAGTGACATTTTTGCTTATTAGAAGAAGATGAGTTTTACTGTGGTTAAATTTTAATCCAAAGATATTTGCAAAATAATGTAGATTGTTCAACAGGTGATCTATTGAGTTTTCAATGTCATTAGAAGTTATTAATAGGTTGTCAGCAAACAGGTGTATCTTGGGGGATAATTTGTCTCACACTTTATATCCTTATAATTTCTAATGTAATTTGCAAGAGGTTCCATGGCGAGGGCAAAAAGTACTGGAGAAAGGGGACACCCTTGCTTAGTTACCCTCTGATATCCCAAAAGGACCAGATAAATAGGATCCAAACTTTACATAGGAAGTTGAATTTTCACATATATTTTTTAATTAATATAACAAAATCTAAAGAAAAGTTATATTTTTGTAAAACTTTAAATAGATATGGCCAACTTAAAGAATCAAAAGCTTTATGTCAAGGCTTAAAATGGATAGCTCATTCTTTTTTTATTCGCTAAGTCTATTAAGGAAAGTAGTCTAATTATATTATCTTGTACCATTCTGTTTTTAATGCAACCAGTTTGGTGTTCATGAATTAATTCAGGAGTATGTTGTTTAATCTATCTGCTAGAATAGACATAAATATCTTATAGTCTATGTTCAGTAAGGATATTGGTCTATATGATGTGCAATAGTTGGGTTCTTTATTAGGTTTTAAAATGAGAGATATAATAGAATATCTCCATGAGGATGGGACATTTGTTGTGGTTTTGCCTTCCTGGAATGTGTTAAGTAAAACTTTCAATATTTTGTCAGGTGGAAATTTATAGAATTCCAGGATTAATTTATCTAGTCGCGGTCCTTTATTTGTCTTGAGATTTTTTATTTGGTCTTTCAATTCCTTGAAGGAAAAAGGTTTATCTATATTGTTTTTCTTATGTTTAGATAATTTCTTCTGAATGTTGCCCATTAGGAAGCTATCTATCCTTTTATTATCATTTGTAAGTAATTTATTACTGTTAATATTCTCATAGTGCTTTTTGAAACATATTAACATACTTTTTAAGTCTGTGAGCCTAATAGTCTGGTCATTTTCAGTATATATAATTTCTTTGATATGACTTTTTCATTCAAATGTTTAGACTCAATTGCAATCTTGTAGACTTTTTGGATTGACTGAGTATGAATGCAATCTAATTTTTTCTGGGTTTACAGAGATTTTTTGTTGTAAGATGTCTTGGTGTTCCTTATTCAAATTACATATATTGGCTAGTGCAGATTTATCATTTGGTGTAAGTTTTAGTTTTACCTTGTCAATTTCCTTTGGTATGTCTATAGTTTTTAACCTACTCTTCTTTTGTTTGTATACCAACTCTTGGCTTTGCCATATAAGACCACCTTTAGAGTGTCCCATGGGATCATATCTAGACCTTCTCCATTATTGTTGAAATCCACTTATTGTTTTATTTCTTTTAGAAACTACTCTTTAAAGCCTTTTACTTTTACTATATAAGGTGGTATTCTCTGGCAAAAGTTTAATAAATTAGTGTTAAGGGTTATATTGAAAGTGATAATGTTATGGTTGGACATAGGGCATGATGCCAACACTACATTGTTTATTTTTGATAGTAAAGAACTGGTTACTAAAACTTTATCTGTATTGGTCTGTGTACCAAACCTGTAAGAATAGTGAGAATATTTTAAAGAATACAGTGCTTTTATACAATCAGTATCAGTTAAATGTCTGTCTTTTATATAATTATTCAAGTATCCAAATGCTTTTTCACAATTTTTGTATGAATACTGGGTATCTATAGGCATTAATGAAAGTATGCATCTTTTTATCCAGTCTTAGTACAACTAATGCAAGCATAACATAGCTGCTTGAATATGAATCCACTATTTATTGTATTCTCACTGATTTTTTGCATAAGATTAAAACACCTTTTCTCTTATGATAAAAATGTGAACTTAACAAAATCTTTTAAACCTTAAATGTTATGCACGTCTGTATTTTTAACACAGCAAATAACTACACTAAGAGTTAATAGTAATGTGCTGAAAATATTCTGTCTGGCTCCAGGCTGTCAGTCTTAAATGACTGTCTCACCCATAAAGTCTGTCTTCTTAACAGTAAAAAAAATTAATTCAGGTTCATATGACTGCCATCTGTCAGAATTTGAAGGACACAGTTTTACCCAAGTAGCAGTGTCCTCAATAATGCATGCATTCTCATAATTCTAATGAACGTAAGCAATGTAGGTCTGGATTTTTCAGAATCTTCATTTTAGAGTCATACAATATGAATTACCACATATGCAAAACCACCTTCTGGAACAGAATTGTGCAATTCCATTTAATGTGATGGGGCACCCTGATAACATGTTGAGCTCTTGAGTCTGTCTCCAACTTTATGAAATGTTCTTTGAATAACCATAAACTAGAAAATCTGATATATAACTGCGTTAATATTTCTGTCATTTCATACTTGACTTAAAGGAAGTTCATCTATGTTTCTTGACTTCTATAAATGGTAAGGTTGAAGATCACCAGAGATATTTTTGGATAGGGGCTCAGGCATCTCTCTCTCTCTCACTTTATGTTGTATATACGTATATATATTTATATATATATATATATATATATATATATATATATATAGTTTGCTATCAAAATCCCGGACATCATAAAGAAATGTAGTCAGAATGCCAAGCAAAAATACCAAGTGCTTGCATATTAATCAGCTAAGAATGTTGAACAGAAATGTCGACAATATCGAATTTCGTATTTTTGACATCTGCATTCCCTGGTTTAGTGACATGAGTGCTTACTTCCATTCACAAAGGCATGTTATAATGTCAAAATTATACCAACCAATTGGAACCATTGAAAGACGGAAACACGAAGTTTGAATCCCGAATGGTCATGGGTGATCGGTTATTAAACTGTTGATAACATGATGGAATTATTTCAATAAGTCTGGTACTGTTACTTTGACAGGTGTGATTACAGAGTTGTTTGACTGAAGGTTTTGATAGTAAACCTATATATATATATATATATATATATATATATATATATATATATAGATAGATAGATAGATATATAAATATATAGGTTGACTATCAAAACCTCAAATCATATATACATATATATATATATATATATGTGTTATATATATATATATATATATATATATATGTGTGTGTGATATATATATATATATATATATATATATATATATCTCATATATATTTGGGTTCCCTGCATTTTGTCAAACATTGGTTTGTTCGACGAGTGCTTGGGGTGGTGCTTTATATGGAACATATGGAAAACTGAATGGTCTAAATGTTAAGAGAATGTTTTGTTGAGGCAAGTGAGTGGGGTATAGAGGAGCTAAGAGTGTGTGTGTGTGTGTGTGTGTGTGTGTGTGTGTGTGTGTGTGTGTGTGTGTGTGTGTGTGTATGTATGTATGTGTGTGTGTGTGTATGTGTGAGTACGAAAACACTGGAAACAGTTAACACAATAACAGATATTATAATCTGTTCCCACTGGTATGGATTTGAGATACTGACACTCAATGGTAAAATAAAAGCTTCCTTTATTCAAATGTTAAGCGCTTTCATCTAAAACACTTAGACTTCCTCAGAACAAAGTCTATCCAAACTCATTGGGTTTATATACATTTCATCATCAATCTGATAAATTAATTAATGAATTAATTGCAATAAAAATTTAAAATGCCAGTGTGCCATTTTTTGGAAGATTCCTTTAAAAATTGCCTTTATGAAACCAAACTAAAACATGATAATACAATCAATTGTCTTATAGAGTAAATCACATTAAAAGTAAAAATTCTATTCATTATGTGTAATATGCTGCAACACCAACAAATCTGTCTATCCCATATTTACCAAAATTGGCTTGACAGATATATGGTCATTCAAACCTGGCTGAATAGATGCATTTAGTTTAATTTGCCATCTTGTTTCTAACTCACCCAGTTTTTTACTAATATTCCCACCCCTAGGATTCACTGTGGCGATATCTAAAATAGCAAAATAAAACATGTTACAACTGTTACTTTCTACTAAGTGTCTCCATAGGGCATTTCTAGTGTCCTTTTTCTTTATACAATAGTAGTGGTCGTATATTCTTTCCCTGAGACTTCTGTCAGTCTTCCCAACGTAGTAACTAGGACACATTGAACATTTAGCAAGATAAACTATATGAGAGGTCCTACAATTACCTTTCCTAAACTGTATCACAGTGCCAGTGACATTTTCCAATTTTATACTATTCTCTGAAAAAATGTACCATCCCTTTCACTAGGATTGGTATATATTTTCCTTTCCAATTCTAATTTCATGTTACACCCATTCCTAGATACAAATCTAGGTGTTTCCCCCACTATATCAATAATTCTTCTGTCCATTTTTAATATATTCCAATTATTGGTAATAATATTTTTAATATTTGTAGTCCATGGTGTATATTGTAATATACAAGCTCTGGTATAATCTATATGGGTCTCTCTGCCAGTTACTTCAGTGTTGTTCACCTTTTCTAGGGGCCCTTTACCTAACAAGGGTACGTATTTTTTACCCCACTCCTTCTCTACATAGCTGGTTACATCTTTAACCAGCCATCTGGGGTATCCCCCTTTGGATAAACATGTTCCCTATTAGTTGTAATTCCGTAACCAAATCATTATATTCAGATGTCATCCTAGCGGCCCTAATGCATTGCCCCTTGATTATACTCTTTTTTTGTGTCATAGGATGAGAACTAGTATATTCTAAATATCCATTACTAAATGTCTCTTTCCTGTATATTTTAGTTCTTATTTTTCCTTCATCTACTACAATTAATGTATCTAAATAGGCCATGGTGTGTGGGTCCACACTGAAGGTACATTTCAAGTCGTTGCTCCTTAAGTTCAAATAACCCATAAACAGTTCTAATTCTTCTCTATTACTTTTCCAAATCAAAAAAATGTCGTCCAGAAATCGGTAGTAACAAGAAATCTCATGAAACCACTTACTTTTAAATATATATTCGTCTTCCCAATCATATAGGTATAGGTTGGCAAAAATGGGGGCACAAGCTGCCCCCATTGCCACTCCTTTTGTTTGAATGTAGTATTCCCCTTCAAACATGATGTAATTGTGTTTCAAAATCAATTCCATGAATTCCACAACAATTTCTATCATATCATTTGAATAGTTACTTAATTTTTTCATGCAGTTTTCTAACCTGAACAATCCATCCTCCTGTGGGATGTTTGAAAACAAGTCTACAACATCTATAGTCACTAATAATGCTCCAGGGTTTAGCATGTCATTCCTTAGCCTTCCCAAAAAATCCCAGGAGTCGATAATAATGTGCTTTATGGACGTATATAATGGTTTTAACCATCCATCTACAACTTTCCCAAAATTAAAAGTTTTTGATTTATTACCCGAAATGATAGGCCTAAAAGGGGGGTCTGCTAAATTCTTATGGATCTTAGGGATGCCTACCATAGTACTTATGATGGGGGATTCAACTTTCAAATAGTCATATAGGTCTCCACTAATTCTTTCATCTATCAACAAGTCTTCTAAATATAAGTTGATTTTATTGTAACCAATGTTAACTTCATTTTTAGATGAGACATTGTAATTACCTGAATTTAATAGGATTCCATTGATTTTGTTCTTATATTCTTCCTGATCATATAGAACCACCCCTCCCCCCTTGTCGGGTTTCATTATTCTTACTCTTTTGTTTGATTGTAGTTCTCTTAATACTGTAGCCTCTTGGATAGTGAGATTATACATAACTTTATTATGATTAACCTTGGTACTGTATGCATATATCTCTTCAGTAACCATTTTTTCATATATCCCCAATGTGGCATTAAGGGGTGGGGTATATGTGCTTTTCTTCTTGAACTCACAATTGCTTTCTGTTTTCTTCCTGTCGTTGTGAAATAATAGTGCTAGATTTAACTTTCTTAGATATTTTTTGAAGTCTATTATAAAATCTTCTACCCTAAATCTCTTTACTGGCACATATTTCATTCCTTTACTGAACAGGGTGAAATGCTCTTCCTTTACCTCAATTTGAGTATAATTGTATATATATTGTGTGTGTGTGTGTGTGTGTGTGTGTGTGTGTGTGTGTGTGTGTGTGTGTTAAACAGATATTAATGCAAAAATCATTCCTTTTAAGCAGCTGTGGAACTGAGTGAAGTTGTTTTAAGCAATAATACCTTAATATCTCAAGAAGCAACATGAACAATGAAACTGTAAGCAACTAGGCAACATTCTTCTGTTGGGGAGTCCCTTAGTAATTGGTGATAAACGTGTTTCTGGCATTCCACTCTAGTCATAAGCCTTTTTTTTCTCTGGTTTCTAAGCTCTGTGCTGTACAGTGCTCTACACCTACTGTAATTGTCCTGTTTTAGAAATGCTTATTTGCTTAGTAAAGTTTAAAAATAGTCAGGATTCATTGACAAATTGTATACTGCAGAACAGATCTTGTTTGAGCTCTAGAATTCCATTGAGTAAATAAAATAGTGATAAATGCATTGATCACAGTGCTAAATATAAGTTTTACTTACTGTAGTAAAAACAAAGACTATGAACATAAGAAAGCTGTAAAATAACAAAATGAATGGACACTATTTTAGATTTGTTTTAAGAAAATGAAATGCCCTAAAAGTTAAATATGTATTGTGTTACAAACGTTACTTTTTCTTATAATATGCTTTTTCATATGCTTCAAAAGATAACGGATCTTCTGATATATATTAGGAATGCAGCTAAGTCATTATGATTCAACTGGCTAGAATGAAAAATTAATGCTTTAGGCTTGCAGTGCATTTTTCTTACCTATGGTAGCGGTTCTAGAGAAAATAACTAACTGAATACACTGTTTTGTTTGTAAGATCATGTGACAAGTATTATTCCATCTGTGAGTCCTGCTTCAAACCCTCATATGAAAAGAATTATAGTAGTACATAAAATAAACTGAATAGAGCTCATGGAAAAGTCAAGCAAAGTTGATGCTAGCAGTTTAATTCAAGTATCTGACAATAACATGATGAGTTTACATCCATACACAAAATAGCAAAAGACCTAACTGAAAAAAACCCATTATAAATAACTGCAGACACTAAATTGTGAACAGACACTGCTGTATAGCACTAGTTTTTTAAAGTAATGTGAAGTGTTAGGGTTGGGGTTAATGCACATGACTAAGGATAGGGGAACCCCCCCCCCGCCACCTTAGTCGTATATGGTAATCATAACCCTTTCCCTGTCCTTAACCCCAACCCTGTACATTACCTTACAAAACACCCTTTCTCTAATAGTACCAGTAAAGAAAGCACACAGACAAACCCTATTTCTCTAATAGTACCAGTAAAGAAAGCGCACACACACACACACACACACACACACACACACACACACACACACACACACACACACACACATGCAGAGTCTTAATTGAGCACAATGTGACCTGACACTATGTCTGAATAACAGGTCTGTATATTAATATGTTACACTTCTTGATATATCCACTCTGATATACTGAAGACAAGCATGATTAGGATATGTAAAACTATAGGCACACTGATGCATTTATTACATTAGACTGTTGTATTGAATTGCCAGCAGTACCCATCTATACAAGATTTGCCAATCCAATGAGTACTTACATAAACTTACTTACATACACCACCAGGCATGGTCCACCTGAAATAATCAGTGCTATCTAGTAATCTGACAGAAAATACCTTATTTCATGATATGCCCCTTCTTCTGATACCTTAAATAATATCTCTCATCTTCCACTTTACATCATCATAATGGTTCAGTTTTTTGTAACTCACACTGTTATAGCTATAACTCCTTGTCTGCTAGGTATCACCTATTACTAAATTCCATATCATCCTTACTTTGTCTATTGCTACATTTCACATCTTCCTTAATTTAGCATGTCTACTGCTTTACTGCATAGCCTGTTTAACCTTAAATTATTTTATCTTCTACTGTACTGTATAGCCTTTTAAAACCCCTTTTCCTCTTGTGCTAACAGTCCAAATATTTTTTTATTTTTTTGTATATATGTGCAGTTATTTATAAATTATTTTGACACTCAGATTTTTTTATCATCCAAATAATATGGTTGTGGTTATTAGAGGTATATAAAACTTGATGTTGACATTATGATTACCTAGATATTTTTTCTTTCCTTTTTTGTTAAGTTTGACTCTTGATGCATATGTTATTATACTTATCATTAATGTACAAGTGTATAACTGTATGGGACTTCTCTGAAAAGGGATTATTTTAACCCAGTTTGACTTTCCTGGTCAACAAATTTAAACAAAATAAAATAGGTAAACAAACTGGGTCAAATGTTTAAATCTTATTGAAGGCACATGAAGGTACTTCCCACTAATAGCATATTTATATATAACATTAGAGAGGTTCAGAATTTTAACCTGCTGATTTATAAACTTGTGTCCTTACAAAAATCAGGAAATGTTAACAATACCTTGGATCCTTCTGCTGGGATTAAACCACCCATTTGTGATGTTAGTGACAAGCATACAGAAGCAAACTCTGATTATGAAAATGTCAGATGCAGACGTGTTAAGCATGTGATGGACTTCCCTCTGACAACTGAAAGCCAATAAGGCTTGTCTGTTGTGTCAGTGACTGACCTTTGATTGGAAGACTGGATAGAATCCTTTTCTATCAGTTTGGGGACAGAAGCAGTAATTGTCAAGTACTACATATGGAAGGTTAAATAATGCCATCATATCAGTTCTTGTCTGGCCTTAGAGAGGACTGGGGGGGGGACAAAAATAGAGCATCTACTCAGAGATAGTATTATTTTATTTATTTATTTTATATTTGTTGACCAGGAAAGTCTGGCTGGACACATGTCCATTTTCAGTGGAGGTCTATGGAGAAAAGCTCCATTTACATACAATACACTATCATACTACTTTGTTTGTGTCTTTCGGCTTTTCCCGTTTAGGGGTCGCCACAGCAGAACTCTGGTCCACTAATGATTGGCAGTAGATTTTTTACGTGCCGAGTTTGCCAGCCCTGACGCACAACCTTCAACGAAGGTACGCCCATTCACGCATGTCTCCACACAGAAGACGCTATAGCTGAGAATCGAACGGGACAACGTCTTGCTGTGAGGCGACAACGCTACCGCAACACCACCAACAATACACTATCATACTACTACAGACTAGTAACTATATACAATACAGAGATAACACACTCCTAGTACATTATTGTACATAGCAGACATACATTTTGTGTATGCATTTGTTTACAATTAATAGATGCAATATTTTGCAGTTATACTTTCATGAGATCACATTAGAATTAGAAACTTGGTGGGAAATTTTGGTCTATGGCTATGTAAATAGTTGTTGCTTGTATACTTGTATTTACCCATGGGCATTACAGGAGCATAGCCAGTTGTCTGTAAGGTGGGTTTTTAGGAGTTTTTTAAATTGTGTAGTAAGGGCATCTGGTAGAGAGTTCCAGAGTTTGGAGATGTAGTAGCTAAAACAGATTTCCCTACTTCATGGTTTTATTTGGTGACTTCCAGAAGATTAAGGGTGCTGGATCTCAAGTTTCTTGTTGTGGTGTGGGGTTGTATAAGATGTTTGAGGGCTGGGATTTTGTCTGGGTAGTAGTATAGCTTATGTGCTAGTGACAGTTGATTGAGCTGAAATAGTAAAGTGAGTTCTAACCAGTCTAGGTTTTTGAGGGAGGTGCAATGATGTGTCCTATATGCAGATGCTGTGGCAAATCTAGCTGTCATATTGTAGCAGGATTCTAGCTTGTTTAGGTTGGATTTACAAAGGCTGGTTAAGACTGGGGATGCATAGAAGAGGGTGGATAGCAGATGTGTTATGTCTGTTGTGGTTCTGGATTGGTTTGTGAGAAATTGTTTGTTACGTATGAAAGAGCACAGATTGAAAAGCCCTCATTCCCTCTACCACCTGACCCATTAAGATCTAGGTTCTGTTACATGTATCCTTGTAATGTTGTAAAGAAACTTATGATGACAGAAGGGGCCTTGTATCAGTTTTAGTCTGCTGATTTTTACAGCATATTTCTTTTTCTTCTACCTAGGATAAAACTTCTTACATTCCTAAATTCTTTCACAGTTTTAGATTCTGCCATCTTTCCAGAAAAGCTTCATCTGCTACCTTTTCTTCCAAATCCACTTCATTGTACCCCATTTGATTTTCCAACAGTTTTCTTCAACTTGTATATTTTTGTGTTTCTATATGTTATTTGAAAGTGGGGTTTGGTGAAGGCAGTTTTTTTCCCCAGCTGCAATACCCATTAATGGCCACAAAAATATCCTCTGGCTTATAATTTGTTGAATAAAACTTTACATCTGAAGAAGGGTTTACTATCATTTACTCGAAACAACTCCATTCCAGTGTTCATATGTCTGAATCACATGTTTGGAAATCATAACACCGAACACAAAAAATGGTGAAAACAGCATTTCATTAAAGTCGAAATCTTGAAATTGTCAGCCTTACGGAAATGCTCACTTCCGGTTAACAATAACAAACACTTTTGTAGGGGGCAAGCCCCCCTGCATCCCCAATGTGGGGAGGCTGTGTCCAATCTATTTATTTATACAAACTCTGAGATCGCACTACAGTGAGGGAAAGGGTACATTTCCCTATCCCCACTGTAGTGTGATCTGCATCACAATGTCGAAATTCACAACAGCGAATGCTGTATTGCATTCACTGTTGTAAGGATCGACATTGTGGCATTCGTTTTTTATTTGTGTGAAATGGCAGTTTTGCACAAATGTCAAGTGCGATCGACAAACTGATGTACAGCCCTGAAGAAGTCCTTTTTAGTAGAATGAAAGTTATCTATAGCCGTAGGAATATGTCACAGTTATATCATATTTTGAACATGTACATACATATTTTTCTTGGCATGCATAGTTTAAGTGCTATCCTATATTAATCGTACGAAATAAGGGTAGGTTAACCATATACTGACGTCTTTATAGCAGCAAAATCAAGCATACAGCAATCATCTATCAGCTTTTACATTTTTAGTTTTATTTTTATAATTGTTCAGGATAGTGCGCTTCAATATATGAGATATGAAATGTATATGTTTCATTATTATTTGCTGGGTATATGAGGACATGTCTTTTTATGTAATGAAAAGCTATGGATGAGTCATGAATGAGATGTTTCTTTAAATTTAGTTTATATGTTTTAAAATAACGTATTTAAATATGAGTGAATGAAGTTGGTTAGATGGGTCTGAAGAAGCCAGATTGGTGAAAGCGCTTACCTGCATTTTATTATTTGTCTATGGAATAAACCAGAGTTTTGGAAACCTGGAATCGTTTTTTGGTCTGGAATACTTGGAATCGTTTTTCTGGATAACATCTGATAGATGATTGCTGTATGCTTGATTTTGCTGCTATAAAGACGTCAGTATATGGTTAACCTACCCTTATTTAAATGCGATTATTTTAACTGTTTTGCTAACTATAAGGGAGGTATTTGCCTTGCTCTTTGCACTCATTGGACTGTTTATTGCTGCTATCCTATATTAATTTCAGTTAGCATATCTGATGTTTGTTTATTTCTTTATGTATTTTGTTTGCTTACTTTTGATTAACAGGAAAGTCTGATTGGGTATAATTGCCTATTTTCATCAGAGGCTGGAGTCACACTGTAATATAGTTATATTGATATTGTGCCTTTTTTCTCTAATTCTTGACTTATGCCTGCTGACTAGACTTTGTATTTTAGTCCAGTTTCACTGTTTTGTGTCATTTACCAGTGACAACATAACCGATGCTTTGTGATGGTATTGTTATTTTTCAGAATCTGAATAATGTATTAAACATTTCCTCATGTTTACCTGTGGGTACTGATGTTGTATGATAAAAACGTATAAAACTGTAGTATTATTATACTGGAAAACTATGATGATTTTAATCCAAACCCTAACTGTGAATCCTGAATCATGTTTTTGACATTTGCCCTGGAAAATAGGCCCTTTAAAAAAATCTGCAATTTTTCAGCAATTTCTGCAGTTTACATCTTACTATCTATAAAAAATGCTTACATTTTAATTAATAATTTTTTACTTTGATTTTTTTGTTAAAAATGATGAAACTGTTTACATAGTCAAACAAATTTAATGAAGGATAGAAACAGTTTAACAAATGTTGAAGTATATAAGGGAAGCATAGTAAGTCTATTCCAAATTATTGATATTAAGCATGGTTTCATTATTCTTGGCTATGTGTTACATTTCTCGATTACATAAATAATGAGTCAAAGCAGACAGTCACGGAACTTTTTCAGTGATAAAAAGAAAAGATCCGAGAAGAGGTAAATATATCTCTTTTCTTGCCTTTTTTCTGTTTTAGATCAGGGACTAGGTTACAGTAAATATTGTTTTTTTTGTCAGATTTGTCATACAGATCAGGGACAAGAAAAATTACTGCTTATTTGGTCATAGATCAGGGTAACAGAATAAGGTAGGCAGTTATTCTAGATAAACTGTGAAAGGAAATTAAGTTGTGGTACCACGTGGTAAAAGGGTTACGTAACATTTATTAACATGGGAAATCAGTGCACTAAAACATCGCGAGACCCGCCCCTAACCGAAGATGCAAAATATATGCAACTGCAGCGTGCAGATAATGTTAGATATTATGCAAAATGGGTTAACAAATATGAATTTGATGGGAAATTAGACAAATCTTCGCTTGTTAAACTTCTTAAACAGCTTAAAAGTGATACAAAAGGTCAGGCAAAGAAACAACGGCAATTAGGCATTCCTCAGGCACACAGGTGGATTGAGGAAGCAAACCGTGGGGAACAAAAGAGCAATAATTCAAAGGCATTGTTTTTAGACAAAGAAGATAATAATATAGTAGCAGCAACGGCTCCCCCCCCCACTCCCTTTTTCAGGATATGAAGCGGGTGGACAAGCTGGTCCACCTCTGCGGTATCCTGATGTCTCAGTGAAACTGAAATCGTTTGTTAGAGATCCCATTGAAACTAGGTCCCGAACACGTAAAACACAGAGGGACATAGAATCGTGTCAAATGGAGAGAAATTTACAAGCTGAGAGTGAGGAAGAAATATGTCCACTTATAGAGGTACCAAAATCCTCAGGCAGGACAGGATGGACAGGACCCAACTCTCTTGGTATATAGGCCGTGGACACCGCTGAGGGAATTCCCCATCCAAAAGTTAATTTTACAAAATTCCTAGAAGATTTACAAGGCATGAGGTTAAGTTACCACTTAAATGGGGAAGAAGTAGAAAAAGTAGTTAGACAAATTGTAGGCCCAGATTGGCACATGATTTGTGGCACCTGGAATCCTCGTAATGCAGAATTTAAGCCATTCCCACATAGTGACGCAGAACTAGACAATAGA
Source organism: Protopterus annectens (assembly GCF_019279795.1). Taxonomy (NCBI): domain Eukaryota; kingdom Metazoa; phylum Chordata; order Ceratodontiformes; family Protopteridae; genus Protopterus; species Protopterus annectens. Next base: position 451,380,658 of record NC_056748.1, on the reverse strand, counting down.
GTAAAAGGCCTTACAGACCGAATCTCTGAGAAGTGGAAACCTAGAGCAGACTGGACTTGTATTAACCAATGCATACAGCAAGAAAATGAAACAGTAGATGGGTACTATGCCAGATTATTAGAATGTTTTAATAACCATAGCGGTATGACAGTTCCCGAAAATCAAACGAATGATTCCCCGTATGAACAACAATTGAAAAATGCATTTTAAAAGGTTTTATTGCACCCATTAGTAGCTTCATTATGAAGCATATGATAGATCATCGAACAAGTAGGTTACAAGCCTTACTTGAATATGCTAGACATGCTGAAAGATGTTTTAATAGCAAAAAGAAAAAGAAAGCGCAAGTCTTCACTGCTGAAGACGGAGCTGAAGTTTATGTATTACAGTCTGGTAAAAAGGGTAAGAAAAATGCACAGGGAAATAAACAGTCTGACAAATGGTGAGAGGACTTTGAAGAAAGGAAAAGAGAGGTGAACGCTTTAAGTGCGGGAAGAAAGGACATCTAGCTAGGGATTGCAAACAAAATAAGAAGGTAACCACAGAGGATAAGGGAGATGAGGACTGACTATATGATGGTGAAGATACACCATACGAGAGTCAGAAATCATCGGGAAAAGACAATAAAGAAAGAACAAATGTAAATGTGATAGAAGGAGTAGAGGAAGTGTAAGTAGACATGGAGGATGAAGAAAATGAGATTTTAGATTTAGCATTATTGAGCCTAGAGCTCTACCTAGCAGACACAAAACCGGAAGTTACACTTCTGGTGGAGGGGAAGGAAGTTAAATTCCTGTGTGATTCAGGAGCGTCACGGACTCTGATACACCCCTTCAAGTTACCGGAACATTCAGAATCACCTGATTATATATTAGTGAAAGCTGCAAATGGACAGCTATACCGGGAACCACTTTCCCATGATATAGCAATAACTGACCCTGTTTCAGGGATGACTCAAAGGAGTAAAATTGTTGTTTCTTCAAAATGTCCAGTGAACCTATTAGGTAGGGACCTTATGCAGATATTTGGCATAGCAGTAGTTCCGACTATGCAGGGTATGGAGGCATAGTGACAAATGGTGGTGCGACCGGAGGGTGAAACTTTTTACTGGCACAGTCAGGACTTGGTTACGACTGGTCCAGGGGCAGTGACCGAGGAACTGATGAACGTAGCCATCAGTAAATCCCCCTCCCTTGACACTGACAGACAGCATTTGTTGCATTGCACTCTGTATTACTGTAGCACACCAGAACCTGATAAGGAATATGAGCAAGAATTGTTCAGAAATCGTGCAAACAGATTAGTGTTACGTAATCTGTACTGGGATACTGAGGGAAACAGTGTTGTTAGCTGTTCATTACCTCAAGAATTCCTTGCACTATACAAATCTAATCGATTACCACATGTCAGTTTAACTAAGAACAAAAATGTAAAATGGGCAGACCTAGGAGAAAATGTAACGAGATGGGAGAAACAAACTGATTTAGAATTATCAGAGCAGGGAATACAGAAACAAAAACTGAATTGGCTAACATAGGCACACCCAGTTGTACACTTGCAGTCTATCGAGGACAGCTGATTAGCATTCTTATTAGAAGAAGAGGAGAAAGCCTTATGTAACATACCAAAGATTCTTTGGTCAACAGGCAAGTCAGATGTAGGACTTATTCGAACAGCAGGACCAGTTACTATTACACCAAAGTCAGCATTCAGACCACAGAAGAGACAATATCCTTTGAGAAAGGATGCAGAGATAGGAATCAAACCCATAATAGCAGCATTACTTAGAGAAGGAGTACTGGTAGAATCTCCTGATTCATCATGTAATACACCCCTATTTCCTGTTAAAAAGGTAAACAGGGAATGGCGTATGGTTCCGGACTTATAAGCTGTAAATAATGCAGTAATACCTAGAGCACCTACGGTGCCAGATCGACACACTTTGTTAAATGATTTGAAACCTCACCAAAAATATTTCTCTGTGGTAGATATCAGCAATGCTTTCTTTTCAATACCTATACATCCTGATAGCCAATATTGGTTTGCATTTACATTTCAGGGGAAAAGGTATACCTATACTCGACTACCACAGGGATATTGTGAGAGTCTAACAATATTCGCACAAGAAATGGCTAGTAGTTTGGCGGGATTCACCCCACTGGGGGGTAGTCAAATTCTACTTTATGTAGACGACATCTTGCTAGCAGCCCCCACCCAGCAGCAATGCGGGGAGGATACCATAGCACTGTTACAATTCTTAGCAACACAGGGACACAAAGTAAACAAAAGCAAACTACAGCTTTGGAGAAAACAAGTTAGATACCTAGGATATGTAATATCCAAAGAAGGTAGAATACTAGATGAGGATAGAAAAACAGCGATTTTACAAGCACCCAAACCAGTGACCAAGAAGGAAATGATGTCCTTCCTGGGAACAGCTAACTTCTGCCGGAGTTGGATACCAAACTATGCTTTGGAATCTGCTCCACTGACCGACCTCATATACAAAAAGCTGATGGCAGCACAGGATTTATTACAATGGACACCTGAAGCAGAAATGGCTTTCTGCAGGTTGAAGCAATTAATAGCTTCTTCATTAGTTCTAGGATTACCAAACTATCATAAACGTTTCTTTCAAACTGTAGACTGTAAGCAGGGATATATGACATCAGTGTTGACACAACAACATGGGGATAAGCAACGCCCCATAGCTTACTATTCATCACAGTTAGAACCAGTGGCGCGATCCTTGCCCCACTGTGTACAAGCAGTAGTCACAGGTGCAATGGCAGTACAGGCTTCAGCCTCAGTGGTGTTATTCCACCCTCTCACATTGAGAGTGCCTCATGCAGTCGCGATAATTTTACTGCAAGGAAAAAGTAGCATATCTCTCTCCTGCTAGACACCTTTCCTGTATGACTATACTGTTGAGCCAACCTCATATGACAAATGAACGATGCACAACATTAAATCCATCAACTTTGCTCCCAACTCCTGCGGATGGCACACCACACAGTTGCCTGCAGGAAATTGAGCAAAAAACCTTACCCAGACAAGATCTCACGGATATTCCCTTGGATAAGGCCGAGGTGACATATTACGTGGACGGCTCATGCAGAAGGGGCCCTACAGGGAAAAATCTATTGGGGTATGCAATAGTTACAGACACTGAAACCTTAGAAGCCCAATCCTTATCACATAACTTGTCTGCACAAGCAGCAGAATTGATTGCCTTAACACGAGCTTGTACCTTAGCAAAAGACAAATGTGTAAACATATATACTGACAGTCAGTATGCTTTTTCTACTGCACATGTTTTTGCGCAGCAGTAGAAAAATAGAGGGATGATAACATCTAGTGGTAAACCAATTAATCACGTGCAATTTATTTTAGAATTGTTAGAATCTATTCAGTTACCTACTAAAGTAGCTATTTGCAAATGCGTAGCTCATACGAAACAGCAGGACAGAATTTCAAAAGGTAATGCGAGAGCTGACGCAGCTGCGAAGCAAGCAGCTTCAGACTCAGAAACTTTACTTTTAGACGAGGAATTACAACCCTCTGAAATTTTAGACCTAGAAATGTTAAAAACGATGCAGACGCTTACTACAAAAGCAGAGAAACAAAAATGGGAAAAACGAGGAGCAATCCTTGAAAATGGGCTGTACATCTCCAAAGAGAAAAAAACAATTTTGCCGTCTAATTTGTTTAGATATGCAGCTTTGTTGAGCCATGGGCAGTGCCATGTCTCAACAGGGGGGATGGTACAGTTAGTAAACCGAATATTCCAAACATATGGATTCACAAATTACACAAAAAAATTTTGTGCGGCATGTCATATTTGTAACAAACATCATGAACAAGGGGCATTTAAGCCTAAACAAGGAAGTTTTCCTACACTGCCATATCCGTTCCATACTATTTGTATGAATTTTATAGAACTGAACAAATGCGATAACAAAAAGTACTGCCTTGTCATTGTAGATATGTTTTCTAGATGGGTGGAAGCTTTTCCGACCAAGAATCCGGATGCAACAACAGTGGCAAAAGCCCTCATAAAGGAGATTATTCCTAGATTTGGCATACCGGAAAGAATTTATAGTGACAATGGTACACATTTTGTGAATCAAACCATACAACAGTTGGGACGCTTCTTTGGGATTTCCCTTAAGAACCATTGTGCTTATCACCCTCAGTCTGCAGGACTGGTGGAGAGGCACAGTGGAGTCCTCAAGAACAAACTTAGGAAGTTAGTCAATGAAACCCAAAAGAGCTGGGTGCACTGTCTGCCTCTGGCTCTGCTGAGTATGCAAACAGTTCCAAATGCAAAGGGTTTAACTCCTTTTGAAATGGTGTTTGGGAGGGCATATTATGTACCTCTGTGGAAAGCTCTCATGCCTGCAGACCAGGAGGCTGATAGTTTACTAGCTAGTTACATGAGGAAACTGTTAAATAAATCTCTCTTGCAGTTTAACTCTTTTTCAGATAAAGAACAGACCAGACCATTGGAAGCGATTCTAGCCCTGGGGTCCTAGATCTGGGTGAAGGTAACAAAGAGGAAGAATTGGGCAAGCCCGAAGTGGGAAGGACCGTACCAGGTACTGCTGGCCACGCCTACTGCAGTCAAAATCGCCAAAAGGTCATCTTGGATCCATTTGACGCACTGTAAACTGGTAAAGAACTTTCAACTTGATAAAAACATTGAAACTGTTATGCAACAAGAACAAAATGGCCAAAGATAGAAATTCAGACCAACCTCAAAAATGTTGCATAATCATATTATTGAGCATACACTTGTTGACTGTACTTTTGACAATTTTCTTTTTGTTGTGGTTTTTTTCATTTTTCAACCACACAAGTAAAACTGGATAAACGTGATGAGACATCCATAGACTGGCATCCAAACTTTAACACATACCTAGCAATTAAATGTGTATATGCTGAGACTATGAACATTTCAAACTGCTGGGTTTGTACAGTTATACCAACAGCATATGGAGAACTACTAATGTCTGCTGTTCCTTTAGGGATCAATGAGACTTGGGAAAATTTGCTTTTTGACACAGGAACTGTGAGATCACAGGATAAAATAACATTGTATTTACCTGTTACACAAAAAGGGATTGTGTGTTTTTTCAAGAATGATACTCTTCAGGTGGGTTGGAGTAACTGTAACATAACAATATCTTATAAATGTTATATTAAGACTAAAACTTGGGGTACTGTTTGCAATACTAACTATGATTCATATTTGAACTCAATGAAAATGACATTGAATGAAGTACAAAGAAATCCTGTTTTGATTAAACAATTGTCAATCATAGATAAGAAAATGTTTCATGCAGGGTTGGTGCGTATTAACACTAAAGTTGAAAACTGTTATTTTGTGTGTGGGAAAAGGCATACAAATGGCTACCTGAGAATTGGTCCGGCAGTTGTTTTTTGGGCTACCTGGTTCCGGCCATATGACACACTGCGGAATTACCTCTGGGTAAAATACGGAACATGAGAGATGTTTCCAAAAATACCAAAGATCCAATCGAGAAACCTGTGAATCCAGTAGGGCGAGTTGAAGCAGGTTGGAAAGACCATAATTCCGTGAAGGACAAAGACAAATTGACTCATATGGACTTGAGTGACAGTGTTATATCTTGGGCAGGTATATTCCCAGCGTGTGGTGCAGTCAAATCGATTTGGGAGCTGAGAAAACTGTCGAAACTTCTCGAAGTAATGAGTAATGTAACTTTTTCTGCTCTTGAATTAGTGACTGATGAACTGAATGCTATGAGAACTGTTGTGTTGCAAAATCGGATGGCTCTTGACTTCACCATAGTGGCGAGAGGTGGTACATGCACGCTTATCAAAGAAGAATGCTGTGCATATATTTCAGATAATAGACATGAAATTGATAACCATTTGGAGGTGATTCAGCAAGTGTCGGCCATGACCAAACCAGGCCCAAACCCTCTGATGGATTTTTTCCAGAATCTGTTTGGGGGGGGTGGGGTTCCATCCTAATGAATATTCTGATTGCCAATTGTGTGGGTTTACTCCTATAAGAAGCATGTGTTTGTTGTGGAATCCCCTGCATGAAAAGATTAATTAAAGATTTTATAGATATGTCTGTCTCTGAAACCTTGTATCAAGACATTGAACTTGAGGAATTGGTTCCAAATGAAATTCTCCTTGAAGTCTAAACTGAATGACTCTCTTAACTGCAAGTCCCAAGTGGAAGAGGTTAGGAGAAGAAATAAAAATCGTTCAAACTTCTGAGAATAGAATAAAAAGTATTAACAGGGGGGAAAATGTTAGAAAAATATGTATTAATGTATATGTTTAGTGCTTATTAAGAAATAAGAAAGATATAATACATTTTATTCTATTAATGTTATGACAAGAAAAATGAATTCATATGAAACTGCAAGAAGCTTTTGGAAACTGCAGTGTGCCTTTTGCAAGTTGGCCTCTAACCCCAGCAGCTGCCAGCTCAGCAAGAATTAATGCTTATGCTTCTCACAAGTGATTATCTGCTGGGTCAGGAAATTAAATGTGTGAAATAATGAGAATCTTCTATTCTTTTCCGCTTGAGCAATCGACCTTGTATATGTTGCTAGATAACGCACCGGCTGCAAGGAGGAAGTGATAACATGTAACAAGAGAAATGTATTGAGAACTGTATCTACTATTATGTTCAAATTGATTTAGAACCTTGAGTGGAAACTTTTGTAAAAGGGTATTGTAACTAACCAGGTGGCTAGCAAGGCCACATTGTTTACCAGAAAAAGTTTTTAAGCAAAATGTAGTATCGGCATTTTAGATTAATAGAATATTGTAAGCTAAAATGATGTAAAACCCCTTGTGACTGAGTACGTCAGCCTGGTGGGTTAATACTAGTAAGAAATACTATAAAAGTTGTGTTCTTGTGTTCTTCCTGTTTCATTCAGACAACATTCTGTACTTGTACATTTTTTGCCTCCTGGTGTACACTAGTAAAGAACCTGAACCTGAACCTCCTGTGCATTGATCTTTTTATTACAGTATTTTTTCATTTAACAATGAGGTAGAAGACCACAAAATTGTGCTCTGCATGTCCAAGTTTCCCTTACTGTAAATGTTTCATCCTAAATTTTACTTTAAACATATGAAAATTTTAAAATGTTAAAAATTTTCAAAGGAATTGAATTTAGTAATTCCATTCAAGTTTACTTGATCTAACTACTTGCTCATAAAACATCACAAAACACATATTACTCATAGTTTATTAATAGCCATTTTCATGAAGCATAGCCCTTATCACAGTTTTTGACAGTTTTTATCATTTTATTTATATGTTTATTGAAAATGTGTTTACCAGTGTAGAACAAGAATCCAAAAATATATCCTGCCAATGGACAATCCCACAACAGATAAACCGGAGAAGCCATGATAGTCGGGTGACCAAATCTATGTAGTATGCACCAACAGATAAAATAAAGTAACCACTGTAGACCAAATGATGACAGATGTAAAACTTTAATAAAAAAACAGTTAAGTGCTTTCATTCCAAAATCATCAAGGATTTCATCAGAACTGTAATGGTACAATATATATATATATATATATATGGTTCTACCTGACATAATCGAAACCACACAACACCGACAACCACATCACCGACACCACATATTCGACAGTCCATAAACACGAAACCACACATAACCGACAACGAAATAACCGACGGTACACAAACACGAAACCCCATACACTGCACACACCACAATAACAATTAAAAACAAAACACATCCCCATTCCACAAACCACACACACAACACAAGCACACCAAAATCCTTACAAGCCCACACTAAACCTTACCCTAACCCTAAGGTCCGTCACTATCGCACACTTACCTACCCGCTCCCTATCCCTAACTCACTTAACCGCCCTATCGCTCCTAACCCTAACTCACTTAACCCACCCCTATCGCTCCCTAACCCTAACTCACTTAACCCACTATCGCCCTAACCCTAACTCACTTAACCCACCCCTATCGCTCCCTAACCCTAACTCACTTAACCCACTCCTATCCCCACAGACCGTCAATCTCCACACTTACCTGCCTCGCACCCTAACGTCCGTCACTACCGCATACTCACACAGCCTTTCCCCATGTCGGCATCCTCGGCGTTGGTGTTGTCATCCGTCGTGTCGGTCTTCTGCATTGTCGATGTTCTGCCACTCGCGATCGGTCTTCTTCGTTGATCTTCTGGAGCTCAATTCGCTGTCGGTCTTCTGCTGTCGAAGTCAGGTAGAACCATATATATATATATATATATATATATATATTCACTTCAGAAGCTTGAAAGCCCAAAATCTTGAAAGCTCAAAAGACTGAGACGAAAATCTTGAAAGATCAAAAGACTGAAAATTCAAAATACTGAATCTCAGAATACTGAAAACACACAGGATAACACTTACTATATTCCAGCACAACTAAATAGAGAAACAAATAAAAAAATAAACCATTTACCACTTCTCCAAATATAAGCATAGGGGCAAGCCCCCCTGCACCCCCAATGTAGGGGGCTGTGCCCACACACCCCATGCTACTTAAATATATCAACTCTGAGATTGCACTCCACAGAACAAAATGGCAAACATACCATTACGTGTTTCATGATTGCCTGTTGTAACCTTAGTCATGTTCTCTTCTAACTTGCTATACTACAACATAACTCATGTTAGTGTAGTGAAGTGCGATCTCGGAGTTGATATATTTAAGTAGCAGGGGGGGTTGGGGGGATGCAGCCCCCCCAAATGGTGGTTGCAGGGGGGCTTGCCCCCCTGCTTATACTTGGAGAAAAATAATATGGTTTGTCTTGTATTTGTTTTTGTATGTACTTCTGCTGGAATATAGTAAGTGCTGGTATCTTGTGTGTTTTCAGTATTCTGAGATTCAGTATTTTGAGATTTCAGACTTTTGAACTTTCAAGATTTAGGTCTCAGTCTTTTGAAATTCAAGATTTTGGGCTTTCAAGCTTCTGAAGTGAATCTATATATATATATATATATATATATATATATATATTTGAATATTTCACTGTTACAGTACTTACACCCTCCCATCATCATTCATATATTTTCGTTCATTTATTCTTTTTCAAATACATATCCCTCTTCTCCTTCTTTCCTTTGACCAAGGTGTTTTTCCCCTCCCTCCTTTTCTGCTGTGATAGATATATAGATATACCCTTCCTTGGGTTGGTGCAATAAAGCTCTGAAATGTTCTTGCTTGTATGCCCATTTTATACTAGCATTCTCATGCATTAATGGACATATGCATGTGAGGAAAGTACCCAAATAAGCTTTTAACAACTCTCCAGAAGTCTAGTCCTTGGTAGTAGGTTACTTCCCATACATTTAGAAGCTACTGCAGCAGTGATTTCTTCAAACATCTATTGTCATGATAAGTTTACTTAGCTAACTGTAATCTTCCTTTATCTGGATGGGTGGATCCTGGCAGTTGCAGTTATGAAGATTCTTCTGTTAGCCAGGAACTATTGCCTGTCTTTGCTTCTGTCCTGCAGGATATCCTCTATCTTTATTTCTGTCCTGCGGGATTACTGTAAAGTCTCCGTAGGTACCCACTGAGTGCATAATAACTGCTTGTGTTGTTGCCACTCTCTCTTGTTAAGACTTTCTCACTCCAGAGATGGGTCTTTGTCTTCAACAGTTGTATTCTGGATTCTTGGAAAACAGATGATTATGGCATCTTTTTGTCTTAGGATTGTAGTTTAGATGGTCTCCTCTGTTTGCATGTACAGATTAGTACTTGCTCTTATTTGAGGGTTTCACATCATATTCAGAGGGTTCAAATAGAACCAGCTTCTAGACACTTTGAACTTCAAAGAAGTATAAAGACCCTACCTGTTGGTGGATTCAAGATCCTAATTTGTCCCTGGGCAGACCTTTCCTAGTTCATGCCCCAAATGCAAGAGTCATCATGGATGCTTCTGCTCTATGGTATGGGTGCAATTCCAAGAGCAGACAGTCTAAAGAACTTGGTTGCAGACACAGTCCTCACTGCATATGCATATTTTAGAAATGACAGTGGTTCTTCTTACCCTGCAGGACTTCCAACATTTTCTCTTGTTAGATGTTTCAGAAAACCACATGAGTTTGGTAATGGGCCTTTGCAACCTAATGCTTTCTAATTGTGAGTGAAATCCCAGGATAAGTCATTTCTTTATCAGCAGGCTCAACCATTGCTTTCTCGAGTGGTCCCTTACCATATCCATAGACAGAACACTGTTCGGGTATTTCAGAAACCTTGCTGCAGCTTGCTTCCATCCCTGACCAACTCCAATGCAGCAAATTCTTTTTTCTTATTCCTCCAGTGGGACGTTGCCCAAGAGATGCACTCATCTAGAAGTTACCCCTGGTCTTCTTTACTCTTTCTCCATTATTCTATTTTCACATCCCTGGAGAAAACCAAGATGTTACAGGCCAAAGTCATCCTAATAGCCCCCATTTGAACCAAACAAGCCTGGTTCCCATTGCTATGGCCTAATTTCCTGGACAAGCCTATACATCTGGAACCACCTCCTGTGTCATCCTTCTGACAAACCTCACCTGGACCTTCATTTCCTGTGCCTAACTTCATAGTTTTTCCAATTGCAGTGATGACCAGGGATCTAACTTACTCAGATTTATTGGGAAAAAAATTTCTTTTGCCTAGAACCTGGTACAAAAAATATATATACAAAGGTAACTAGAAGGACTTCTCTGTTTGGACATTGACCCCTTTATGATGCCACTTATAGCCATTTATGACTCCTTATCCCACATGATTCATCAGTCGAGCATTACCATATGTCTCAACTTCTTAGTTCACAAGTCAGAGACAAAACTAAACATACTAAGAGACAAAGGCTCAAAATCAGGGGTAGTTTATAAATACTGCTTTTATTTGCTTCAAAAGGTAATTCAATATCAAGATTTGTATTAAGGTGCATTTTTCTGAGAAACTGTTAGTGTCTGTTATTATGTAGTTAATGTAATATTTAATGATTTACTATAATAGCAAAACATGTATGAAAGATGCCTAAAAAATCTAAGGCAAAAATCGAGGACATTCAGCAAAATCAGTGACAGCTGAGAGCTATGGATATCAGAGGTATGCATATCCAAAATGTGGCTATTTATGGTGTGGAAGAGGTAGTTTTAAAAGAAACTGATGGACTCCTGCTGTTATTTTATCTAAGTTAAACAGTCATGATTCTAACTTGACAGGGACAGTGTGTGTGTGTGTGTGTGTGTGTGTGTGTGTGTGTGTGTGTGTGTGTGTGTGTGTGTGTGTGTGTGTCTCTGTGTGTGTGTGTGTTTATGTATCTGTCTGTGTGCGCTCATATGAGCATATGTCCATGGGTGGATGGATGCTGGATATGTATGTATGAATAAAGTACCTTATCTGTTACTTGTATACATTTTATGTGAACTCTTTGCATTTGTAGTATGTGTACTCAGTTAAAATGGGCATATTCATTTGTAACAGACTGTATATGCAAGAGCATGAAACTAGCATCTGTAATATTTAGCGACAAAGAAAGACATGATTCATACTTTCACTTTCTGAATGCTACTTTATTTTTATAATTTTACTCCATCCCTACTAGAAGTTTCTTTCAATTCATTTCTGAATGAAAATCAATCTCAGACCCCACCCTGATGGGACTGCTGCATATCCGCAAGTCAAGCTCCACTTGAGTAACCCACATGTGTGACCTCAACCTGGTCTGTGACATCAGTAGGACTCATTGGCAGGACAGATTCCCTCTCCACGTAAAGCAGAGTACCTCATTAAACCTTTTTAAGTGCAACCTGGATAACTGGATGGGGAACAGAAAATACACCCCTCTGTGTCCTTGCTGGACAGTGGCATAGGGTGCTGACTTGTTGGAGCATGGGCTAAATTCTTAGATAGACTTGAAAGGGCCTGAGGGCCAATAGCCTAGTAACTTCTTATATCCTATGAACAAATATGCACAATTTAAAATTTCATTACACAGGGAAACATTATAAGCTGCGGTGGTACAGCGGTAGCATTGTTGCCTCAGAGCAAGTGGTTCTCCTGTTCGATTCTCAGCTGGAGTGCCTTCTGTGTGGAGTCTGCATGTCCTCCCCAAGGTCGAGTGGCCTCCGAAAGACATGCGTGAATGAGTGTGCCTTCACTGAAGGTTGGGCGTTGGGCTGGCAACTTGGCACCATAAAAATCTACTGCCAATCATTAGCAGACCGGAGTTCCGCTGCGGCAACCCCTAACCAGGAAAAGCCAAAAAGACAAACAACATTACACAGGGAAACATTGTGGTGGTATAAGATAAAATCTAAAATCACTGTTTATGTTTTTCTAGAAAGTTATGCTTCACTGTTGTGCTGTAGTAGAACTATGGTATTAACTAGTGATACAGAGAGCTGTAACAGTTGCATGGAGTAAATGCACATTAGCAACTCATAACTCATTTTCATGTCTCTGAATCAAATGCCTAATGCAACTGGAACAACTGCATTAAGCACTTCCCCTAACAACCCATGTAAAGCTGTTCCATAAGCATTCTAGAGACAGTCATATAAACAACACACACAGCAGACAGGCAGACATAGGGAGACAGACACACAAATACACACACACACACACACACACACACACACACACACACACACACACACACACACACACACACACGCTACCAACTGTATTCAAATAAATCCTCTCAGACGCGTTGTCTATCACAATTGTTTTTGGGAGTAAGCAGTAAACAGTAGCCAATTTCTGAAAAATTACCGTTGTTGCAAGGATGATCACTGTTTTCATTTTTTTCTTTTTGTGTGGGTGAACCTTAAACAGAAATAAACACAGTTTTTTAGTAGCAGTCTTACTTTTTAGCTGTATATTTTGGTTGCTTGTGTGTAGGCTAACTAGCTTCATGATATTTTATATATTTGTGCCATGTTTTTTGCATTAAGATTGAAATGAAGGTGTCTAACACTGAGGCATGTGTGTGAACAAGTTTGTCATCTGGATTTTATGTTGAAAAAATATTTTTATTTCTTTTCCAATAAAGTTTCTAGCATGTATATAGTTCTGCAGAAACATGAAGGAAAGTAACAGGTAAACTAACCAGATACTAACACTTTATATACTTTTAAAGCAGATTCTGAAGAAGTTTGTAATAAAAGTGAGACAAAAGTCAACACATTCATTGGAAGACATTTGTTCAGCACTCTGATCATTTATGGTTCTTAGTTTTTGATTGTTTTGACCATTTATCTGAGCTTAGCTTTGTTTTTGAGAAAAGTAATGGTTAAACCAACCAAATACTAACATTTTGTAAACTTTTAAAGCAGGTCTTAAACAGCACCTAAGACAATCCTGGATCCTCTACTGTTCATCACCAGGATAAAATGTCCACATAATTTCACACAAATGATTTTATGCAAAATGAAAAGCTACAATGCAAATGCATACGTTTGATTTTTTTTTCCACATGTATAAAGACATGAATTTTATATGTAAAAACTTGCATGTTATCCTTTGTTCATGTATGTGGCCTACATACTCTTACTGTTTATTATTGCTGTTTGTGAAAATAAGTGCTTGTTTTATCTTGGTGTTACTTGCATTCTGTACTTTTTTCCTTATATCTTACTTAAAATAATACTGTCATTTGTACTTGTTTTCATTTATGTTAAATGAGATTTGAGAAACAAAGCTCATACAATATCAACATGACCAGCAGCTTGAAATAATAAGAAAGGACACATAGTGGAACTTTTTAAGTCGCATCTATATAGTTTACTTATAAAGAGAACTTGCGTATATGTGGGAGTATGCATAACTGTACAACTTCAAAAACATGCAGGAAATCTGTCCCAGTGGGTTACCCATTAACAGGCTACTGGAAAATTGCACCAGTTATTTTTCAACAAATTCCACAAGTTTCATCTTGTTGTCTGCACATAATCCACATTTTATAATTTGACATATGTTTTTACTAAAAAGGTTGAAAGTATTTACATAATTAACTGAATTTAAAAAGTGTAGTAGTAGTTTAATGTTGCAGTATATGGAAAGGAAATCCATGGGAAGTCTTTTTTTCAAGTGATTTATTCTGCACCTGGTTTTATCATTCAGGCTATATGTTAGACTTTGACCACATGAATCCTGAGTTAAAACACAGTCAAAGAGCTTTCCAGTAAGAAAGTAAATTAGACAGTACATGTGGGAAGAGGTAAAAATGTCTTTTTTGTCCTGCATGGCTGAGTTTCCTTGCTAATAATGGCTAATCCTAAATGTTAATTTAAAGGTATGAAAAGTTTGAACAACTTCATTGTCAAATCCATACATGTTTAAGTTACCTAACTACATTCTTATCACGTTTAAGTAAACACACATGTATGCCTTTGGTAGTGACCATTCTCCTGAAGAGTGTACTACTTTTATCACAGTTTTTTGGTAATCATTTAAGGGGTTTGGGAATTAAATTTTAATATTAAATGTGTGTGTGTGTGTGTGTGTGTGTGTGTGTGTGTGTGTGTGTGTGTGTGTGTGTGTGTGTGTGTGGGTGGGTGGGTATGGAGCCAGCAGTTTAGTAACTTTTTCATAAAATTGATTTTTCAGCAAAACAGGCTCTGTATATTAGCTTTCCACAGTAATCTGTTCAATATGGAGTACCTGAAAAAGTACCAGATATGTATGCATTGCACTGCTTGTGATGTTTAGAAGTTTTTATGTGGTGATGTGTAAAACTTATCTTTGTATGCAATCATAGAATCCTCAAGAATAAAAGCACCTTCACATAACAATACATCTGTCTAATAACCTGTTGGATTAATACAAGCTACAGCATATAACAAACTATTAGAGAGTAGTGGGTAGGGTATTGAAATCTGTAAAACTTCCCACAGTTTTTGCAAAATATTTTCACAGTTTTTGATAAATATTTCCACAATTTTCTGATGACCTTTCCAAAAAGTCAGCATTAATATGCAACTTCTAAGTGGTTATTCATAGAACTGGTATTTAAGTGTTTAGACTTGTTTCTACATTCTCTTTTACACGTCAGTTTTAAACAGTTTTGGGGGGGGGTCGATATTAGAAGCACGAAAAGACTAAACCACAAATGCTCACATGAGCGAAAATGCCAGGAATCGAAAGTGTGATTGTGGGGTCATGTTACAGTGAGGAGTGGGATATTTGCCCTTTCCTCACTGTAGTGCGACCTCAGAGTTAGAATATATAGTTAGTGGGGGGTGTGTGGGGCTAGCAAGTTCGATTACCGGCATTTTCACTCATGTGAGCATTCACACTTTAGTCTTTTCGTGCTACTAATATAGACCCTTTTAGGGGTATACATTACAAAATGAATATGAAATCATTATATATTCTTTAACTTCTTACCAACTAAACTTACAAACATAGGTACCCTCACAGATGAAATAATCTACGTTAATAAATTACAGCAAGCTTTCATTTAAAATTAACATGTTATGTTTGTTGGAACCACTTTCTTTTGTTGTTCCATGTTATGTTATGGTAGCTATGTGATGTAGCTGAATAAAGAATTAACTTTGACCTACATATCCCTGGTATGATTAGCAGCCCCAGAGTTGCACAGTCTAGAGGAAGGAAGCATTATTGAGCCATAACCTGCTCATCTGTTTCTGGGAAATGGTTAAGCATTCATGCCCAGAATGCATACTTATTACCAGAATCAGCAGTGGTAATAAATAATCATGTGGAAGTTCTTGCTCCAAAGAGAGACAAGGTGCTATGTGACTTACTCTTGTAGAAGTGGTTGGTACCTCTCACTAATACCCATTGCCAGCACCTAAAGACCAGCTCTAGGCATATGCAGGAGGGAGTCCAGGGCCATAAGCAGAAACTTTGACCTATGGATGACACTACTCCCAACAAAAACATTTCTAAAGAAATGAATGGGCCATAGTCTTCTCACCCTTAGAGGAACAAATAGGTCACTTGAGATCTGGGGGTGAAAGTTAATATTTAGAATGTCTGTGCATCTAACCACATGGCACCCGACAGACACGCTATTAAGGGAAGTCTGTGTTCACAAATCAATGATGTTTCTCAGATGAGGAAGATGAAGCTGACTTTGGTCATTC
Source organism: Protopterus annectens (assembly GCF_019279795.1). NCBI lineage: Eukaryota > Metazoa > Chordata > Ceratodontiformes > Protopteridae > Protopterus > Protopterus annectens. The sequence continues at coordinate 451,364,497 of NC_056748.1, read as the reverse complement.
ACTTTTTAAACAAAGCAGATCTCATTGTTACTAATCCAAGCGATAGGCAAAAAGCTAATCAAGATCATAAAACATTCTGTTGATTCGAAAAGAGTTGCAAGCAAAAGTACTTGAAGTAACACCATTCCACTATTCAACTGTCCAGATTTTCACAAAATGTCCAGATTTCTCCCTCATATGTTTGGTCTGTTCCACGTAAAATGTGTGTTTTTTTCTGCCAAATCACAGAGGACTGAAGTCACTAAATAATGCCATACATTTTATTTTCAGACATCATATCTTTCAGAAAATTCACGCAAACACAAATCTTGTTATTCTAGCAACTTTCTAAATTTATAAGAGCAATATCTAAAATCTGTCCTTATTTTTGGCCCTTTGTCCCCCCATTATTTTAGGCTTTGTACAGATATCATGTGCTGAGAGGTTGAGAAGTATGATTGCTGTTACTTCTCTTTTTTGAATCTTAGTATCTTTATTACTGTTATGGTAATGAATTTTTAAAAGTAATCAGGAAAAGATTTTTTTTTTATGCAAGAACACAATAACATTACTACAGTGTAACACACAGTATACGGATCAACAGCCTTTTTCAATTTATTTTTTGCTGTTGCTGAATTTTCCTTTCTGTATTAAATGCTCTTTTGTATTCAAGTTGGATTGGAATAAGATAACATAGCATTTGAAAGAAAATATGCAGCTAAGCAATCCTGCACTGGAGGACAGTATAGCAAACATTTCCACGGCAACCGCGTATTTCCCCTTGGTGCTTAGATAAGCTGGAATGAAAGAAAGCCAAACAGTTACAAACACCAGTGTGCTGAAGGTGATATATTTTGCTTCATTATAGCTGTCAGGTAAAGATCTAGCCAAGAATGCAACTATAAAACACACAGTAGCCAAAAGACCCATGTATCCTAGCATGCAATAGAAAAATGCTTTTTGACCTTCATTACACTCTAATATTATGTGGCTAGCTGGCAACTTCAGATTCATTTCTGGAAATGGTGGAGAGATAAACAACCACATAATACATATAATAACTTGAACGAGGCTACAGCCAGTAATAACAGAAAAAGGTATCTTCATTCCCACCCACTTTCTTAAATTGCTGTTTGGATTTGTTGCTTTGAAGGCAATGACCACTGTGATGGTTTTAGCCAGAACAGAAGATATACAAATACAAAAGATGATGCCAAAAAACATCTGACGAAGCATACAGGTAATTTTTCCTGGCTGACCAATGAACAAGAGGGAACAAAGAAAACATAATTTGAGAGAGAAAAGGAGGAGGTAACTGAGATCTCGATTATTGGCCTTAACTATTGGAGTGTCCCTGTACTTTATAAAGACACACAAGACTGTAGATGTGACCACACTTAATATACATGTAGTGGTGACAAGAAGTGTACCCAAGGGTTCTCCAAAGGCAAGGAACTCAATGACTTTTGGTACACAGTTATCACCTCTGCTGTTAGACCACTGATGATCTGGGCACTTTATGCAGTCATCTGAATCTGTTGGAATACAATAAAATGAGGTTTCAATAAAACAGATTTTAAATTAGTATGCTGTTATGATCCATTATAAATAAAACTTCACATATGACTGGAAATATTAATTGCAATGTAATAAATTACTTAACATTTAACTAATTAACAATACTAAACTGTAGAATGCCACTACAGATGCAGCTTCCACAAATTCTAAAATTCTCTGGTGCATTTTCTAAAAAAAATCAGGCAAAAAACCCCACAAACCAAACAAATGTAAATGTCTTGTGTCCAGTAAATGGTTTTAAAGTACTACAAACAGCAATGCTATTAGTAAAAAATATTCTTTGCAATGATTAACAACCATTACATTCATAGTCTTTACATTATAGTCTTTACATTAATACTGTAATATATTATAACACACACAAACTCAGAATTATATTTTTCTCTAAAGTTTAACTAACAACTTTTCATATTTTCCAAATTGTATACTCTGCACACATACTATCGGAACACTTTTGTTTTTCCAGAATGGATGAATTAATGTTTCTATGTACTTGTCAAATTAGGTATTTAGAGAAATGAAAATATGTTTATTTGTGTAATTAACAATAAAAACAACATTGACTGTTTTATAACATACAGTTTACAGTACATTTATCAGTGGCCAAGTTCTTCATCGTCACTTTAGGTGTCACTTGATGCCAAGCATTAGTTTGTAGGTCATTTGATTTTGCAAGTATTACTGTACATGTGGAAATACTGCATACCTTCATAATTGCTAGCAAACCAATAGCAATATCTTCGGTATAGTGTACTAGACATGGAAAGTGACTATGTTGGTTTCTGTCTCCCACCATGACATTTCCCAACAAGTCCATTAAAAGCATCTAGGTCTCTCTGGTGTGAAAATATGAATAACAAGTGACAAACAGTGATTAATATCTACACCGCAGGACATCCTAGATTAATAAACTTACTATAATTTGTAACCTTCCCCTTCCTTATGATGCCTATTATTAATCAGGAAGTCACATTATGAAGGCATCACACACACACACACACACACACACACACACACACACACACACACACACACACACACACACACACACACACACACATCTTTACTGCAGCTTAGATATGTGTTCTGTTTATTGAAGAAGTCCATCTAATCCGCACTCACATGCCTGACCAGTGTAGATTTTCTTAAATCATAAGATTTGCTAGGTGAAATAATGGGAGTAGACGTTAACAGAAGGAGTTTGGTCAGTCATTGATACATTACTGGAGATGGGAACGCAGCATTGCCTTTGCAGTCTGTGCACTCTTAAAGGAAGTTACCCAGTAAACACACAAACTACAGTCCGCTATCAGATATGAGACCCTAGAGGCAGTGTACCATACTGGCAAAGCATGCTGTATTTTTTCTCTGGTGACCAAAACGGCAGATGCAGGAAGCACAGCATAGCTGTCTGTATGATCTACTTTGCAGCAGAGCATATAACATTCTGGCCATTATGTAGACATGATGTGAGGGCACAGCAGAGATGCATTGTGTGACCTCCACAGTAATAACAAACCACTCTGAGATGGTATTGTTGTACAGCAGATGCACAATAATGCAGCACTGTGATTCTTAGACAAAGATCATATGACAATATGCTCGGCAGAGCTGCACACTGTTTAGTGCATGGGCTGCTTTTAATCTGTATGGGTCACCAGTCTGCTAAGCTACCATGCATGATAAACAGTGCATTTCAGAAACTTATTGACCTGCATTATAGCCAGTCATCAAATGGGAATGAAGAGAGAGCACAGTTTACTGCATAATAATGGAGTTTGCATATTAATACCATTAAATGTTATTTTAAATTTCAATGTTAGCTGTATAGATTTAATTTTTATTTAAAGTTAAAAGACTCACAACATCAAGGTTGATAGTCTGTCATATGTATAAAATATATACATATGTAGATATATGGGAAACCCTAATTTGGTTAACTGTCGGTATCTGTTAAGTCAGCACAAATGAGTCGACAGCTGTGCGAGATTGACAATTTCTGGTGTTGGGGAATATGTCCCTTCTATATACATCTATACCTGATGGGACTGGGGTTAAATACAGCACAATTGCATCCATTAAGTTTCAGTACATTTCTGCTTGTGCTGGTTGACCATACTGTAATCAAAAATGTTTTTTATTACAATACCAATTGTTATTTACAGCTTAATGGCACTGCTGTGAGGACATCTTATCTCCTCAGATATGTGGATCTTTTTATGGATTACATTCAACAGTTTATAACTAATGACACAAAACACAATCTTTATTTTTCTTCTTTAGATATGTGGACAAGAGTTATTGATGTTTTTTGGCTCATAAGGGACTCTGACAAAACAGAGTTGGAAGACTTTATAGAATATTTAAATCAAAACAAATGAGGAACCGATTTAGCATTGAAATCCAAAAGGATACAATTTACTTCATGTTCTCTTGAAGTTTAAATTTGAATCAGATTTAATTAGTGATGACTTTAGAAATGTATCACATACAAAAGGGATTACCAAAATTTTCATAAAAATCATATCAGGTAATATGAATACAGATTAGATTATTAGCTGATTAGAGAAAGATTGTCATCACAAGAGAAACTACTTACATTTCTCAACTAAATAGTGCTGTGTAATATAGCATAATATGAATGTAGACTGGGAAGGCAGCTGACTTTAGAAATGTATTAAAGACAAATGAACTTACTTAAATTTCATCACTTAACACAGAGATTTATTACAATGGTTCCATTGTGAAAAGTCAACTTCCTGTAAGCTGACATTTCAAAAGAAGGAAAAAAAAATTTGTAGAATGAAAGGGCAAAATCTTCCATTTTCTTGTTTTTTTTTTTGTGGGGTGGGAGGCAGCTGTCCTCACACCCATGAACTTATATATGTCAACTTAATAGTTACACCAACTCAAAAAAGGAGAAACTTCCCCTAAAAGTAGTCATTGCTTTCACAAAATTAGAGCTCACACTGGCAATTGTTTCTTATGGAAAAAAGTATTCTGTTTTATGTCGTTCATGTTTTTTTTCCTGTGGGCTACTGATGCTCAAACTATTTCACCTTCAGCATGTACAAGGAAGCTATATTAACAGCATAATATGAATCTAGAGTAAAATGACAGCTGACTTTAGTTGTGGGTTAATCATCAGTGACACTACTTAAATTTCTTTACCAAACAGCCATATAAATGAGGTTTGGTAACAAACCAATTTGTCCAGGGACATCTTCAGGTGGGGGACAGACAGAAGCAGTAGTGGGAGTTAATAGGGTAGGAGAAGTAGGGTGGGGGGATGAAAGGGTTAAATAGGAATGATGATTGACAGGAAATGAGGTAGGGGTAGGGAGGGGCTTAGTGTGTTTTTTGCAAGTGTAACTGAGTAAGGAATAACATTTTGGCATGAACTTACTACAGCAAGCTTATGTCAGTGACGACCTATAGGTATTCTTATGGACAGGTAGGCCTCAGTTAATGCTAGCATATGTGGAGAAGGCACTGCTTTGGCAATTTTTTTTTGTGGTAGAGTAGAGACACGGCATAGTTAAGGTTGTTTAAGGGGTGTTTGGTTTTGAGTTCCTTACCTTTGCATTTGGTTAGTAGCAGTTTTCTAAGGGTCGAATAGTCATCTGGTTAGCTGCCATTTAACAGGTGCTGTGACTTGCTGGTGTCCTTTTCCTTTCCTGCTGGGGTGTTGGACAGTCATTGGTAGTGATTTTGTGCAATAACAGCCTTGTGCAACTACATTTCACTCACTGGAGCCATTGGGGTGCTTGTGTGGTTTCTTGGGTTTTTCATTTGGGGGGATGCTTGCTGTGCCGGGGCGAGTGTGACATTGCCCTACATTCAGATCTGGTTCTTGAATAGTACTATCACTGCTGAATATATATAAAAAATGAATACATAAACTAATAAAGCTTTTGTTTCATTGCGGGTTTCTTTACATTTATAGACTTAGGTTTATCTCATGATTGACGACGTTTTGTCAGGCAGTTTAACCATTTGATGTCTGCATCAGCATGCAGAGTATTGTTTTATTTTGTTCGTCATGGAACTTGCGGTTACCTGGTGGATCACTCTGGATCAAAGTTGCTAAATGGTGACGTGCATTTGGTTTCGGACTCACTGGTTGTCAGGCAGGGCATGCTACCTCCGGTTCTGTTGGTCCAGGAACTTGCTGAGTTTCTAGGAACAATGTTTGGGATCTGTCACTATAGTAGGCATTTGGCCCTTGCTGATTTAGGTTTCCTCAGATTTCCTGCACTTGGGTTGAGAGGAATGGCATCAGCAACTTACGTATTGTTTCTCACACTATGATTTATTAAAAAGCAGTGTGCAATGACATGAGGTTCCATGAAAGTTTGTAACTACACTCATATTCTTAAGCTAGAATAGAAAGGTTAGCAGTCACAGAATGCTATAGTATATGCTGTCACACTTATTAAAATTAATGTGGCCTGGAAAAAATGCAATTATTTTTATGGTCTGATACAAAAACATTGCATATATTCAGTAGTCTAGGCACAACAGTAAAACAATTAAATATTTTCCTAGCTTATAGTAACATTTTTAATTGCTGGTGTTGCTAATGAATTAATTTAGTGGGTTAGTATGCTGTACAATCCCTAGCATCTCTGGATATTTATGATGGGATTTCATTTTATACAGATAATACCATTTCATCAAATGCAACTAATGAGGGAGAACCCTAAAATAACAGGGTGGCATGAACTTACAGCACAATGAGTTGGTCTGTACCAACACAGTGTTTTGTATCATTAGTTCAAGGACAAAACTTAGAGACATTTGCATAAGCAAATGCAGAAATAATGCACACCTGTGTGTCTTTCTCCATATGACCAGAAAGAAAATGAAGACTATTAACAAATGAATCTGTAATGCCGATATCAGATCGATTAACATTAGAAATGTTGTCTTTAATGTCAAACTGATGACTCCTTTTCTGGCAAGTTATTGGGAACTCATTAGAGACTGCTGTAAGTCTTCATACCCTTCAGAAGATTGAGAAGGGAAACTGGTGGTAAGGGCGAGGGTAAGACGTATTGACTGGAAATACTCCATTCTAGCTTTCTAACAAGACTATTTTCATGGGCTTTAGTGCAATCTGAGTATTGGCTGTTCATCACGCATGCCCTGTGTGGCTGTAACAGCTGTTCAGGGAACAGTAGTGCCGGAGTCTGTGGGGTCGTGGCGTCCTTTTCAATGTTGCACATGCACTGAGCCTGAAGTTAGAGAATAATGACAAGACCTTTGACTTCAGATCTCGTACCTCTCAGAAGATCAATACCAATGCAAATCTGTTACATGGGGTTGCAGCATACATCTCGACTGCACTGACTTTTGCAGAATGCCTAACATTTGCTCATACCTCTTAACTGTCTAGATTTCACAGAATGGCCAGATTTCATCTCATGTTTCTGGTCTATTCCTCGTAAAATTTTGATTTTCTGGTAAATCACTAGGATGATCTGAGTACTGAAGTCCCTAAATAATGATATTTGAATTTCAGACTTTAAGCTTTCAAAAAAAATGTATGTTACCACAAACCCCCTTACAACTTTGTAAGTTCATAAGAACATTGTTTAAATCTGTACCTATTTTAGGCCTTTGTACCCCTATTTTGTCAGGTTTTGTCCAGATTTCTTGCAATAAGAGTTTGAGAGGTATGCTTTTGCCTCAGATGCTTGGTCTATTTTTCCATAAAATGGCATATTAATGCAAACCTGTTAGTCTATCGACTTTTTAAGTTAGTAAGGCCAACATTTTAACTGCCTTTTTTATAGTTTTGTCCACAGTTCTAGCTCTAGAAGGTGGGGACACATGAGTGAGGGCACTAAATGATGATGGAAATTCTTGTGGGGAGGCCTGGTGGCACAGTTATTGTTATTCTAGCCACTTTCTAACTGAAAGTGAGATATTTTAAATCTGTTTCTGATGTTTTTTAACTAGTTTTGGTTTTGTCCCTTATACTGTTGTGATTGGTCCTTGTTTGGTGGACAGCTCTGAGCAGGGTTGTCTTTGGCTGAGTACTGGTTAGTGGTACAGGGCGTTCATGCAGGTCATTTGTGGTCTACAGTAGGTTGCTTTCAGGGCAGGCTTTTACCCCCAAACTGTCAAAGGAGTTAGCATGTAGCATAGTTCTTAATGGTACAGGTTTTGCAGTATGTTCAGGGTTAGGTTTTATCTGGGGCTGTTTCATAGTTGTTTGGTTCTGGGAAGGTGTAGTAGTTTATTAAAGAGGGAATTGGTAAAATGTCAGACATGTGAGAGGTAGGCATCTTAACTGTATTAGTCATGCTTTGGTGGGGTATTTCTAAGAGGAACCTATTAAAGGGATGGAATGGTTTAATTTCCTTTACCCTGTTTGTTTCTCCTTCCGTCACAAGGATGAAGAACGCTGCTACTTATAAGGTGGAACAAATGGGTAAAGGGTGGGGAAATTATTAATGGCTCACTAGCAACTGTAATTAAGAAACTGACAGGATGGTTAAAATGTGATAATTTTATTTATAGATATAGGCCTTTTAAAGCAACAGTATGATTCAGCCTGTTTATCATTGATAATAGTTAATTTGTTAATACTGAGTGTGTGATACACCATTTCAATGCAGAACTTCGAGGAATATATGCTTTTGAAGTCTGGTAATGTTATGGGGTGTTATGTTAGGTAAAGCCTCTCCTTTATCACATATGCTGTCACAGGCTCTGTAATCTTCTATACTGGCAGAGGTATGGTATGGTTTAAATTTTGCATTGTGCTGACTGTTTCTCATTCCATTACCAAGATGAGGAACGCTGCCGCTATAATGTCGAAGAAACAGATAAGTGGTGGAATCCTTACTAATGCATTTCAGAGGAGTTACAGTTGTCTATCTCTTTGTAGATGATGGTGCTGTGAAAGGCATTTCAGTTACTGCAGCACTACGCAGTGAGCTCGTAGATGGTGGAAGCAGGTTGTTGCAGTGGATGTCCCAGTCGCTAGAGCGATATGCAAAGAGGTCACACATGGAGGAGCACAAAGGGAGCAGCAGTTACTGGCCTGAAGGAAGTGGATTTCAAAGGTAATGGATTCTGCTGTGGTGAAAGTTCCGGTTGCTGGAGGGGCGCATGATGAGATTACAGGTAATTTTATTTTAGCTGGTACTCATTAAGACTTGTTAGTGTTGGTGGGGCTCAGGGTAGGTGGGGTGGAGTTACAACAATCGTAGGATCATAGGAAGTTACTAGGCTTAGTGCTCTAGGGCCCTTATCGGCTAGCCAATTTCAACTCTTACTTCCACGTGCAGTATCTATTGTTCTTGTCCAGGAGGAACATGGGTGGAACCCTTGGAATGATTTTATGGTTACTCATTCACTTGTTCAAATTGTGCTTGAAGAGGGCCAATGAGATGTTCTGTTGACATATACTGGGAGATTGTTCCAAAAGCGTGGTATCTTCAGAAAGACAAATCTGTCACTCAAGCAGGTTTTGCTACTGTTACATACCAGGTTAAGATCTTTAAAATGAGTAACACGTGTATCATTTGGCTTGCTCTTTGGGCTTGTAAGAGGTGGTTTGGTATATGTATGGCTTTTAAAGGTAGGTAGGGTTTGATGGAGCATTGTGGGTATGAGGAACTGGGTCCTTTGTTGGCTACGCAGTAGTAGAAGTCTTAAGTAAGGCATTGTTTAGGCTTGCTGCAGGAATTTGGGGCATCTTTTATAAGGAAGGCTTATGGTATGGGATTGCCAGATTGGTTAAATTTGTGTTGCAGCTCCCAGTAGGAAGGATTTCAATGGGAAGAGTTATTTGTCCGGATTTGGAGCAAGGTAAGGTAGTTCAGTTGGTCAAGGAGGAGTTAGCTGTGAGTAGTGTAGTTGCACAGGTGACAAGGCTATGTGCACTCAAAATTTTGGTCGATGGTTCACTGGTTTGAAGGGCTGAGGTAGGCTCGATAGTGTGAAGATTGACCGACATTGGCTATTGAGAAGATTGTTTTTTTTTAGGGTTGACAGTGGTAATTGGAGGTTTATTGGGATATAGCTCATATAGCTTTTATTTTATGGATGTATTGAAGCGATTCTGAGGGCAGTTTGTTGGTCAGTAACTGTTATGATGGTCTCATAGTTTCATAGTTTCATAGTTAAGTACTAGGCTATCTGCCCTGGGGCATTTATAAGCCTAGCCATAGTGATATGGCTTTTGCCACCCCATGTAGTGGTACCGAATAGAATTAGAATACTGTGCCTCTAAACTATGTGTGGTCATTGAATGTTTTCTTGTTTATAATGGATAGTTGGTGTGATAGCAGGATTGCTATTAAATTGAGGGGGAAGGGAAAGCTTTGGTCATTGTTATATACATTAGGTGGTATATTGGGGTTGCAGTTAGGCATGATAGCATGCAGTTGCCCTTGCGTTGTTTTGCATGTCATTGTGTTTAGTGTTCTGCTGGTACATTTGGCAGGTAATGACCTGGGAATTATTATGAAGCTACTATTGGTAGTTAGGATAAATGAGAATTTAGTTAATATACAGAGGTTATGAAGGTAATGGTTGTTGGTTTAGCATTGGAGAGGGATCACTAGTTTAATCTCAGCCTTTTAGGCAATTAGATACTTTGGGTATTTATATGATAGGGCTTTGGGAGGTGATGACAGGGATCCAGTTTGGTTTAGAGAGGATGGAGTACACTGACTGATGTTTGGCTTATCCCCTTTTGCAGTTAGGTTGTAGGAAGTTTTGGTGGGAGGGAGGGGGAAAATCCTGGTCAGGCTGGGTGGAGAAGAGGGGCAGGTTTGTTTATTTGGTTGGATGTTTAATTCAATAAGAGGTAAAGGAAGTGAGCAATGGGACATTATACATAAGTGAATAAGCAAGTGGAGGTAAGGTCGCTGCTTATTGGGTCAGGGTGAGTGAGGTCATGCTGCCCTAGCTAACAGTTATATAAGTGTTTATGATGTGATTAATGTCTGCTATACTATGCTTATGTTGTGATTAATAAATAATATTGGGTAATGAAGTTGTGTTTATGAAGTTTAATAAAGGCCATCAAACTTCATTTGGTGTGATGTATTTATTGAAAAGGACCGGGACATTATGAAATAATATTAGTTGATTTTAAAAATGCTATGACCTTAAGTGAAGCTACTACTTTTTCTCCAGTACACATTGTCATGAAATGCCTTGAACACAAGTGAAGCCAATCACATTTCTTCACTAATGAGTGCAATAACGTTTGACATAATATACTGGACTATGAATTAAGACAATATTCTGACCGTAGAAGTGAAATACTATGAATATAGATAAACAAGACCAAAATTAAGTAGTTTAGTGATAATTTTGAGCTGCATATCTCTAACCATCCAGAGCTTATCTGAAATGATCTTGTGCTGGTTTGTGATTAACCATGCAATTGCCTGGTAAGAGAAGACTTATTTTGATTTATAGTTTGCTTTTATATCTAATTTTCAAATTTTGTAGGAAGAAATGGATAGACGATGGTTTGCTTTGATTTTTTTAGCTGTTTTATCTCTAATTTTCACTTTTTGTTATTAGAAAGGGATAGATTTTAGACAAGCAAACTCTAGCCATCCCCAGGATCTAGTCAGCTATAAATTCACACAGATTGCAGACAGGACAATCCAAAGCTTATTGAAACAATCCTGTGTTGGTGTGTGATTGACTGTGCAATTGCCTGGTAAGAGAAGGTTTAGTGTGATTTATATTTATTTTTACCACTGTTTTTTACTGTTTATAGGAAGAAAGGGATAGCCTGTATACAGGAAGATTTACTTTGATTTAGTTTTGCTGTTTTACCTTTATTTTTCACTGTTTGTTGTTAGAAAGGGGTAAATTTGAAGCAGTCAGACTCTAGCCATCCCCAGGGGCCTAGTCAGCTATAATATCGCACAGACTGTAGATGATAACCCAGAGCTTATCTGAAACAATCTTGTGTTGTCTTGTATAAAGGAAATCCAGCATTTGTATAACGAGCATAACTGGTGCAGTAGGTTAGAGTGACAACTTTACTGCACCTAATTTATTATGTTTTACTAATTTACTAGGTTTTATAATGTTTGTGTGATTTTTGTAATGGAATGTACTTAAAATCTCTTTGAATTCTGTGTTGACTGATTTTGATTATCCTTTTTCTTTTATAACAGATTATATGGAAGCAAAACAGTCATTATGTAAAACTAATTGGAGTGATGTGTTCAGTTTTAAAACTGTAGAAGAAATGTGGCAAGTTTAGAAAGAGAAATTGTTTGAAAGCAAAAATAAAGTGTTTTAACATCAAGATCTATGCACACAATGTAAGAAGGATATATTTTCATAAAAACAAGACACTTGATTAAGGTGAGAGACAAAAATATAAGAAAATGAAAAGAGGTCAAACTAAAAATGTATATAAAGATATTGAACATAATATGAAAATGAAACCATTTTATAGCTACATAAAATGTGTAAGGATTAAAGACATGCAAATTGGTAAACTGTGTGTAGATTCCAAAATTTGTTCTAAGGCACATCAGATTATAAACATATTTACAAAATCTTATGCAAAGCAGTTTTGCTCCACAAAAGGAGTGATAAATTCTCTTAGTGACATCAGATACTGAAATCAAATTAGAAATTTATTGAAAAAGAATTACATAAACTGGACCCCCCCCCAAAAAAAACAAAAAAAAACAGGGAGGAGGCTGAATTAGTAATAATGACATGAGAACACTTTAGCATGAACTTACCATACAATATCTGTTATTCACTAGGTCACTTCAATATGGGGAAATTCCTCAAGATTAGAGACGTACTTGTTAAACATATATTTAAGGGAAAGTGGAGTAGGCATAACCTAGAGTCATACATACCAATACGTTTGTTTTCATGTTGTGGAAAAATGTTGGAGAATGTTATTTTGTATAAATTATTGTCAGAATTAGAAAGGTGGAGACTTGAAACCATATATTAACATGCACAGTTTGAAAGCAGATCTGTAACCACCTATAACATGATGTTGTATAACAGTATAGTAACCTCTGTAAATGAAAAAATGTGCTATGATGTAATTTATAGACTAAACTTCAGCATTTGATAGGATCCTGCACAAAACAATGATCAATTAGAACAAATAGGTGTGGATGTTCTGTTGGTAAGATGGATAGCTGCATGGCTTACAGATAGGACATAGTAAGTATCATTCAGCAATGTGGCAGATTAAATTCTCGGTTACACACAGGGTGTTCCACAGGATTCTGTCCATAGTTTAATTTGTATCTTTCAGATCTATCTTTTTCATCTGAAGTGTTCTACAGTCTGTATGCAGATGACCTAAAAGGTAAGGCATGTTTGCAAAAGAAGATGACCAAATTGACCATTGGGCACAGGACAATAATATGTTGATTTAATATATTAAAAATTCAGCGCATGAGAATAAGGTGACATAGACTGAAAGGTTAATATTTAGTACAGCACAGTGACTGAAAATGTAGATTCATTTAAGGACCTGGGCAGATCTAACTTTTATTTTTTCTAATCATGCCAAGCAACTGGTTATTGATAGCTGTAATACTATAGGTTATATAAAAAAGATTTATAAAGTGTATGAAATCAGAAGCGATGAAATCATTGTTAGTTACATTAGTCCTAAATTTGATTATGGAATAACAATATGGAAACCTTATGAGAAAACAAGCATTAGTAAATTGGAAAGAGTACATCAAAAATATAACAACGTCATCCATGGATGTTAAAATTTAAGTTAATATGAAAGATTAAAATATATGTACTTGTACAATGTCTCATATAGACATTTAAGAGGAGACCTTATTCTGGTATATAGGGCATTTAGAAACTAACTCTGGCAATATTTGGGGTTATCAAAAAGTCACAAGCAATCATCAGACAACGTATGTAGAAGATTATATAGGAATGAGAGACATACTAATTGGTTCTCTGAGAGAGTAGCTCATGCTGACAGAGATTTCTTTTTTGGGGTATAAACTCTTGACTATGCTTCCAAGGGCCCCGGGCCATTAGCCTAGTAACCTCCTATAATCCTATGCACAGAACCGACTACCAAACTACATTAAAGCAAATAGTAATTTAGATCTTTTTATGAACAACCTGGACACTTATTATGTGAATAACTGTTCTTGTATATTGGCAGGCTAGGAGGGCATTATTGTCCATGCCAGATATGTTTGTATGTGTGTATGTATGTAGCCAGTAATGTTGCAATCCAGATGCAGTATCAGCCAATAGTTAATGATGAGAAATGCTTGTTTTACTTTGAAACGTTTACCTGCTGGTATGCATTTATGCATTTATGCAAGATTGGGAGATGAATTCCATATATATGCTTTTATTAAGTGTGTGAGGGCTCATTATTTGTATGCATAGGTTCTTTTAGCTTTCATTTATCTTTTATCTTTTATAATGTTAACACTGATGATGTGTTAATCTTGCATCTTCTGCTGATATTTTATTTAATTGATTTCAATGGGACTGATTTGAAAATTCTTTGGTTTCATTTTTAGTAACACGTATATCTCCTGTTTTGTTTTTCTTTTTAATTTATAAACATGTTACTTTGCCCAATCCATTTCCTCCTGCTGTATTGTAATCCTAATATGCCCAACGAAATGCACTTTTCTTCATCTTTCCTGCAGTCACATTCATTAAGCCATGCATTCTTTATATCAGCTTGTGCATTTACTGTCAGCACTCATTCTTTTAAAAACCACAAAATATGTGGTTTGAATGTCATCAGTATGACATGTACTGCAATATGTCTTATCATACAGATGCCATAATCTACAGTTGTTCATTTCCCCTTTTTTTTCACATAAGCGGCTTCTAACACTTATATTTACTATATGCACATTTAATTGTATTAAATTATGGGAAGGTGCTGCAGTAGTGTTGTCGCCTCACAGTAAGACGCTGTCCGGTTCGATTCTCAGCTAGAGCGTCTTCTGCGTGAAGACATGCGTGAATGGGCGTACCTTCGTTGAAGGTTGTTGTGTCAGGGCTGGTAACTCGGCACATAAAAATCAACTACCAATCATTAGCAGACCGGAGTTCCGCTGTGGCGACCCCTAACTGGGAAAAGCCGAAAGACACAACATCAACAAATTCAGTGTATATGTCATTATGTATTTATTATGACAATGCTTTCAGGAACCCCCAGATTATCACACTAACATTTGTTATAAAACAATTTGTGAGTTACGGTTTGAAAATGTTTCCTAGTTTCCAGGGAGACGTTCTCTTCAGTTTGTTTGTCTTTTTGGCTTTTGCCGGTTAGGGGTTGCCATAGCGGAACTCCAGTCCGCTAATGATTGTCAGTCAATTTTTATGGTGCCAAGTTGCCAGCCTGACACCCAACCTTTAGCAAAGGCACGCCCATTCACGCATGTCTTTTGGAGGCCACTCGACCGCGGGGAGGACATGCAGACTCCACACAGAAGGCACTCCAGCCGAGAATCGAACAGGAGAACCTCTTGCTGTGAGGCAATTGGTCCACAAAATGTCAGTTATACCTTATAAGTGTAAACCAGTTTCCCTTGGGTCTATATTACAACATTGAAAGCTCAGGTCAGCGAACACCTGTTCGCCGACCAATATAAAGTGAAATGTCATTTCCACAAAAGCCACAACAGCAAACTTTTTCCTAGGGGAAAAAAATCACTTGGCCAAGCAGAAATGACACAGCATTACAAACCTAACAAAGTGGCAGGCTTCACCCTCCACACCCCCCTAACTAAATATACCAACTCCGAGATTGCACTACAGTGGGGAAAAGAGCAAATCCACAACGATGGCCAAACAATTTTTTCCCCTAGGAAAAAATTTGCATTAGTGGCCATTCGTAAAACTGACATTTCACTCTTTATTGGTCAATGAACAGGTGTTCGCTGACCTGAGCTTTCAATATTGTAATAAAGACCTTTTTCACTTACAGTTTTGATGCTCCTAAAATATTAAACATTATTTTACCTGGAATTGTATTGTGTCCATCTAGTGGGCATGCAGTGTTTATTTATTTTATAAAACAAGGTGGTGTGGAAAATGTAAATACGTGCAGTGGCAGTAGTGAAAGCAAACCAACTGCAAATTGTCTGAATTTTACCTCCCATTCTCAAAAGATGGTTTGATATAGCCCTTCACTTTCTAATTTTATAAACTATTCCACACATAGTATTACCATCGCATCTTCTGTTTTTCTATGTAGGTTTATAAATGATCTTCTGTTAAGAGATGAGGAGACATAGATTTGGTGTGGTGGGGTGTGATTGTCTGAATTATTGTAGGAAGCAGAGTGTGCTGAAAATGCTGCCAGTTGCCACAGGAGGCAGCATAGATTTTAGGCACATGGGTTAGGAGCTTCTGTGTTCTTTCCTGGATTATATCTGCTATTTTACCTCTGGCCCTCATCACAAATGTCAGGCTTCCCAATTTGATCTCACTTCTGCAGGTCTCAGTGATACACCAGAGCTCTAAGAGCATCAGCCAAGACCTGATGCCACTCTAGGCTGTGGCTAAGTCCAGTGAGAGGCAAATGAGTGTTTTGTCTGTGAAAGGGTCTGGCCTGTCTCATGGAGCTAACATACTCCAGTCTCTGTCCCTGGCTGAAGCGGAGCTGGAGTGAGTACTGGAAGCTTCAGTTGACCAGATGATGATTTTCTAAGTCATCAACTAGCAACTCCACATGCAATGAGTAGCAGACTCTTTGGACTGGCTGGCTGAAGCCATTAGGACACAATAATGGCTTTAGCCCTTGCACTGGCAACATGGACCAAGGACTACCTATAATTTCCCAGCATTGTCCCTCTGGGCCAGTCAACAGATGCTGGTCTGCCTGTACTTCATCCTTTTCAAAGCCATTTGTCTCAGATTTCTTCAGTTGTACATCTGTCTCCCATGTCTCCTCACTTTGTGTGCCATCTACCCATTTGTCTGTGCTCTTCCTTATGTATCTGTCTGCCCTCACTGCCTTCCTTCACCCACCTTTCTTATCCCATTGTATCTTTTATTCCCTCACTTCTTGCTTTATCTCTCTATATTAATGTAAAATATGGTCTTTTACCCATACCTTTTACCTTTCAATGCTCTTGATGTGTGCTTATCTGATTGCCATACTTCATTTCTTGGGTCTTTTATGCTCCAGTTTCTAACCCTTTGAAGGAATCAGTAGGGTGTTCACTCCTTAACCACCTCCCATATTGTATTTCTTTGGTGTATGCACCAGCTACCTGCCTATCTGCAGTGTTTCTCATCTGCATTATTGTGAGTTTCTCACAATGTGGCATGAGGTAAGTAGTTTGCCCTTTTTTTGTAGACTAATGGTCATATTTACAAGCTTTCTTCTTAGCTCAGTGCTTTCCTAAAGCACAGAGTCCTTTCTGTTCATTCTATTTATCCTTATTTATTTATTCATGTCTACTTGCTATGCTTTCTTCTTGTCCAGTTATGTGCCACTTTATTATGCTGATCTACAAATCCAGCCCCATATCTGTAAGTGTATTTCTCATACAGACGTTAAGAAAACAAAATATGTTCACGTAGTAACAAGTCACTCACGGTACTTTAATGATAAAACAATACTGTATGGTTAAGTGCCTTCATCAAATTAATGACATCATCAGAACACATAAAAGCATAGCAACCATTCATTTATATTCAAAATGGTGCCACGATCAAGGACCCCTCAAATAATTAAAGAAACAATGTTACTTAAAATGTTAACTAGATAATAATGGTATAAAATGGTGATTATAAACACACAATGATATTAAAAAGCACAAAATATATCAACCACTCAAATTGACAACAATAAACTAGCACTTATTAGCCCTTTTTTTAAGTTCAGTAAAGATAGAAATTGTATCATTGAAACCAAGGAAACTGGGAGCATCAAAATGTATCTGCCAGTACATCTCTCTCTGCAATCAAAGATTCTGCCAATCCCCTGGAAATACCCCAACTTTGATCTGTTCTAAAACTAAAAATTTAAAATATTTGAACCTAGAACAAACACCTGGATGTCTTGCCAATACACTTTTACTATCATTCTTTTTAATAATGTAAGCATGCTGATACATTCTCTTATTCAAAGAACTGATAGTCTTCCCAATATAAAACATTTTGCAGGTATCACATAAAGCAATGTAAACTACTCTTTCCGAATCACAGTTATACTTGCCACCTTGACACACACTGTTCAACCTCTGAAGCCACTCGTCATCCGGTGAGGTGCAACTAAAAGGGCATTGATTGCAGTGCCCACATTTCCTAGTAACTGGGGGTCCAACCCTCTCAACAACCTGCATTACCAGCAAGGATTTAATATTTCCTTTGTTCTTAAAAGTAAAAGAAGGGGTAGCCGTAAAGTGTTTACTAATGTCAGCATTACTAGACAGCAAATACCAATTCCTTTGAATAATTTTTGACTGTCACAAGCATCTAAAGACTAATGCAAAATCATGCTATTTCTATGGTCTGGTGTATAATTATTGTTCGCAAATTGTGCAAGACCAAATGAAGGCTCTGGGAATATTGGTCCTTCCTATGTGTCCAAATCTCCTCACATAAATTCTCAAACAGATCAAGGGGGTATCCTCTATCTAGGAACATACATTTAAGACTTTCAAAGTGCTTCAGACAAGTATTATCATCAGAGATAAGCCCTGAAATTCTAATCAATTGACTCTTAATCACCCCTTGTCTGTCATAGAGACATTTCAAAACTTGTACTGAAAAAAATGTTATCCCCCAACCTCTCTAACAGATATGTGGATTCATTATTGTGTGTCTGTGTAAAGATATATCTGTATATATGTGTTCTATCTATATATCTACACACACACATATATCTATCTATATATATATATATCTATATCTACTTTATTACATATGGTTATATATTATTCATACTATATCTGTGAAGATGCATCATTCTGAATCTCTGCAGTTGTATTTGCAAGAATTTATGTTCCCCCCAGAACTGTACCTATCGTAAGCCAAATGCCTATAAAGAACAATCCATTTTGCTTAGTTGATGTTGTCTGGTGGGTAAAGACATAATATCTGCACTGGGGTAAGGCACAGTTAATGAGAGGTTTTCTAAGAAACATTTCTATGCCTTATAGCTTTTAAAGTTTTTGGATGATGTGGCCTCACTTTACATTTCCTTGAACTGTAGATTTATGTGTTTCTAACTGAATGATGATGGACATTGCCATCTTTGTATCTGACAGGGGAAACTTTCTCAAAAAAAACCCAAACATTTCTTTCCACTTTTTGATCCCCTGCTTCATCACACACCATTTACTTCAGTGCTCCATATCCATCACCTGATCTTCCAGCTCCTCCTTATGCCCCAGGACTTCATTTGACTTGAGCTGGAGCCACTGTGGAAATTGAGGATGTTCTGAGGTATCTTGTAATCCACCTTTAGCTGGGGGTTATTATCTTTAAATGACCTATGCCATTACTCCCTCCTGCCCTGTGGTTTTGAGGGGCTGGATCCAAGAAACAAGTATGCAAAATGGGCATGCAGTGTATTGCCACACCTCCACAGCAGCTCAGCTAGGCCCACCACCTTTTACTCTCTTTGGACCATGTCCCCCTTACAGTAATATTCCCAGCCTCCACCAAGGACTATATGAGGCACTGTACAAACACATGCAACCACCCTGCTCTCCCCAGATGAGCATACCCATATCTCCCAACTAGCATGTCAGAAGCCCTAGCCCCTAATTGAGCCCATATAACCTGGGCCATAGTTTGGGCTTTATCCCCTCTGTTCCACTGCATTGCTTGTTTCAAAAAACTTTGATCCATATTTTAGTTAAATGCATGTACACATGCATCTGTATCTCTCTCTCTCACACACACACACACACACACACACACACACACACACACACACACACACACACACACACACACACACACACACACACACACATTGATAAACCTATACACAGTACACACAAGAAATAAAAGAAGTACCCACCTGTCTGATTTGCCATTTCTCCAGCAGAACATGGAGAACAATCAAAGCAGCAGATAGGATGTCCCTGTCTAATTTTTTTTCTGTATCCTAGAGGACAGATTTCACTGCAAATAGAATGTGGAACCTTGAAATAAAATAAAATAAAATAAGTAAATAAAAGACATATCTCATAAGAATATCATATTTACAAATTGTTACAGCGCATGGTACTTAGTGACCCATTCATTCATGTCTAGCCGTTTTCTAACACTACATTCACAGCATTTTACAGATTATACTAACCAGTGCCACTAAGCATGAGAGAGATAGCCATCATAAAGGGCCTTATTACATCTAGAATGTGACTGCAGATCATGGAGTACCATCATGAACTGCTCTGCTGGACTCAGTTGAGATTAGTGCAACTGATTCTTATTGTGAGAGAAGGGGCAGATATCATTGATTATAGTCTATTTGTAGACTAGATTAGTCTCTGAGTGTTGTCCTGAGTTGGTTCATTTCTGTTTCAGTGGGTTCTGTTACAGTTTATGTTTTGGACTGTTCTGTCTGGCATACATCTCAGCTATCCAGATTTTCACAGAATGTCAGTATTTTTTCCCTCATATTTTTGATCTTTTCCACATAAAATTTGTGGATTTCTGGCTATTATTGAGGAATGAAGTCACTAAATAATGACATGCATTTGAGTTCAGAGATATCCTTCAGAAAATGCATGCTAACAATTTTTTTGTTTTATCTACTTTCTACATTTGGGTGGCCACGGTGGTGCAGCGGTTAGCGTTGCCACCTAACAGCAAGAGGTTCTCTGGTTCGATCCTTGACTAGAGTGCCTTCTGTGTGGAGTCTGCATGTCCTCCCTGTGGTTGCGTGGCTTTCCTCCCACATCCCAAAGACATGCTGTAGGTGGATTGGATGCTCTAAATTGGCCCTAAGTGTGAGTGTGTGTGTGCCTTTTGTGGAAGGTTGGGCGCCGGGCTGGCAACTCGACACTGTAAAACTCCACTGCCAATCATGAGCAGACAGGTGATCCACTGTGGCAACCTCTAATAGGGAAAAGCTGAAAGAAGAAGAAGATCAGCTTTCTACATTTACAGGAGTAATACTTAAAATCTGTCCCTAATTTTGGTCCTTTGCCCCCCATTGCTATTGACTTTGTTAAAATTTCTTGGTTGAGAGGTATGTACAGTACAGTTTTGAGCTTAAGACCATGCCTATCAGTGCTATTAGGAACAAGAAGAAACAATCAATCAAAAGTCCTTACTATGTCTGGGACATGACTGCAGATTGTGGAATAACCTTGTGACCTGCTCTACTAGATTTTCTTGGGGTTGATGCAACTGCTTGCTCCTTCTGACAGAAAGGAAAGGTGGCACTGATTTCTGAATGTTTCTGATTTGGAGCAGTTCCTGAGTTTTTGTCCCATTTGGTTTCCATTTAAACAGTTTTCTTACTCCCACTTCTCTATTTCTGAGAAGACATTCACTCAAACCTTGGCACCAAAATAATTTATTTATTATTTTATTACTATGTGTTCACCAGGTAACTGAGCTGCTCTACTCACCCATTTTTGCCATCACCTAAACTCAAAAAGAAAATTAATTAATTAGGATTTTACTAATCAACAGTATAATGTACAGAATAAGTAAATGGTAAAATTCAGTACATATTGACGCATTCAATTCAGATAGGGTACAATGAAAAAATCCAACTAGAGTGCATTGAAAGAAGTACAATGAAAAATAATACAAAAAAAAATACAAGCCAAGATGTCATTTACATAAAAATATATAAACATATATTCAAGTATACATAAAAATTTATTTATTTGATATTTGTTTTCCAGGAAAGTCCGACTGGGCCAGAAAGTGCCCAATTTTCAGTGGAGGCCAAGGAGAAAACCTCTACAATCACAGTCTATCAAAAATCAATTACAGATATTTAAAATCACAAAATATCATGTTACACCACAAAATACAGGCGTAAAAAAATGTTGTGATGAGAAAAACATAGAACATATGTTTAATCGTAGAGTGTAATGAAAAACAATAACGAGCTGGAGAAAATATGTGAGGAAAAGCTCATTAGTATTTACACAGATTGGTAAGTGGTAAATGAGACCTGATATGACTGCAATAAGATATTTAAAAAAAAAATAGAGATTACATGTTTAGAGCAATGAGGGGACATTGAGTAAAGTCTTTGTATGAGACGGGGTGTTCATATTATAGTTATAGAAGGAATGAAGTAAGGATGGAGAAGAAAATTAGTTTATAAGAAACATGCAGGGTAGGGAGTCTTCAGGTAGCTTAGGTGAGCAGGGAGGAAAAAGAAAGAGGCACAGGAGAGGTCTGCAGACAAAAAGTGGCTATGGTATGGTTGTGGGAAAACAGAAGAAAGGAGTGGAGCAGGAGGTTGGAGAAGGTTGTGAGACGTGAATTAGGTTGAAGGGGGTGAATGAAGTCTAGAAAGCTCAGCCAGGATTGGTAGAGGAGCAGGTCCATGATTTTGTAAAGTATTTTTAGGGAGCATTTTAAAGTGGTTAAGTTAGAAATAGCTCTGGTGGAGTTTAAAAAATGTTTTTTTTTTTTTGCTACTGAGTATGAGTATATTATGCTTTGTTCAGGGGATTTATTTGATTTATTTATGGTGAGAAATTGTCTTCTGATCTGTGAATTCTTTTATGAAAATATATGTTCATCAAAGGGTTAAGAGATAGATGGGCTAATGGTTTGTGTCTGATTTTATGTATTGTTATAATCTGAATGTAGGAGAGGTGAAGGGGAGTTACAGACAGCTAAGGGTATGCAGAACTTTTCAGTGATGGGTAAAGGAGGATGAATTAGTAGCAAACTTGGCAATGTTGTTGTAGAAGCTTTCAAGTTTTTTTTTTTTATAGATGATGGTAAATTGGTTAGAATTGGGGCACCATAGAGAAGGGAGGACAGAAAGTATGTTTTGGCTAGAGTAATTTTTGTGGGCGTATTCAGAAAATGTTTGTTTCTGTACAGCAGGGTTAGCTTTTGATGGGTTTTCTTAATATTGCTTTGGATGTGGAGGTCAAATTTAAAATCATCATCTATTATGACTCTAATAGTTTGGTAAGTTGAACTAATTCAATTTTGCTGACCGCTGCCGAACCGAAAAAAAAAAACTGATGAGCAACATTACTCCTGCGCCATGTTCTTCTTCCTGGCCTACTGGGTTGGTCTTCATTGCCAATGCTTGCTCCCGCCGCCTGGAACGAAGCCAGCTGGCAGGAGGAAATAAATGAGGCGAGCTAGCCCTGGCTCAATTCGAATGGTTCTGGTGGCCGGCTGGCGTCATCCCTTGCGCGTGATGGCGTCAGCTCCGATAAAAAAAAAAAAAAAAAAAAAAAAGCAAAAAAAAAAAAATGAAGGGGGGGCCAATCGGTCGCGTGCACCCTTTATTATTTGGAAAAAACTTCGGTAAAATACCGAATAAATATTATGGTTGGGAGGTCTGATTCAATTTCAGTGCTATTTGCTGAAAAGATTTTGAAAGATGCTTTGTTAGGAGTGTGAGCTTTTCGGGGAAAGAGGAGGAGTTTGTAAGCCAGGTTTCAATGGAGATGACAGCCTGTTGTGTGATTTCTTGGCGGTGAATTAAAGTGTTTGAAAAGCAGATGATGGTACAGTCATCTACACATTGAGTTAAGGTGTCTTCACAAGAAGACTAATGTTGGTTATTGATAAAAGTATTGACTGGATCCTTGTTGGACTCCTGTGGAAGTGAGAAGGTATGCAGAGATGGACCCTTGCCATTTTACAGCTTGTTGTTTGCTGGCAAGATAGCTAGGTAACCACTGAAAAGGTGGAGATGCTAGACCTAGGGTAGAAAATTGATTGAGGAGTTTAATGTGAGAGACCATGTCAAAGGCTTTTGACAGAGCAATTAATAATGCAGATCCAAGTTAAAGTTGCAAGCATTATTGACAGTGTCTGTAAATGATAGTAATGCAGTGGAGGTGCTGTGGGCTGGCCGAAAGCCATGTTGTGTATTGGTGATTAGCTTATTTTGTAAGAGACAGTAGAGGAATTGTTGATGTGTACATCTTTCAAGGAGTTTAGAGAGTGGAGTCAGGGTGGCTATAGAATGGAAATTTGTAATGTCAGTGGAATTACCTCCTTTATGTAAGGGGATAATTAATATATGCCATTTTCCGTAAGTTAGAGACACAGGATTCTGTTATTGATATATTAATAATAATACTGATTGGGTATGCTATTGCATCTATAGGTAGATTTAGGTATTTCACAGGAAGGTTGTTGGCTGAAGAGGAACAAGGTTTTAGTTTATGTAAAAGCTTTTTTTATGAGAGTTATAGAAACTGGTTGAAAGGCAAAGTGGGTGGAGTTATCTGTGTGTGTATCAGAGAGATTGTGGTTATGTGAGTTTTGTTAAGGAGATATGCTAAGGTCTAAGATAGGAGAAGTTAACTACATAGAAGGGGGTGTGTTAGGTGAGTTTAAGGTTAAGTTGCGTATGCATTCTATAAAGTATGTATGTATTGTAAACCTGCACTGAGAAAGGAGGCAAGGCAAGTCTGATAACTTCAAAGGCAATAACACAAGCTGCTAGATTACTGTTAACATACACCTGTGTTAACTACAACAGGCAGTACTTCAGTAAGTTTGGCTTGAAATTAAGCTGTAGTAGCTGGAGCACACACTGATGCAGAAGTGATGGAAAACAAGAAGTTTAATTTGATTCTTGGACACTATCATAGGTTTTAATAGAATGTATTTCTCCTTTTGTGCTTATGAAACTGGAGCAAAATTCAGCTATAGAAGTTCCCTTGGTAGTGAGATTGTGCTCTTTTGCAGAAGAAATTATCAGAGATACTTTGTGCTCAGTACACTGAGATAGACAGAGATTTAAAAAAATTAGGATTGTTTGACGGCTGAACCGGGTATATACAGTACTATTTGTACTCTGCTGTATTATGTAGTATTTGGCCAACATAAGTGGTGCACTGTATTTCTCAGTTGTACATTTCTGCTTTATAATCTTTAAACTGGAAATCAGGTAGTTATAGAAGATATGTCTAAGTTGGCAAGTTTAGTATTATTAAAATGGAGGCTTCCACAATTTAGAAGGACAGATGGAAAATAAAGTAGATAACAAAATATATGTGTTGGTATTCAAGTTTAGGATTACTGAGATGGAGATTTACATATTTACCCAGTTAGAATGCTTATCTCCATACCTCTCAACTGTCCACATTTTTGCAGAATGTTCACATTTTTACACGATATTTTTGCTTAAGTCCTCATAAAATTTGTGGTTTTCTGTCAAATCATTGAGAATGGAAGTCACTAAATAATGACAGACATTTGAGTTTCAGACTTAATATCCTTCAGAAAATGCATGCCAATGCAAAACATTTTGTTCTATTGACTTTCTAAATTTATAACAGCAATATTTTAAATTTGTCCCCATTTTTGAGCCTTTGCTTCCCCCATTATCATTGGCTTTGTCCAGATTTCTTGGGCTAAGAGGTGGGGAGCTATGCCTATTTCAGTTAGTTCTCACTCTTTGCTATACAACATACCATATATAAATGTGACTTAAGCATTTTTGAATAAGCAACTTGAATTTTAACAAACATGATATCACCAAATTGGAAGCTATGCACTCTCCAGCCAAGACCGGACTATCTGGTCAAGAGGAGGAGGTCAACACTTGAACCACACCACATGGATCACATAGCTCTCCAGAACACCCATCAGCACAGCTCACACATAGAAACACAAACCACACACCCACCTTCACGGAGGCTCTCAATAGAAATTTACCCAAACAGCAGAGACCTCCAAGGCAGAAATGTAATCGACCACCACAACACACCACCAACCATAGGACACATAACCTACCTCCACAGTGTGCCCCTCAACCTAAGCCCTTAAGGCAACACACCCTGCCCGATACACTAATCATAGGAGACTCAATAGTGAGGAACACAGATATCCCACTTACTAGGGTGAATAAGAAGAAGGTTACAGTCAGTTGTCTATCAGGTGCCAGGATCCGCCACATGATACATGCACTCAGGTTACTCCACAACAAGTACAAGCATGACTCAGTCATTGTACATGTGGGTGTGAATGACCTGAGATGTGCCTCCCTGGACTACATGAAAAGAGACATGCTGGAGCTCTCGGATTATGTGGCCCAGGCAGGTATGACCCTAGCCCTGAGCAGTATCCTACCATCACCCAGAATGATACAACAGTACAAGCAGAAAATGATTGACTTCAACAACTGGCTAAGTTTCTGGTGTCATTCTAAGGGGATCCAGTATCTGTCTGCCTGGGATGACATGTTTGACAGACCTCGATACTTTGCCAGAGATGGCCTACATTTGTCACCACTGGGATTCTGGGTATTGGCTAATGCTCTTGCCACACCTATAGTGCCTTTTTTAGATGGTGTTCCAAAGACCAAATTACCACTGTAACAGCTATAAACAAATGCACTCTGAGGGTCATACAGCTCAATGCTAGAACTCTAAATCTCAAGATGCAGTCACTCAAAAAACTCCTCCAAATGGAGAACGTCATCTGTGCTGTAACGGAGATCTGGCTTAAAGCATCAGAAAACACCCCTGCACTTCCAGGCTATGACTCATTCCACACCTTTCAGCCCCAGAACATGGCCGGAAGCTCCAAAGATGGGGTGTCTCCATAGTCATAACGGATCTGCATCACTTCCATACTAGTAGCCCAGCATAATGCATCCGAGATATTTCAGGTACAACTAACACTGGCTAAGATGGTGATTCGGGCCATAGCTTGATATAGGACCCCTACCATATCCTTAGACTCTTAATCCACGTTCCTAAGCACCCTGGAATCTGTCAAGGTCCAGCCCAATGCTCCCATACTGGGAGACTACAATTACCCCTACATCAACTGAGAAAACTACTCATGTACCCATGCACTGGCCCAACGCTTCCTGGAATTCATCAGTTCCAATGCCCTGGACCAACTCATTCTGACCCTCACTAGAGGAAGCAACATCCTTGACCTGGTTATCACTAACATGGATGACCATTGCTCTACACCAATAGTCAGTTCATTCCTCATTAGATCTGACCACAAACTAATCACCGTGAAAATCTACATCTCACCCCCCCCCCCGCAAAGGTAGCCACCTTGAAAAACTTCTCCAAAGCTGACTTTGGGCTCCTAAAAACACAGGTGGCTAACTTCATGGCACCCATGCCAATGGAAAATAGCTGCATGACTGCAGAATCATACACCAATGCACTGTACGAACACATACATAAATGCATGAAACTAGCCATACTCAACAGAACCAAGATGCTCTCCTACAAAAAAAGATAGCCAGTCTGGTGGTCCCGAGCCATCAATGAACTCTACAACAGAAGGAAAAAACTGTTGCAGAAAAGGTGACGTCCCAAGAATGGAAAAACTCCCTTATCAGCCTCAGCAAAAAGTTGAGATCCCTTATTAAATCCTGTAAAGCCAGCTATGAAGGCAAAATTGCAGCAGACACTAAAAACAACCACAAAGCCTTCTATAGCTATATCAAGAACATCCCTAGCAATACACAGATGTGCACTGAGTTATTGCACAGTGGTACCTCCTATACTGAACCAACAGATATTGCCAACATACTGGCCAACAGAATCAGTGCCAACTTTACCCCTCTCTCCCTCCACCAAAAGGACCAATCACAATACTGGATGGAAGAATGCAAGGTACCCAGAATTTCTGCAGCACAGGTAAAAGATGCATTGTCCAAGGCCAAGACAACAGAATCCATGGGACCTGATAATATTCCTGGCTGTGTTCTACATGAACTACAAAATGAATTGGCACCACATCTGTGTGCCCTGTTCAGTCGCAGCCTTACCTCAGGCTTTGTCCCTACTGAATGGTGCACTGCTACAGTCATCCCTGTACATAAAGGAGGAGCAACTACAGACCCTGAAAATTATCGCCCCATTAGCTTGACAAGTCTGATATGTAAAGCTATGGAGAGCATCATCATGGACCTGATTAACAAAGATATAGGTAATCTCCAGACTCTAGACCCCACGCAATTTGGCTTTGTTAAAGGGAGATCCTGCCTGCTTAATCTGGTTGACCTCTTCGAGTCAGTCACTGAGGCTGTGGATGATGGTAAGGCAGTGCACACAACCTACCTCGATCTGGCCAAGGCCTTGAATACCATTC
The DNA here is from genome assembly GCF_019279795.1 of Protopterus annectens. NCBI lineage: Eukaryota > Metazoa > Chordata > Ceratodontiformes > Protopteridae > Protopterus > Protopterus annectens. The sequence continues at coordinate 451,336,699 of NC_056748.1, read as the reverse complement.
CTCACTCAGGAATTATTGACAAACACACCAAACTAGGCATCAACCCCTTTATCACTAGGTGGGTTGCAAACTGGCTCACAGACAGGACCTATAGAGTGAAAGTAGCAGATTCCAAGTCGGACTGCCGACCAGTCAGGAGTGGAGTACCACAGGAATCAGTCCTGGGTCCTCTTCTGTTTGGCATCTACTTCTAAGAAGTCCAGGCCAACACAGGTTGGCCGATGATTGCAAGCTGGTAGCCATTATTAACTCCCCAAGTGATGCAGACATCCTCCAGAAAGGCCTCACTGAGCCCAATGACTGGTGTCAGAGCCATGGCCTTAAGCTGAATGCCAAACAATGCGTTGTCATTCCCTTTGGGAAAAACTCAGTTCCCACTAATTACTACATTGATGGGAGTGCACTGAACACTGAAGGTGTTATAAGAGATCTAGTCACCCAGGTTGACAGCAACCTCTCTTTCGACCACTACATCGCCACTGTGGTCAGAAAGTCCTTCTGTGTGCCACATCTCATTACCAAGGGTTTTGCATCCAGGAAGAAGGAGGTTATCATCCACCTCTACTCATCCCTCATTAGACCAGTCATTGAGTATAATGCCCCATTTGGCATGTACCTCACTAGACACCTGCAACAGCTGGAGAGGCCACAGAAGTACCTCACAAAGAGGATCCTAGGCCTTAAACACATGTCCTACATGGACAGACTCAAGAAACTTCAGCTATTCTCTGTCTCTTATTCATCTACTTAGAGGTGTCTCTTATTCATCTACTTAGAGGTGATCTCTACTTGACTCAGAAAGCCATGTCAGACCCAGCCCTGCTAGAAGGACTACACCTAAAGAAATCTCAATCCCTCCACACCACAAGCTCCAGAGACCTCAACCTCATTACCACAATCAACAGAACATGCTGGAGGGACAGGTTCATCAACCCAGAGACTGCCCATGCTCTGGAATAGGCTTCTTATACATGTCAAGCAGAGCACTCCTCTGGCCCTCTTAAAGAAGAATCTTGATGAGTGGATGAGTAACAGAAAATTCACCCTGGGGACCACTCCAGTGGCTCTACTGGATAGAGGCACTGGGAACTAATGGGTGGCATGATGCCAGGCCACGTTTTTGGGGCTAGGCTTATGAAGGCTCCAGGGCCATTATCCTAGTACACACCTATGACCCTATGAACTTATAGGCAATGACCCAACTATTTTCCCAAATAGAACTGTCTCATATTATTAACAATTGACTTCACTAGCAGTAACTGTGTTCTTCATAAAACATCAAATCAAATACAACATATACTCATATATATCCATAAAATATACACATATAAAATTACTGTTTCTTTACCAAAAGGCTGTAAGCTGCTGTATTTAAATATGTCCAACCTAGTCTCTATAACCCTGGATAAACCACCCAAAATAGATAGATATCACAGGTATCACAGAAACATGGTTAAAATCCAATAATAAACCCGAGCAGGACAGAAGATCCACAAAAGATGTTTATTGAGCGCTTTCGTTTGGTATAATACAAAACTTCATCAGAATATCAAGTAGAAAAATAAACAGACAACTGACTCAACAAAATTTATATGTGTATATATATATATATATATATATATATATATATATATATATATATATATATATATATCCCATCATGCACAAGTTAATCAATAACAATTATGCCTATCCTTCCTACTTAAAGGAATATTATCAAAATTAGTAAATAATAAATACCTATGAATATAGATAATACATTTGATAAAACATAAAAAGGCTTAAAACTTCATAAAATCCTATCTAAACTAAAACATATGTATATGTATATATATATATATATATATATATATATATATATATATATATATATATATATATATACAAACACACATTTCTAGCATACATTTAAATGATTAAATAAATAAACAAATAACTACATGAAGCCATCAGTGTTTAACCTAAGAATAGAACCAATTGATACATTCTTATTTAGCCCTGGTTGTTGGGTGGCATTAGTTCTCAATTGCCACCTCAACTCTAATAATTCTAAAAAATCATTTTTAGGATCCCCTCTGTCATTCAAAAACACCTGTTCCAAAATGGTAAAACTAAAATAATGCACAAATCCAAAACTCAGAGCTGCTGTTAGTTGAGGTAGGATACTCACGCTAAAACACTAGTAAAACTCAGTCCAAAAGACTTTCCAATGAGCAATGAAATGAAAAGTAAAAAAGAAACAAATAAAAAGTTAATAGCAAATTTATTGTTATTTCAAGTAAGCGCGCTTTTAGCCAGGCTTCGACAGACTTTACACAAACTAAAACTTTTCAAAATAAACATACATAAAAACAACACATAAAAAACACATAAAAAAATGCATCGGTGCCCAAACATACATTATATTATATTAAACAATTGAGTATATCTCAGAGCCTTGTCATATTTACTTATCATCTCATGGTGCTTATATTTACAAAGTGTGACTTTAGATATTTAGTTCATACTATCCAAGTAGACTCGTAAAACAGTCAACAATTACAGGTGGTTAAAAACTTGTATCACATTAGTTAGGCTATTCATAAATCAAAAGTTAAAAACAGTTTTCAAAATTACTTATTTTCTGCAGACTCTGAAACGCTTTTAAAAATCACAGCACAACAAAGTATTCGCCTGGTTAATTCTTGAATGTAAAAACAAAAACGCGGCTACTGTGCGTGCTACGTGCATAAGCGTTCATAAAATAAACATTGTGTCTATTTAAAACAATAGCTGTCCATTAGTTCATGCCTTAGTCTCTTCAATCTCCGTTAATAAACAGGGACATTTGACATTTCAGGATGTGAAGAATGCTTCAACAATAAACGAAGCAACAAAGCGTCTATATGGAAACAGAGCAATATCTTAATACAGATCCACAATGGTGGAAATAAGCATACTGACTTAAGCAACCATTAATTGCACTTTATAATTGTTACATCCTTGATACCCAAATTTAAAATATAGACATTGTGAAATGTTAAAACTCTTATGTGGTGAAGCGGAAAATAAATAGAGTGATGGTCCTGAAGTTCCAATTATTGGAAACAGCACAGGACCTGATCCACAGTTGACAGAATCTAATCATATAGAGACAGAGACTCACAGCCCAGTGCCATTTTCAATTCAAACAGATGTCGCCCCCCTCCTAATCATGAATTTATCTGGTAGGGCACTGAATGAATATGAAATACAGGTCTTAAGTAAAGGCCTAGGTTTTATTCCTACAAAACCTAACGATCTAGTAGATACTATTATAGAAACAAAATGTATAAATAGTACATATGTTCCACAACTGAACCCGACTATAGAGGTATTTGGGAATGTAGTGGAAGATGAAATATATAGAAGTCATCAAGAGAATAAACCATCCAAACATGGACGTAATTTAAACTATAAACAAAGGCAAGCTTTGAATTCATTGAGAAATGACAGGTCTATTGTAATAAGACCAGCAGATAAAGGAGCATTATGGACTATACTTACTATGCAAATAAAATGTTTCAGATGCTTGAAGATACAACTACATATACAAAAGTAACTAAGGCTAATTTAAATAACATGGTCTTTAGTGTTTACAATACCCTAGATGACCTGGTACTATCGCATGACATAACACAAGAGCTGTATGGATACCTAAAGGTGAACAATCCCACTATACCGATCATACAGGGACTTCCTAAAGTCCATAAGAACAGCAGAGACCCACCATTTAGACCTATTGTTGCAGCTCAAGGGTCTATTTATCTAGAGAGTGTACTTAGACCGTTAGTTAATGGTAATAAGAAGATCCTGAAAGATAGTAAGCAATTTCTTTTAGACCTATATTCTCAAACTCACTCATTGGATACGAACCAACATTTTTTCTTTGTGACACTTGATGTGGTTAGCTTATTCACAGTGATCGGAATAAGACTGATCACTGAATATTTGAAAGCACATTCAGACTTCACTGATAGAAAGATTGACCTTGTGACCCTGCTATTAGAGACTATATTAACTAATAATGTCTTTGCATTTGAAGAAGTCATTTACTTACAGAAGGAGGCTATGGGCACATCATGCAGATGGGAAGATATTTTCTCTTCAATAATCTATCATTTATAGAACATGCTGCAATGTACTGTCGTTTTGTGTCTTTTTATATGGCTTGGAGATGAACCCTCCCTATTAAACTTTGTTTCTTACTTGGACAATACCACGGACTTCTTAAAATTTACTGCAAACTTCTCAGTTAGCAATCTTCCATTTTGGACGTGGAAGTATTTAGAATGACCAATGGTATGATCAACACAACTATTTATAGGAAAGATTGCCGAAGAAACAATATATTACATAGACAAAGTATGCATTAAAGGACAATTTATGAGGGTATCTAGATTGAATCCACAACAAGAAACTTATGTTTCAGGAATAGAGGACATGAAGGAGAGATTTCTGGAGAGAGGTTACAAAGAAAAGAAATATTAGACACTATTAACACAGTGGAGACCTTAAGAACAAGTACAAACCATATTTTATGGCACATGAAGCAATGACCACTAGCTCAGGTTCCCTAGGAATGAAGTTAGAGCTAACCTTACTTTTAGTAAAATGAGCCTGCAAGTGAAAAGCATTATGAAGAAACACTGGGGTATTTTGAATTCAGATATAGAAGTTAGTGAGATTATAAAACCTTCCCAATCTGAAGAGTATCCTATGTAGACCAAGACATCCACTAGTTAACAGGTTGACAGTGAATAGAAACACAGTACCCTGTGGTCATTGCAATCAATGTATTTATATTAATAAAGAAACTAGTTTTGAGCACCCTACTACAATTTACAATTTTAACACTAACACCAACTGTGAAAGTAAAAATGTCATATATATGGCTAAATGTTTAGGATGTAATAGTTACTACATAGGGAAAACAAATAGATCATTTAAGGAGAGGATCAGGGAATAGAGTAGGTACAGAAACCAATGCATTGGCTAGACATAAAAGTTCAACTGGTACCAGTCATTCCTTTAAGTTCTGTGCCATTCAATGTGTGTATGAAGGATTCAGAGGTGGTGATCTAATTAACAGAACTTTAGAACAAGAAACAAGATGGATCATAAGATTAAGGTCCGATAAACCACCAGGCCTTAACGATAAAATCCAAATAAAGCCATTTTGAAAAGTAGAAGAAGAGATCTCCACTAACTGTTCTAAATTCCACATTAGTTAGGTACATTTTCCTCACAACATTATGACCATGGTGTAGATGACCTATCTATATACTCAGACATATTGTAGGCATTTCATATACTTTCAACATTTGTCATAAGAAATGAATCTTTGCACACATATATTTAGTATTGAAAAGTACTGTTTATAAAACTAATGTAAGACACCTCAGGATGCCATATTAACAGAATATATGTGCCAAAATACTTCCCATTTTCCCTTTCCCCTCATGTATTCCTTCCCTATATTTTCCGCTTCACCACATAAGAGTTTTAACATTTCACAATGTCTATATTTTAAATTTGGGTATCAAGGATGTAACAATTATAAAGTGCAATTAATGGTTGCTTAAGTCAGTATGCTTATTTCCACCATTGTGGATCTGTACGAGAGTCAAGTTAATTATTAAGATATTGCTCTGTTTCCATATAGACGTTTTGTTGCTGCTCTTATTGTTGAAGCATTCTTCCACCCACATTTTTCCTGAAATGTCAAATGTCCCTGTTTATTAACGGAGATTGAAGAGACTAAGGCATGAACTAATGGACAGCTATTGAAACTTTTTAAATAGACACAATGTTTATTTTTAGCTATGCATAATGAATGAGTACGCACAAGCGTTCTTTGTTGTCATTCATTCATTAACCAGGCACATGTCTGGCATAAGGAATACTTTGTTGTGCTGTGATTTTTAAAAGCGTTTCAGAGTCTGCAGAAAATAAGTAATTTTGAAAAACTGTTTTTAACTTTTGATTTATACGAGAATAGCCTAACTAATGTGATACAAGTTTTTAACCACCTGTAATTGTTGACTGTTTTATAGTATGAACTTGAAATATCTAAAGTCACACTTTGTAAATATGTGCATTTTTCCTAAAGCACCATGAGATGATAAGTAAATATGACAAGGCTCTGAGATATACTCAATTGTTTAATATAATATAATGTATGTTTGGGCACCGATGCATTTTTTATGTATGTTTATTTTGAACTATTCAGTTCTTACTTTTAATATACCAGTATTTTTCTTAGCTGAACAAGGTAACATTCATGGAACTGAGTTTAATGGGTTACTGTATTTTTAAATGAAGGAAACATGTGATTATAGAGATCCTATCACAAGCTTTTGTTGGTTTTAAAAGTGATGTTCAAAGTTTTAGTTTGTGTAAAGTCTGAAAGAAGCCTTGGCGGCAGCTTACTCGTTTGGAATAAACAATTTGCTAACTTACATGGATTTATTTGTTTGAATTTCTACTTTCATTTTATTGCTCATTGGAAAGTCACGCATCTTTTTGGACTGAGTAAAACTAAAATAATGCCCTTCATTTTCCATGATATGTGAGGCAAGGGCATTTTTGCATCCTTCTTTTTAATGTCATAGTAATGCTGATATATTCTCATTCTTAGTGCATTAATAGTTTTACCTATATAGAAACTTTTACAAAAGTTACACAGGGCAAGATACACCACACCTTTTGTATTACAGGAAAACTTCTGTTTATAGAAAAAAATTTACATAATTAGATATTGAGACACTAGTCCCTTCTAAAATGTATTTACATTGCAAACAAAAACCACATTTCGACATTTTTCCTATCTCCAAACACCCTCTAGTATTCTTCTCCAACATGTTTTTGAAACACAAATCCTTTTTATAAACTATTTTAGGATTAAAACCCATCAGTTCATTAAATTCAGGATCAATATTAAATATATTCCAATTTTGTTGCAAGATTTCATAAATATTATTAATTTTTTTATTATAACTAAAGACACCTGTAACAGAAAAAGTATTGTTACGTTCTTTATCATTCTCTTTGTTAGCCATATCAAAAGAAGTACCTTTCCCCAGTAGAGGTGATAAAATACCTCTCTGCCTCTTTTTAACCACTTCTTATAGTAAAGGATGTAAAAAATCATAGGGATGGTTCCTATGTAAAAGCATATCTTCTAATATCTGAATTTCATGAAGAAAATCATCCCAGTCTCTCACCATTCTTGCAAGACGTACCACTTGCCCTTTTACTAAGGCCCTTTTTTGATGTATTGGATGAAAGCTGTTGTAATGAAATAAAGTATTAGAATAGGTCAGCTTTCTATATAATGTTGTCTTGAAGGCCTGATCTTCTCTCACCTTTGAAATAGTGATATCTAAATAATTAATAGCCTCTTTATTAAGACTGTGTGTAAAATCAAGGAAGTCTGTACTTTCTTTCAAAAAGGACAAAATGTGCTGTAATTCTTCCTCACTATTGTCCCAGAATATAAAAACATCATCAAGATACCTGCAATAATACTTCCAATACCCCAAAAAAGTACTAGTAAACACAAACTCCCTTTCCCAGAAAGCTAAGACAATATTTGCAAAAATGGGAGCACAAATGGCTCCCATTGCTACTCCCTTTACTTGTTTAAATAATTGTCCCTCAAAAACAAGGACATTTGTATCAAGTATTAGTTCCATCAAAGTTCTAAGTGTTAAGATCCAGTCATGTCTAATAGTGGTATATCTACATAAATATAGATAAAACCACTCAATCCCTGTATCATGCGGGATCACTGAGAAAAGGTCCCTAACGTCCATGGTAATAAAGGACAGGTCATCTGTATACATATCTTTGTCAAGTTTTTTAAGGAGATCCCAAGAGTCCTTTACTATCCATATACAGTTTAACAAAATGCATTTTAACTGTACATCAATGAATTTAGCTATAAAATAAGTCTTTGAAGCTTTTGCATCCACAATAGGATGAAGAGGGGGGTCAACAAGGTCTTTATGTAGCTTGGGTATACCGAATATGGATGGGATTTTTAGATTTTTAACTGACATGAAATTATGTTCCTCCAAACTAATTTCCCTATTAAATAAAAGCTCTCCAAGACCATATCAACTTTTCTATAAAGAATGTTCTTCTCATTTAAACTAATTTCTGTGTATGTGTCATTATATAGCTACCCGAGCATTTTTTCTACATATGCATTAACATTCATAATAGCTAAACCACCCCCTTTGTCTGGTTTCATAACACATATATTTCTATTATTGCAGACCGTATTTAATAATTGTGATTCTTGTAAATTTAGGTTGGCTTGTGTTTCACTGTGTGTTTCCATTTTAAACATTTGTTGTATATCATGTTCACACATTCTTTCAAAAGTCTGTATGACAGGATATAATGGAGGATTAAAGAGACTAGGTTTCTTACATATTTCCCTTCCTATATGTAATTCAGAATTATCTTTGAAAAATGTTTTTAAATTTAATATACGTGTAAATAACTTTAAATTAATCAGAATTTCGTCTAGTGTGCCCTTCCTACTAGGGACATAGGACAAACCATTTTCAAAAATGTTCGCAAGGCTGTTCTGAAAAACTATGTCACTGTAATTATATATTTTAAAGTCACCACAATCATTAATCAGAATATTGCATGATACAACATGTTGTTCATTAAAATCTGTAAGAATCAAATCATCAACATTACAGATCAGTCTTAATATCATTGTGTAACTTTTTACCAAAAAGGTCAGAAATCTTCCTATCATTGTCCTTAATGAGACAGTCCAAGAGCTCGCAACCATGTCTGTTGAATAACTGCAACAATTCTACATGTAGTAAAGAGTCCTTGACTAAACCGGATGGATACTTCCAATACCGAAGCCCTTTTGGAATTTCCTCACGGCGTTTACATTCTTTTAAATAATTGTTCTCAAGTTGTAATTTGCGATATTCTAATATACAGGACTCAAACAGTTTAAGTTGTACGTCCAATGTTCCGTTATAATCTTTTGAATAATTCTGATTACCGGAACGCCATTCACTGTCGGTTTCAAGCCACTGAGATAGAGATTTTCTTCCATTATAGAAGGAACCGCTCTGCTATGGTCATCGTTTGAAACCATATGCAAATTCGAGCCGTCCGATTGGCCAACACCAATCTGTTGGCGTTGGGCAGGAGTAATCTCTTAATTAATAAGAATGTATCAATTGGTTCTATTCTTATGTTAAAAGCTGATGGCTTCATGTAATTATTTGTTTATTTATTTAATCATTTAAATGTATGCTAGAAATGTGTGTATATATATATATATATATATATATATATATATATATATATGTATATATATATATATATATATATATATATATATATATATATATATATATACATGTTTTAGTTTAGATAGGATTTTATGAAGTTTTAAGCCTTTTTATGTTTTATCAAATGTATTATCTATATTTATAGGTATTTATTTACTAATTTTGATAATATTCCTTTAAGTAGGAAGTATAGGCATAATTGTTTGATTAACTTGTGCATGATGGGATATATATATATATATATATATATATATATATATATATATATATATATACATATAAATTTTGTTGAGTCAGTTGTCTGTTTGTTTTTCTACTAGATAATTCTGATGAAGTTTTGTATTATACCAAACAAAAGCACTCAATAAACATCTTTTGTGGATCTTCTGTCCTGCTGGGGTTTATTTTTACTGGTTTGCCTTTCATTCATTTTTGTGGTTTGGAGATGGAGAAAGCAGGTACTGTGGATCCACCTACTTTGAACTTATTGGCATCCTCACTACAAACCTTAAGCAACACAGTGGGTAGCTTGGTGATTTTAATGGAAAGACTGACTCAACAGCATCGTCCATCCACACCGTCATGACCTGATGGGTTTATTAACCAAGGTGTAGACGATGGGAGCTTCGACAAAGGGATTACTCCTGCCCAACACTAATAGATTGGTGTTAGCCAATCGGGCAGCTTGGATTTGCATATGGTTTCAAATGATGAACATAGAAGGGCGGTTCCTTCTATAATGGAAGAAAATCTCTATCTCAGTGGCTTGAAACCGACAGTGAATGGCGTTCCGGTAATCAGAATTATTCAAAAGAGTATAATGGAACATTGGATGAACAACTTAAACTGTTTGAGTCCTGTATACTAGAATATCGCAAATTACAACTTGAGAACAATTATTTAAAAGAATGTAAACGCCATGAGGAACTTCCAAAAGGGCTTCGGTATTGGAAGTATCCATCCGGTTTAGTCAAGGACTCTTTACTACATGTAGAATTGTTGCAGTTATTCAACAGACATGGTTGCGAGCTCTTGGACTGTCTCATTAAGGACAATTATAGGAAGATTTCTGACCTTTTTGGTAAGGATAAAAAGTTAGACAATGATATTAAGACTGATCTTTTGTCTGAAAGTAAACAGAATGATTTTTCTTCTATTTTTAACAGAGTTGACAGATCTATTTCTGTACTTAAAAATAAAAAAGAAGAGAAATTGAAATGCGATGAGTGCGACTATGCACAGAGAAGAGCATACCCCCCACCCCCACCTGGACAATCAAAAAAACATTTTTTTAACCATAATATAAACAATCAGATTGACATAAATGGTCAAAATGAAGAGATTCATTCAGGTCAACATAGCAATTATGATAACTACTTAGACCCTTTAGAATACCCCCCTCTGAGGAACCAGAGGGGAGAACCAGGTTACAAAAACTGGAATCACAGGGGCAGGGGGAGGGGGAACAATTACTAAATATATCCTCTGAGACAAATGAAGTACAATTTATTTCCAATGTGCTGGCGAATGGCAACTGTAATGTTGATGATTTTTTTCTTACGGATTTTAATGAACAACATGTTGTATCATGCAATATTCTGATTAATGATTGTGGTGATTTTAAAATATATAATTACAGTGACATAGTTTTTCAGAACAGTCTTGCGAACATTTTTGAAAAAGGTTTGTCCTATGTCCCTTGTAGGAAGGGCACACTAGACAAAATTCTTATTAATTTAAAGTTATTTACACGTAAATTAAATTTAAAAACATTTTTCAAAGATAATTCTGAATTACATATAGGAAGGGAAATATGTAAGAAACCTAGTCTCGTTAATCCTCCATTACATCCTGTCATATAGACTTTTGAAAGAATGTGTGAACATGATATACGACAAATGTTTAAAATGGAAACACACAGTGAAACGCAAGGCAACCTAAATTTAGAAGAATCGCAATTATTAAATGCAGTCAGCAATAATACAAATATACATGTTATGAAGCCAGACAAAGGGGGTGGTTTAGCTATTATGAATGTTAATACATATGCAGAAAAAATGCTTGGGTTGCTATATAATGACACATATACAGAAATTAGTTTAAATGAGAAGAACATTCTTTATAGAAAAGTTGATATGGTCTTGGATGAGCTTTTATTTAATAGGGAAATTAGTTTGGAGGAACATAATTTCATGTCAGTTAAAAATCCAAAAATCCCAACCATATTCGGTATACCCAAGCTACATAATGACCTTGTTGACCCCCCCTTCATCCTATTGTGTTTGCAAAAGCTTCAAAGACTCATTTTATAGCTAAATTCATTGATATACAGTTAAAAGACATTTTGTTAAACTGTACATGGATAGTAAAGGACTCTTGGGATCTCCTTAAAAAACTTGACAAAGATATGTATACAGATGACCTGTCCTTTATTACCATGGATGTTAGGGACCTTTTCTCAGTGATCCTGCATGATACAGGGATTGAGTGGTTTTATCTATATTTATGTAGATATACCACTATTAGACATGACCGGATCTTAACACTTCGAACATTAATGGAACTAATACTTGATACAAATGTCCTTGTTTTTGAGGGACAATTATTTAAACAAGTAAAGGGAGTAGCAATGGGAGCCATTTGTGCTCCCATTTTTGCAAATATTGTCTTAGCTTTCTGGGAAAGGGAGTTTGTGTTTACTAGTACTTTTTCGGAGTACTGGAAGTATTATTGCAAGTACCTTGATGTTGTTCTTATATTCTGGGACAATAGTGAGGAAGAATTACAGCACTTTTTGTCCTTTTTGAAAGAAAGTACAGACTTCCTTGATTTTACACACAGTCTTAATAAAGAGGCTATTAATTATTTAGATATCACTATTTCAAAGGTGAGAGAAGATCAGGCCTTCAAGACAACATTATATAGAAAGCCGACCTATTCTAATACTTTACTTCATTACAACAGCTTTCATCCAAAAATCAAAAAAGGGCCTTAGTAAAAGGGCAAGCGGTACGTCTTGCAAGAATGGTGTCAGACTGGGATGATTTTCTTCATGAAATTCAGATATTAGAAGATATGCTTTTACATAGGAGCTATCCCTATGATTTTTTACATCCTTTACTACAAGAAGTGGTTAAAAAGAGGCAGAGAGGTATTTTATCACCTCTACTGGGGAAAGGTACTTCATTCGATATGGCTAACAAAGAGAATGATAAAGAACAAAACACTAGTTTTTCTGTTATAGGTGTCTTTATTTATAATAAAAAAAATAATAATATTTGTGAAATCTTGCAACAAAATTGGAACATATTTACTATTGATCCTGAATTTAATGAGCTGATGGGTTTTAATCCTAAGATAGTTTATAAAAAGGATTTGTGTTTCAAAAACATGTTGGAAAAGAATACTAGAGGGTGTTTGGAGATAGGAAAAATGTTGAAATGTGGTTTTTGTTAGGAATGTAAATACATTTTAGAAGGGACTAGTGTCTCAATACCTAATTATGGAAAATTTTTCTGTAAACAGAAGTTTTCCTGTAGTACAAAAGGTGTTGTGTATCTTGCCCTGTGTAACTTTTGTAAAAGTTTCTATATAGGTAAAACTATTAATGCACTAAGAACGAGAATATATCAGCATTACTATGACATTAAAAAGAAGGATGCAAAAAACGCCCTTGTCTCACATATCATGGAAAATGAAGGGCATTATTTTAATTTTACCATTTTGGAACAGGTGTTTTTGAATGACAGAAGGGGTCCTAAAAATGATTTTTTGGAATTATTAGAGTTGAGGTGGCAATTGAGAAGTAATGCCACCCAACAACCAGGGCTAAATAAGAATGTATCAATTGGTTCTATTTTTAGGTTAAAAGCTGATGGCTTCATGTAGTTATTTGTTTATTTATTTAATCATTTAAATGTATGCTAGAAATGTGTATGTATATATATATATATATATATATATATATATATATATATATATATATATATGTTTTAGTTTAGATAGGATTTTATGAAGTTTTAAGCCTTTTTATGTTTATCAAATGTATTATCTATATTTATAGGTATTTATTTTTGATAATATTCCTTTAAGTAAGCATACTTGTTGTTTGATTAACTTGTGCATGATGGGATATATATATATATATATATATATATATATATATATATATATATATATATATATATATATATATATATATATATATATGCATATAAATTTTGTTGAGTCAATTGTCTGTTTGTTTTTGTACTAAATATTCTGATGAAGTTTTGTATTATACCAAACGAAAGCATTCAGTAAGCATCTTTTGTGGATCTTCTGTCCTGCTGGGGTTTATTTTTACTTGTTTGCCTTTCATTCGTTTTTAAAATCCAATAATGTAACTACTTTGTTCATCTTTAATCAGAAACAATTACAGAATTCATCAAAGTATGAGATCTTATAAAAAAACTAGCAGCTAAAGTTAATAAAGAATATTTTTCACTGCCAGACAGATATTGACATATCCTTATAAAGACCTCAATTGAGTTACAGATACATGCAGTATAGTTAACCACCCAAAACATGTTATGCCATAGTCTACACCCCATCTTCAACAAATCAAGAAGTTGGAGACAATTTCTCCAAAAGTCATCCATACCTTGTCATCACAGGTGACGTTAATCAACACTGGGAAGGCACAGAATACTAACCATCTGATTAGCAGAGAGTTCCTTTGCGAAAAACTTTCAACTCTGTGTCCCTGATCAGTTTCATTTATGTGTTTTATCTCCTCTACTAAAGTTCCTCAAAAGAATGATATTTAGACAGACTATACACCACACAGAGTCTAACAAAGCCTGTCAATGCCAACATGACTGCTATAAAAGACCATACTATAGGCCTGCTAATCTTCACCGGTGATGATTATAACAATATGAATGTTAGCAAATTTACTAGAGCAATTTTAGTTGACATAAGTAAAACCTTCAACTTTCTGTTTTATTTCAGATTCCTTTAGATAGTATTATTATTTGATATCAGTGAAAACATCTGTAGCTTCTAGATTACCTCTACAAGCTATACATATATGTTTCAGTACCTCTCTGTCTGTCTGTCTCTCCTTCCACTATCTCCTCTTCCACCTATATCCCCCCATGGATCAATGCTTGGCTCTCTATCATTACTACTGTTTATAAATCATATCTCAGCCATGTTAACTTCATCCAAATTATTTCTTATAATTTGATGATCTCATCTTCATATACTCTAACAATCTTGTAGGCAAAATATCTTAAGAAATAACTAAGAAAATAACATTTTTCATGGAATGGCTCTTCTATATAACTATCAAAATAAAGAAAACTTATTTTTTTACTACTAGGAATGTACAAAAACTCATATCCCTTAATTCAACCTTCCCTAACAGGCACACTGACATAGAATAAGGTATGTACTTTAAATACTTAGACTAATGGATTAATGCTTCACTCCCCTTTAAATACTACTTGAACTAAATGATGTGTACCTTCCAAGCAAAAAGAATACCTTTCATCAGATGTAACACCAGATTTCCAGGGACACCAAACATGTTTCTATATTAACCATCTCCCCCACAGTATACTTTGTGGGGATCCATTCATTTGTTCAAACTTTCAAAAGTTCGAAATTCATATGACCGACACCATATGATCAAACGTTTGAAAGGCCGACAATGATTAGTGGAGACCCTGATACAGCACGGAACTGGGAGATTCCCCTTTCCTTCACTGTAGTGCGATCTCAGAGTGAGAATATTTAAGTATCAGGGTGTGTGTGGGGGTGCATGGGGGCTTGACCCCCTGCTCAACACAGTTTTTAATAGTTGACACTTCTACTACAGATTTTCTGCCTTTCAATGTGTCGATCATATGGTGTCGGCCATATGAAAGTCGGCATTTTGAAAGTTCGAAAATCTGAAGTAGATCCATTTTGTGTGACCTCCAATAACAAACTCCCTTACAAATATTAAGAAGCATCATATTTGTCAAAAGAAAATATGCTGATCCATCTGCTTTTCTTCCAGACTCAAATACCATTAAATCTGACTATCCAAGTCCAGTATCTTACCCATTAATTTCCAGACCAGTTATTTCTTCGACACTAAGTTTTTCAAACACCTGCTGCTTATCCCTTACTTAAAAACATACTCTCAAAATGCACTCTTGACTGCTGTGAACCTCATCTTTTGCAAAATTCAGCCAAGCCTGACCTCATAGGTATCTTTCCTGCAGAGACGAGTCCCTCTTCTTTGCTGGCCCAAAGCTGTGAAACTCATTTCCTTCCTTGATGTAAACAAAGGTGCTTTCCTTGTTTCTGTATCCTCACATGATAATGCTTATATCCAATTACATTCTGGTGATTGAAAGAACTATCAATATTAAGTTCATCCCTGCTAAATGGAAAGATTTACAAACTCATTTATTGAGACCATTGTTGTCTGTCTATAAAGTTTTGTAGTCTAGAATTTTATTTAAACACTCAAGATTCCACAAATACATATCAGCTAGAAACCAGTCCGTCCTTTGGATGTGTCATTGGGGGGATGGTAACCATAAGGTCTTTTCTGAATATCTACAACCAGTTAACTGGGTCCCTGAAAAAAAATATAATGAATTGTATCATTCTACTCAGGAGCTAGGCTATTCCTACATGCCATTTCTCCCTTAAGGATCTTATAGTTATTAAAAGCAGTACCCCACCAAGGCACAGGGAATGCACAGGAAGGAAAAGTTAGAATATGTGTCTGACATGCAGGTCTGCCACCAGTATCCACTCTCACGTAAAAACTCAAGGTGTTGTTTCTGACATAGGCTTCACAAGGGCAAGCATCAGCTCTCCTTGAGGACCCACACTACTGTTTGTTTGGTCCTACTGACACTTATTTTCCAGTCCACACACCTTTGGTTATACAAGAGAGTGAATCACCTGGGGACAAAGCCAGGATACTTGAAATTGTACACCAGTTTCTAGAAAGTATCCCCCCATACACAAATACTCTAAATATAGGCTCCTCCATAAAGTGCACATTTATGGACATTATACCTTTCAATATTGTAAAAAAATCCTGACTTGACAGGCCGAAAAAAATTAAAGCAGTCAGGCACACAAAACAATGATATAGCAAACTATATAGTTTAATAAAATGAAAACAATTCTAAGTACGTAAGGGAGTTTTTGAAATTAACTTTCACACATCTCATTGCACAAAATAAATACTTTTAAAAATTGTACACCAAGGCATATATGGTGTATGCCTGACTACACCAATGGCATCACCATCTGGGATAACCAAGTCAGTTTATTTCTTTTCTTCTCTCATAGTATCATCATTGGTGACCAGTTTCTGACAGAGTTGCTCCATGTTTTGGAGTTGCTTCTCCAGTCCTATTACTGAATAGGTATAATATGGCCACAGGAGCACTGGTACTAGTACACAGGAAAGAGATTCCACATGGCTGTTCAACACCACAGAAGATGGTACGTCTATCTGTTATCCACAAACTGTGTTTACCCTTTGACCCTTCATTTTCACAGTACCTCCTGGAAGATGAGATCCTGAATCACTTCTGCTTCTTCCTGGAAATGCCAACTGTTATCCTACCACAACACCTTCACTGGGGAGAGGGGACACTCTCACCTGAGCTGCAACCTGTTAGTGTTTCCAGCGTACCCCCTTCAATGCTGGCTGTCTCCTGAATGTCTGTAAAGTAAAATCTTCCAATGTTTTAAGTTTTGACTTGGAAAACTCAGCCCTTTTAGGTCAGGAGATTTCTCATTCCCTAGACCTTTGTCATGTGTGACCAGATCTTACATATCACATGTGTAGGTTGGTCATTACTGCCATGGTTTTGTAGCACCCTTTAAGCCATTTCCACATTGACACGTAAGAGAAAACAAACAGTATGGCCTTCTCAGGTTTCTTTATTGTGAGAAAATAACCAAACTATTTATTGCCTTGGTTTACTGCTTCTGTGAAAATTCCGAATAACACCAACACTACTTTTTTTAAATACCACCAGTTAGTAAAATGCATGTAGCACAATTAATTAAACCCCTTTTAAACGTACATGTGTGTTTATGTCTATCTATATCTATCTATCTATATATATATATATATATATATATATATATATATATATATATATATATATATCTATATTTCTGTGTGTGTTTGTGTGTATATATATATATATATATATATATATATATATATATATATATATATATATATATATATATATATATATATATATATATACTACATACCTGTAGTGTGTAATGTTGAATGGCTGGAATATCAACATCCCAAATGCTGATGTATTAACATCATCAACAAAATATGGACAGCCTACTAGGCAAGCTCCAAGGATTAATCTCATAGTTTACAAACTAGATTTTTTGAATGGACCACTCCCCTTCACCTCCACAGCCCGCTGCCAATTATTTATTCACAATCCCCAGGGAAAAGGACGATTTCCCAATTCCAGTGATTATCGATCTTGCACATGTGTCAACCATCTAATTTGCAGACCAAAGCATGCATTTCAGTAAAACAGAGGTCAACATTTAGTACCACTATTTCAGACATCTCACACACACACACACACACACACACACACACACACACACACACACACACACACACACACACACACACACACACTTCTGTATATAATTTACAAATTCCTCCACTTAATATCATTTAATTGCTATATAAAATGCACATATGAAGCAGTAGTTAAAGAAAGAGTAATTAGTTCACTATTTAGTAGGAAATCCATTTACATTAATTAACTGATGGTTTCATGGAAAGTAGAGTTTCATGGTTTTGGGTACCATTGGTCATACTTTGTTGTCAAAAGACATTCAAATTTTCTATCTTTTTATTTCTCTTCCTAGACTACCATTAGTTTGCCTTCAAACTGAGCATGAACATGCTTGAAGCTATTAATACATCTTTGGTGTGTCTGTAAAATGTTTAGTAACATCAGTTTTTTTTCATTTCTTTTTGATCCTGTATTCTACTTTTAAAACTGTGTACTGTATTTCCAATATAAAATGATCACATGCAACAGACTGTACACCACACTTTCTGTGTCACAACTTGGCAACAAGTACTTACAGCACCCTTTTTGTTTCACAATTTAGCAATAGATAACTGTGCACCATTCTTTCTGTTTCACATCTTGCTAATAACTATTCTAAATAAAGTCAGGTTTGCCCAGTCTTTCTACAGTTATATACATTATAATTAGAGCTCTTAGCATCCCTAGTTCATTAGTAATCAATACATAGTTATGGGGTTAGGGACACGTAGAGCTGAAAATTGCTCTTTAAGCTGCTGAACTAATTTTGATGTTAAAGAATCCAAACAAGGCTATACTAAGAGTATATAAAATGTGAACGGAATTGTTTCAGTTTCAGGGTGTAGAATAAACATCCAGAAAAAACTCAGATCTTAGGAATTATCACAATAGACAGGCATAAGCCCTTAATGACCAAATCTAGGGGGAGTTATGGGAAGGAAATAAAGCACTTAGGTATCTAACTGTGTGGGACCTATAATCAGTGTATCAGATATCATATGATAGACAAATGGTATGATACTAGAAAACTTACATAAATGGAAACAGTGAGGTTTGATTTTATTTAAGAGAGTGGAGATATTGCATTGCCACCAGGTTCCCCATGTTTTATATATGAATCAAGGCTTTAGATGTTGATGGGTAGTTAATGGGGAAAAATAAAATGTTGGATTAAGGATGTTTTTAGCTGGGGAGAAACCCCCAATAGGGTGGGAAAAGCTTATCTTATCAAAGGAGGCAGGACTAGAGATGTATGGGCAATGCAGTTGGCACTACTATGCAGTATGTCACAATACATAGTGAGTATTTATTTTATTTATTTTACATTTGTTGACCGGGCTAGTCTAGCTGAATATATGTCTATATACTATTAATATGTCTATATACTATATATATATATATATATATATATATATATATATATATATATATATATATATATATATAGTAGAAACAAATGGTAATGGCATACAACGTGTGGATAGGTACAATTGATATTCTGAAACATTATGGGGGCTTTTGATACAGGTGATTAGGCCTTTGGTGTTAAAGAAGAACAAACTGCAATGTAATGGGGTGGACAGGATATTTTGCAGAATGATGCTGAAAGGAGGTATGATATTTTACCCATAGGAGGCAGGATGATAGATGGGAGGGCTTTAAAGTGTAGTAATCAGGTGTCTTCATATAAAAGTTAAATATAGCAACCAGTTGCTGGTGGGAGATACTCATATAATGTGGAAAGAGATGAAGGATAAGTATAGACACCCAGTGGGAGCTTGTTTAAAATTTTAGAGCTTTAGGGAAAGAGATTCATTGTCTTAGCTGGGTTTCCACAGAGAAAAAGATATGGCCCGGAATAATATTCTGCATATTAGCAATGAGGAGAGAGGAGAATATAGAAAGAGAGATAATCTGTAAGCTGTATAAGTTACTGGGAGTAGAGCTGCAACAATTTAAGCTGTGGTTTAAAAGGAACCAGGAAAACTATTAGGGGAGGATATAGTGGACAAACATTGGAAGAAGGTATGTGAAATTCTACACAAAGCTATTCATATGAAGAGCTTCAGGATATTTGCCTGGAAGTGTCACCACAAATATTTTTACACTTCAGATAGGCTGTTATGGATGTTTTGAATGGTTTAAGGAACATGCTGGAGATGTAATGCAGGAGAGCAATTCAGGTGGCAGCATATCTTTTGGAATATTAGTCAAGCCTCACCCACTTCAAAATCTTATCTAACCTGGCTCCTATGAGATTTTTTTTAGTTGACCATATTAATTTCCAAATACCTCTCATATACCTCTCATATACCTCCAGACTCTCTCCTCTCTCGAGAAATTCAGACTTTATTCAAACAATTTTTGAATAATACAAACAGCAGGAAAAATATAATAATTCTAGGAGACTTTAACCTTAATATCCTGAAAGCCATTAATTTCACTTAACTAACAGAACAGCAGTTGGTACAAGAAGTCAAAAATCCCACTAGACCTAACTTTACAAACTCAAACCACTCATTTATTGATTTTGTTTTTTCCAATAATCCACACGCTAACTCCAGCATTGTAAATCACCCACCTTCATTAGTGACCACTGCCCAAA
The DNA here is from genome assembly GCF_019279795.1 of Protopterus annectens. Classification (NCBI taxonomy): domain Eukaryota; kingdom Metazoa; phylum Chordata; order Ceratodontiformes; family Protopteridae; genus Protopterus; species Protopterus annectens. The sequence continues at coordinate 451,316,132 of NC_056748.1, read as the reverse complement.
TGCTTTTCCATCCTTTGCCCAGCTCGCAAGACCAGCCCAAGCTAATCTCTTTCAGATCAAAATCTAATACTAATATAACAAAAGTTGCTTTCTGTCTCACCTCCCTCAGCTAGACACCAGTTTTGAACATCACTGGTAAAACAAACAAACAAAAAAAAAACATTCTCACCTCTTTTCAAGAGTCTTACTTTCCCTTAATTTCTGGACTCTTCAATACTAAACCAACAATGGTTAACACATGAATTAAAATCTTTCCCAAGATTCAGGGATTAATCTAAGTACTTTTAGAAGTCCCTTCCCTCACCAGAAAATAGGAAGCAGTACATTAACTTAGGAAACCTAACCAAGCAATTATAAGACAGAAAAGCCAATCCATGATAGATGCTCAAAACTCTCTTAGATACAGCCCAAGGAAATTTGGGGAAGAAGTCAATAACCTACCTCACTCAAATCACACAATATTATCTTCCCTATTTACAGATGATTTCCAAACACACTTCCATGACCTCCTCAACTGTGCCAGATATCCCTACACAGATACCCCACTTACCTCTCCTGAATATTTTCCCCTGTTCCACTGCAGCTGGATCTTATCCAAGGATATAATACCAGTACCACAAGAAATGAAATTGGATGTTTCTCTGGGCATAGACAGCTTCTACCCTTGGTTCATTTATCAATGTTAAGACTACATGGTGATACCTCTACATCACAGCTTTAACCTCTGTCTGAACACTAATACCATTCCTGATATCTGGAAAATGCCCTAAAAAACAGTTCTCAAACAAAAATATCTCACACTCCCCTTCCAATCTCATCCGATCTCTTTCTTCCAATCTTGTGCAAGACTTTTACATAACTGTCTACCTCCAACTTAAACGTCATCTTCTCTCTCATAAACAGCTTGGGCTCTGGTCAGGTAGTATTACTTCCACAGTCTTATGGGCACTCACAGATGACATTCTCTTGTAAATCAACAAGGGCATCAACAAGGGCATGCCAACTGCATCCATTTTCATCAGTCTCACCAAGACCTTCATCTTAGTTAACCACTCTTCTCTCATACTTCACCTGACTACACTAGGCAGCAGCCCTGATGCCATTCCCTGTTTTTAGAGCAACCTTATAGACATTTCACAGTTAACTATGATGCCTGTAACTGCCACACTTTTCCTCTGCTCAGAGGAGTTCCTCAAGGCTCTATTCCTGCCCCTCTGCTGTTCTCTTGTGGTATATATATTAACAAACTTCTATTGGATCCTCCTTACCTTCCTCTTCTTCTGCTGCTCTAACAACTGATTAGCTCAATTACAAGATAAACTAAAATCTGATTTATTCTGCCTCAGTGAATGATCAACAAGAAAAATTTCATTCTTAACACATCAAAAACAAAACAACGTTGTTCAGCACCCATCAGAAGCTCAGCAAATCCCTTGTACTATAAGAATCTATTATCAGAACAGTTCTCCCTTGGGGCACGTGTCTTATTTCAAGTACATTGGTCTCTCACTCAGTTTCATCATTTGTCTAAAAAATGTAAAAATATGAACCCTCTTCTATTCTTGGCATACAAAAATATCTCTTTTATGTCATACCTAATCAGCAGGGAAAGGAATTTCACTTCCTAAACTCAAATTCTGCCTCTCTCTTGTCTTGTTCTCATCTACTCCACTACAATTTAAACAATAAAAGACAGTATTTGTAAATTTACCATTCATTCCCCAAGAAGTGAACACCACTGTATAACTCTAGAAAAAGCAAACTGGTTCCCTGTCAAGCAAAGAGCAGACTTACTACAAGGCTCACACTGTTCAAGCTAATACATGAACATAATTTCCCTCCTTTAACCTCAAAACTAATAAGACAGGCTGCCATGTACCGACTCAGAAATCAGAATCATATTGGCCCTTTACCACAACTCCCACTTTTCAGATTTCATGGCTGTGACCGTGAGTTCTCAATTCTCTGTCCCTAACTAAGGGAATTCTTCTCATCCAAACTTAGACACTTCATCTTACCCCAAGTTCTGTGGACTGCTGAAGTCTCATCTACTTAATCAAGTGAAATGTTCCTGCAACACAACAAGTCACATAACCTTAATCAACTAATAACGTTCCACTCTTCAAAGTACTGTACTAGTTTCCATTGGTTCAATTTTTCCACATCAAAGTTCTGTGTACCAGGCTTATATATACCTCATCTACTGTAATGTAAGGTGAGCTTTGTACTGAAATGTATATTGATATCAGTGTAATTTTATCCTCTCACTTGTACTTTGTATTCTTAGCATTGCACATTCATTTATATTTTATTCACTATCACTTCATGTTTTTATCTTTTGTACTCTGTATTTGTGGTCATATTATTGAACCTAGGCTGAGAGTAAAATTGGTCAGAGTTGATCAATGCTCTACCCTAGGTTCATAGGTTCATAGGTTCATAGGTTGGTACTAGGCTATCAGCCCTAGGGCCTATACAAGCCTAGCCATAACAATTCCCTGGCTATTTCTTCCCACATTATTTACTTTCCTGGACCCCTGTCTAGCAGGGCGACTGACGTGATCCCTGGGGTGAATTTCCTTTCTCCCATCCAAAGGTCAAGGTTCCTCTTGAAGAGGTCCAAAGAGGCACTCTGCTTGACATGTATGGGCAATCTATTCCAGAGTCTGGGGAGTCTCTGGGTCAGGAACCTATCCCTCCAGCATGTTTTGTTTATTGTGATGACAAGGTTTAGATCCCTGGAGCATGTAGCTCTGAGGGATTGGGATTTCTTTAAGTGTAGCATGTCCAACAGCTCTGGGTTTGACATGGCCTTGTATGTTAAGCAGAGATCACCTCTGAGTAGACGATATGCGACAGAGTATAGCTGGAGTTTTTTAAGGCGGTCAGCATAGGGCATCTGCTTTAGGCCTGTGATTCTTTTAGTGAGGTATTTCTGAGGCCTTTCCAGTTGTTGCAGATGTCTTGAGAGGTACATACCAAATGGGGCGTTATATTCTATAATGGGTCTAATGAGGGATGAGTACAGTGGGACAATGACCTCCTTTTTCTGGATGAAAAGCCCTTCGTGATGAGGTGTGCCACATAGAAGGATTTCCTGACTGTTGTGGCGATGTGGTTATCGAAGGTGAGACCACTGTCCACCTGTGTCCCTAAGTCTCTTATCACACTTTCTGTGTTTAGTGTACTGCCACCTATATGGTAATTCATGGATACATGTTTTTTCCCAAGGGGATAACAATACATTTCTTGGCATTGAGCTTGAGCCCATGGCTCTGGCACCAAGCATCTGTTTCTGTAAGGCCCTTTTGTAGAGTATCCACATCATTTGGGGATTCAATAATGGCTCCCAGTTTGCAGTCATCTGCAAACTTTGTTAGCCAGAGTCCCTTAGTGTTGACCTGTACTTCAGAGAAGTAGATGCCAAACAAGAGCGGCCCCAGGACTGAACCCTGAGGTGCTCCACTTGTCACTTGTCTGGAGCTGGATTTGGAGTCGGCTACTTTTACAGTGTGGGTTCTATCAGTAAGCCATTTAGCAACCCATTGGGTGACATAGGGATTAATACCCAACTTAGTAAGTTTATCTATGATTCCAGAGTGGGGGATGGTGTCAAAGGCCTTGGCAAGGTCTAGATAGGCTGTGTGGACCACCTTACCCTTGTCCATGGCTCTGGAGACTGATTCAAAGAAGTCAATCAGGTTCAGGAGACAAGATCGGCCCTTCACAAACCCAAACTGGGTGGGGTCCAGTGTTTGAAGGTTGACAATGTCTTTGTTTATAGGTTCCATGATAATATGCTCCATGGCCTTGCAGATAAGGCTTGTCAGATTGATGGGACGGTAGTTTCCGGGATCCAAGGTGGATCCCCCCTTGTGGATTGGGATAATTGTAGCTCTGCGCCACTCAGTGGGCATGAAACCTGAGGTGAGGCTATGATTAAACATGACACTTAGGTGAGGTGCCAGTTCATATTGTAGTTCATGTAGTACACAGCCCGGGATGTCATCTGGTCCCATGGATGCTGTATTCTTGGCTTTAGAGAGTGCATTTTGTACCTGTGTGGCTGTTATTACTGGAATTTGGCAATCTTCCGGTATTGAGATGGGCCATTTAGAGGGTGAGAGGGGGTGAAGTTGGCACTGAATCGATCTGCCAAGATATTGGCAATATCCTTTGGATCAGTATATTTATTGCCATTCTGTTTTAGCTCAGAGCAGATCTGAGCATTGCCATTTAGATTCTTGACATAGTTATAGAATGCTTTGTGGTTGTCTTTGGAATCTTTGGCAATTTTATTTTCATAACTAGCTTTGAAGGATTTTATGAGGCATCTCAGTTTCTTACTGAGGCTAGTAAGGGAGTTTTTTGCATCCTGGGATTTTCCTCTTTTCTGCAAAAGTTTCTTCCTTTTGTTGTAAAGTTTGTTTATGGCAGGGGACCACCAGATTGGCTTCCTTTTTTGGATGAGAGCATTTTGGTTCTATTTGGGATGGCACGATTCATGCATGAGTGGATGTGCGCGTACAGTGCCTTAGTGTAGGATTCAGCAGTTGAACTTTCAGTTCCGTCTGCATGGGTGTCATGAAGTTTGTCACTTCTGACTTGAGTAGCATGAAGTTGGCTTTGGAGAAGTTTTTATGGTGGTTTCTTTACTGGGGGTGGGGGTGGGATGTGGATGTTAAGGGTGATTAGCTTATGGTCAGACCTGACTAACGAGGGGTGACCATAGGTATGGAGCATTGATTTGCCATGTTGGTAATGACCAGGTCTAGGATATTGGAGCCCTGGTGGGACTATGGATTAGTTGATCCAGGGCGTTGGAATTTATGAATTCCAAGAACCGTTGCAAAAGTGTTGGGACATGAGTAGTTTTCCCAGTTAATGGCAGGGTAGTTAAAATCACCCAGTATTAGGGTGTTTGGTTCTATCTTAATATTTTCCAGTATGTTTAAAAGGTGTAGTGAGAATCTTGGGGTATGGTGGGGATCTGTAGCAAGCTACAATTTGGATTGCAGTCTTACCTAGTGTTAGTTGCACTTGGAGAATTTCAGACACATTGTGTTGGCCAACTAGCCTGGTGGTGTGAATATCCTTGGTGAATATTGACACTCCTCCACCTTTAGTGTTTCAGTCCTGGTTTGGTGGCGAAAAGTGTGGTAAGAGTTGTAGCCTGGTATTGCAGGGGTGCTCTCTGGAGCCTTGAACCAGGTCTCAGTTACTGCACAGATATCGATGTTCTCCATTTTTAGGAGTGCCTCGAGAGAGTGCATTCTGAGGTTTAGACTTCTAGCATTGAGTAGCATTACCTTCAGATTTTGCATGCTTGTACCTGTTACGGTGGTGGTTTTGTCCTTTGAAGTTTGCCTAAAAAGGCACTATAGGAGTGGCAAGAGCCTTAGCCAGTAACCTGAATCCCAGGGGCGACAGGTGCAGACCATCTCTGGCAAAGCATCGTGGTCTGTCAATCATGTCATCCCAGGCAGACAGATACTGGATCCCCTTTGAATGACACCATAAGCTTAGCCAATTGTTGAAGTCAATCATTTTATCCTTACATTGTGGTATCATTCTGGGCGAAGGCAGGATGCTACTCAGGGCTAGGGTCATACCTGCTGGGCCACATGATCCGAGAGCTCTTCCATGTCTCTTTTCATGTAGTCCAGGGAGGTACATCTCAAGTCATTCACTCCAACATGGACAATGACAGAGTCATATTTGTACTTGTTGTGGAGTGACTTGAGTGCATGCGTTATGTGGCGGATCCTGGCACCCAACAGGCAGCTGACTGTAATTTTCTCCTTATTCAACCTGGTGAGAGGGACATCAGTGTGGCGGACTATAGAGTCACCTATGACTAAAGTGTTAGGTACATTGTCTTGCCTTAGGGGCTGTTGCTGGGTGGCACACTGGTGTTGTGAACTATGTGACACATTGGTTGTGATTGGTGTTTGTTTGCATTTCAGCTTCAGAGGTCTTTGTTGCTTGGGCAGGTTACAGTTAAGGGCCTCTGCATATGTGGATTTAGTGTTGTTATATGTGGGTGTTGGTGGTGCGGGTTTAGAAGGGCTATGTGTTGCTTGAGGTGTAGTGTGGGTGTTAACCTTCTCCTCTTGACTGTTTAGCACAATCTTGGGTGGAGAGAGCTTTGCTTCCATTTTGGCTATGTAAGTGGTTGTAGTGTTGGGTGGTAGGAGGAGAGGGTTGTCTGTGTACATGAGGCAATTGCTGCATTGCCCCAGTATGCCCAGATTCACCAGGTGGACAGGAGAGATCACCGGAAGCTGACCCTTGGACATGCCTGGTTTGGGGCTTTTTTTTTTCTTTGTAAAGTACAGGAGCTGTTTCCTTAGCAAGGTACTTTGCAATTATAGGCTGTTTAGTGCCTACTATTAATTTCTCCTTATTAACAAGGAGAGTTCAGTGTTTGTATGAGTTTAAGGCTTCCTAGTGCTTTCCAGCAGGTATTAGAGAAAGTGCTAGTCACAGGGATGCTTAAAGGTAAGATTGAAAAGAATGCACTCTGCAGTGTGCACTAGAGAAGTTAGATGTGAAAGTAGGTAACTTGAGTTTTACCTATTTAAAAAGTTAAGGTTTAGTGGAGAGTTACTATTTTTAAAACAGCAAGATGGATTGAAAGGGGTGGTCACTTTTGTAATTTGGTACTATGAAATACTGTAGGATGGCCAATAAATTTAAATAATTGAAGGGGTGGGATTTCAAAAATGATGATTTTGTGATTACTCACATAAGCCAGTGAAAGTAGAGAGAAATGAGATATATGGTCAGATTAACATAAGAGGCGGGCAACTAGAAAGACAGTGGTATTTGGGCGGTAAAAAATTCTGCCTGACTCAGAACAGAGAGAGCTGTGGTCTCTTTTGAAGTTTTAATATGCTGTTAAAACAGAATGCAAGCAAAACACAAGGTAAAGAAAACAAACTACAGTATTCAAAATATAGAAAGGCAATACAGTAATACAAAAAATATAAGCAAACTAACCTTTCCTTCACAGCAAAGTGTAGCAGAGTCTGGATGAGCCTTTCTGGTAAAGCAAATTCAATAAATTAAAAAAACTAACTAACTAACTAACTAACTAACTAACTAACTAACTAACTAACTAACTAACTAACTAACTAACTAACTAACTAACTATTTATAATGGCATTGAGTGACACTTTTTCATACCCTTTCTTATTTGCAGTAGTTAGTGAGCCTGTAGAACTGCTCTTCATACAAACAGTACCAATGCAGAGATTTCTAAGCTCTGAGGAATGAAAGTGTAAAATATCCTTGGTTGGTGGTGATTTGCTGATATTCTTGCACTATTTAAAGGAGGTCTCACTGACAATTTTCATTCATCTTAGACATATTTACTTAACTAACTAGGATGAGGAATGACCTAGAGAAATTGAAGAAAGTGACCTTTAGTTATTTTCCTACTGATCTTTCACACAATAAACTTCATTTCAGATGGGCATGATTTCATCTGCTTAGTAGGCTATATGCCTTGTATTCTAAATAAATCATCAAAACTTAACTAAAGGTATGTCTCTATGGTTCTACCTGACATAGTCGAAACCACACAACACCGACAACGACATCACCGACACCACATAATCGACAGTGCATTAACACAAAACCTCACATACCCGACAACGAAATAACCGACGGTACACAAACACGAAACCCCATACACTGCACACACCACAATAACAACAATAAAAAACAAAACACATCCCCATTCCACAAACCACACACACAACACAAGCACACCAAAATCCTTACAAACCCACACTAAACTTTACATACACAACTATCGACAACCCTAACCCTAAGGTCCGTCACTATCACACACGTACCTAACCCGCTCCCTAACCCTAACTCACTTAACCCACCCCTAACCCAAAGTCTATCCCTACCGCACACTTACCTAACCCGCTCCCTAACCCTAACTCACTTAACCCGCCCCTATCCCAAAGTCTATCCCTACCGCACACTTACCTAACCCGCTCCCTAACCCTAACTCACTTAACCCACCCCTATCCCCACAGACCATCAATATCCACACTTACCTGACTCGCACCCTAACGTCCGTCACTACCGCATACTCACACAGCCTTTTCCCATGTTGACATCCTCGGCGTCGGTGTTGTCATCCGTCGTGTCGGTCTTCTGCACTGTTGAAGTTCTGGCACTCGCGATTCGCGTCGGTCTTCTTCATTGTCGATCTTCTGGAGCTCGGGATTCCGTTGTCGGTGTTCTACACTGTCGACTAAGTCAGGTAGAACCGTCTCTATACATGTTACAGGTTTGTTTCAGAACTGGTTGCCTCTCTCTCTCTCTCTTTCTCTCTCTATATATTTATACAATAATGTCTCATTACTATGCAAAAACAAGCATGCTGATCAGTCAGCCTAACCAGCATGCTCATTGTAAATTGATCATATACCAAAAGAAATAAGCTCAGCTGCTGAAGTACCATTGATTGGCGAGACTTTTCTGTTTGCATACACTGGAGGACACAACAAAATATGAGAAAAATCATTTATGTTCTGCAAAACTAAAATACAAATATACCTGATTTTCCTTATATTGTTGTGCTGTCCCTGCAAACATCTGTTTTAGCAGTTAAAAAGCAAAATAAACATCAATAGAGAGTCTGTTTTCTTCGTCATTTCTCATGCACTGATGTACTATGCAAGTGTATGAACATAAGTCTGATACGTATGTACAGTGGATTCCTATTACAAGAACAAAAGTTCACTACTTTGAACTTGTAACAGGAAGCCTCACATCTGAGAAAGTTCACTTTAACGAAAGTGAACTTTTGCATAAGTGAACTTCACCGAAAACACCGCAGCACAGTGGAGGACATAAAAAACAAGCTATGTCCTCCACTATGGTGCGATAGTCACGGACCTTAGGGTTAGGGCACAGGTTAGGGTAAGGGGATAGTTAGTAAAGCTATCCCCTTACCCTAACCCATGCCCTAACCCTAAGGTTCGTGACTATCACACCATAGTGGAGGACATTGCTATGTCCATCACTGCCCTGCTGTCATCACAGACCTTAGGGTTAGGGCACGGATCATGGTAAGGGGATAGCCCTACGGGCTATCCCCTTACTATGACCCATGCCCTAACCCTAAGGTCCGTGAGTACTGCATGGAAGTTCAGTACAACACCCGTTCGTTGTACTGAACTTTGCGTAAGTGCACATTCGCTGCAGTGAGCATTCCATGCACTATTTTGAATTACTGAAAATTCGATCTAGTGTATGGAACCCATGTGCAGTACATCAGAATAGCATAGACAATGTGGAAGATGACAGAAGTCCCCTTATATAATCACATTATTTAAGAAAGGTAAATACTTTCTTTCTTAAATAATGTTATTGTATAAAAGGAATAATCCACTCCTGTTTGTGGGTAGATCAGGATTTACCCATAGCTGGCTTTGTTTAATCACTCTGGCATCACACTCCTGATCAAACCACACCAACCATGGATAAATCCTGATATACTGACACACAGTCATGGATTATTGCTTTAATATGTGCCTTTTGAACATGGACATCTCATAATTACAATGGAATTTCTCCCCAAGATCCTGTATATCTTGGAGACAGTAGTAGTTTCCCTGTTGGTGCCATTTATTAAGCTTTGTCATAAAGAATTCTTTACATTTATTTGGGACCCATGCCCTACATTTGTGTCAGTGAAAAATGTGAATAATAAGCTTCCTGAATGTATTTTATATATAAGGGTTATTCTTTTCAAACCTGTTTTATATTGCCTAAACCCAAGCTATAGTATCACCAGAGAAGTGTTCAACTTCTCAAATATAGAATATTTTCTCATACTGGTATAAGATAGTAATGGCATTCTACCTTCACCAGGAACTTGTTTTGTTCACAGATGGCCAAATGTGCTGTAATATGAGGATAACTGCATGACATAACTATTACAATATAGTCTGCTATTTTTATTTGTAATCCTTTTGCATCTTTAATTTTAATTTTAATTTTACCAAGAGATGTAAAGAACATGACCCCTAACAAGTTCAGATCCATACAAATGAACATTCCTCTTACTGCTGTTGTAAGAATTGTCAATGTCGTCATCAACCCCCTTTTCCCATTTTTAAAATTAAAACAAAAAAAAAAACCGACGGTATACAACACCAGTAGCCACTTTATTGGTTAAGCACTTTCGTTGGTGTGCTATACTGGTTCTGATGAACTCAGTATAGCAATGACAAAAGCACTTAACCAATAAAGAGGCTACAGGTGGTGTGTACTATTTTTTTTGTTTTACTTTTACAAATGTTTTTTACTTTTTCCATTTTTGTTTCTACATGGGGTCGGTGTATCATGTTAACTGTCACCAACTCTCTCGATTCATTGCCACACTCCTGCTTTCTTCAACACTCATGCCTGACTGTCGCAGATCTTCTTTTACACAATCCATCCACCTCTTTTCTGGACATCCTTGCTTCCTCTTACCTTCTTCCTGTTTGTCCCAATTCTTCCTCATCAGATTGTCTTCTCCTTTTCTACATGTGTCCAAACCACTGTAATCTGTTCTCTTTAATCTTTTATGCAATTGGAGCTACTTTAGCTTCTGCTCTTATGTCATCATGTCTTTGTCTTTTCCACACTATTAATTTCCATAACCTCTAGCTTCTTCAACTGTTCTGCATTTACTGCCCAGGTTTCTATACCATACAGTAGTATGGGTCACACCACTGTCTTGTACACCTTACTTGTTGCAAGAATACAGTCTTAAAACACCACATGCAAAAACAACGTGTGTCTTTAACAGAAAGTTTTCTTGGAATTTTTTTGTAGTATTTAACTTGGCAGAGACTCACAAAGATGCTTAGTAGAGTGATGTCCTGCTGTCGACAGTATCATTAATAAACTCTATCGACATAGAGACATATGATTCATGAATGTTCTTTTTTAACATGCTTTCATCCGACTTTCAGAACCTTGCAAGCACTCTGGTCTAACCCTTTTAACTTAAATGAAGAGCTGGCTGTATTTAATGTTTCTGTCCCAAGTTGTATAAATACAAAGTACTACTAGTTAATTTTGTCCTTATTAACTGTGCAAAAAAAAAGTATTTCTGGAAGATGGAAATCACCTCATACTTCATCCATGGTGGAATGGATATCATTGTTTGTTGACATCTATGTGAAAGCGCTTACAACTTTGCACAATAAACTAGAGTTTATACAGGTCATCTATGGCTGTAGACATAAACTGAGAATGATATCTGACAAGTGTTAGTGCTTATGAATAGGGTATATGACCTAAAGTGACTTGATGCATCTTCTTCGAATGATGTTTAATTACTGGTTATAGCAGTGACCCTTTTTCATTCCATATCCTCTTACATTGGTTCTTGGATCCCTTTTCCGAGTTTGCCATGCCACCCCCTTCCCCTTTTAACTTCTTAAGTCATACAGGATACATGTAATATATCTATATCTGTATCTATCTATCTGTATAAAATTCTTGATAATACTGATCTGGACAAATGTAATTTAAAGGTACTTACTTCATGTGATTATTTCACCCAAGAAAAGTGCTGAAGAAGATATTGTACAATGCAGTAACACACCAAGGAAATGTACTTGACTAGTAGACAGAAGTCAGCACAAAATAAAATATGAAATTAAAGGAATAGGAGTGTGTCTACTAATGTTTCAAGTTTGCATAATTCATGTTTCTACAGAATTAGAAGCAGGCAGATCATAAAATTCAGGGCACTTGGTTAGTATTTAGAAACTGGCACTTTAGACTAGAAAGCGAACATGTGTTTTTTACAGAGCTACCAGTGGGTCAGAAAGTCATTGCAGTTTACGTGTATTCAGAGATTAAAAAAACAATAAAACATGACAAAAAAATGGTAGCACAGCGAAATCTCTTTGCTTGGGATCCAGGGTCTTCTACTCAGAGGGAAGACATACTAGAGTGCTGCCATAACAATTAGTGACAGACTCATGACAATCAGATTCATGTGTAAAGATACATGAGTCTTCATAATCTCAGCCTATGTTCCAAGGTGGGGTTGTGATGACAGCAGTTGCAGGACCTCTTAGATAAAGCAGGACAACATGGTGTTGATAAAGGGGGATTTCTATGCTTATATCAGGACATACAGAGCATTATATAATGACTGCTTGAGTCTACATAGGTAGGGCAGTATGAAAGTGAAGGAATGGACATTCTAGACTTCTATCTGTCAGATGGCTTAATACTGGTCAACCAGTAATTTGCTGGCAGAGACTGTCACAAGACTGTATGCAAGAGTAGTCAGCATGCATTGAAGTAGATGTCATCCTAGTAAGGAAAGGGCAAAGGGCAATGGGGTAAAATCAGAGGTTGCAAAGTCATCCCCAGGGAAGCAATTGGCTTCCAGCATTAGGTACTGGTGGCTACAATCATCTGTAAGCAGTGGTTAGAGATAGCTCTTAGGCCAATAAAGACTAGGATCAAGATCTGGAAATTGACTAGATTTAAAACACTGGACTTGTTCAAGGAAGTATTCAAAGGTGTAGCACCTCAGGAAGAAGATGAAATAAGTCTAGCTGAGGAAGAATGGCAACATTTCAAAACAGCATGAAGGAAGACAATAGACGAGGTATGTAGTTGAGCTGAGTATAGAAATAAGGTGCACCAAGAAAAGTATTGGTAGATTGCAGAAGTCCAGAAAGTTATCAAAAGAAAAAAAGGTACAGTAAAGTGAAAGAATAAATAGATGGACCATACTAAGAAGAAATACTCATTAGCAAACAAAGATGCTAAGCAAACAGCTGCAATGGCAAAAATAAGATTTCAAAGAAATTTTACAAGCTTTCAGAAAGTGACTCAGCAAATGGCATGATGAAGCTCTATCAGGTTGTAAAGCAACAACAGAAAGATAAAAAATATAATCGTCAGACATCACTTATAATACAAGTGATAACCTAGTCACCAGTCCAGGGAATATCAAAGGTAGATGACACCATGTTTGGACTCACAGAGGAGTTCCAAGTGGGTGTGGATGTGCATCAGGGTTCAGTTCTGTGCCCACTGCTGGTGATACTGATAATGGACTACATTAGCAAATAGGTTAGTGGGGACAGATCAGCTGTATGTAGATAATGTACCACTACAAGCAGACTCTGAATGTAAATTTCAGCAAGTGGTACTGCACTGGAATGCAAAACTGAAACCACATGTAATGAAAGTGAATGAAGACAAGATGGTTGTCATGGCAGCAAATGGGTAAATCATAAGACGTTAAAAGCTGATATAGAGTAGAAAATACTGGAAAAGTTTACCAGCTTCAAGTGTCTGACAGGTATGGTGGAGGAGAAAGGAAGTCTGGATGAGGAAGTCAAAGCTAGTATCAGAAATGCTGCAGCCAACTGTTACAATGTATATGGGATAATGTATTACAGAAGCATGCAAAGAAGCTGAATTGTAAGGTATACAAAACAGTGGTACAACTTGTACTTGTGTATAGCACAGGAACCTGAGCAATAAAGGTATAGCAGTTGAGGAAGCTTAAAATTACAGCAGTGAAGTACCTGAGATAGTAACAGGATGTATAATATTGGACAGAAGACATCAGAGCAGAAGCCCAGAAGTAACCACAATTGCTGAAAAGGACAAGGAGAACATGGTACTGTGTTTTGGTCACATATGCGAGAAAGCAGAAGATGATTTGGTAAAGAAGATTTGGGAGAAACAGGAAGAAAAGAAGTTGAGAAGAGGATGTCTTACAAAGAGATGAATGGATTGTGTGAAATAAGCCCTATGTCAGTCAGGTACGACTGTCAAAGAAGGTAGGAGATTGGTTCTGAATTGAGAAATGTGGCAGCACTTTAACACAGTACCCAAACCACATAAAGGGTTGGGGGTGTTGATGATGACTTTGTTTTGGATATGCTGAATGCAAATTGAGTTCAATAATTTTTAGAAAACCTATTTTAAGTTATACATACATATATACAGATAGTTACCATCCATTGTATCTGAAAGGCAATGCCCACAAAGGACAAGTAATTAGATTATAAAGATTTGTCTGAGATGGCAAGAATTTTATTAGTGAATATGGAATCCTGAAGCCACTGTTTTTGGCTTGGAAAACTCAGTAGATAAGATAGGCAATATTATTACTGATAACAAAAAAAAAATGCTGAAAATAGCATAGGCATGCCCTATACTATTGATCCAGAAGGAGAATCTGTCACATGGAAAATTCCAAACACTTTTTTATTCCCAAAAAATGCACATAAAAAGACCAAAAGGCCTTGTATTGGAAAAAGTCAAAAGTTTTCATAGTTCCTAGGGGTAAAAGATTAATATAGTTTTTTGGGGGAGTCTAATATATTAATCTGATGTTGTTAATCTTCGTTCATTCCTTACTGATGGCTTATCAGTTCCATCCTCGGAACCAAGCTGGCCAATATCAGGCTCACATCAGTCAAAAACTCTTGAGCCAAGGTCCTACCCAGAATGCTCTGCTCCCTGGTACCTCAGATCTCGTTTGCCGCATTGCTGTACAGCCGTGTCAAGCCACTCTCTCAGCTAAATGTCTAATTTTTAGAAAGTTTTATACGTTGTTCTTACTTTAAATATTCTCAATAGTTTATACTAATATTTTCCTACCCTATCGTATACTTTAGACACTCTCCCTTTAGTCTTTTCCCTTTATTACCCTCTTTTCTTACCTTGTAGTAATTTTTCATTACCATCAGTGGTAATCCTTCCTTTCTCTTCTTACCCTTTTTGGGTAGCCTTTCTTCTTCCTTTTGGTACTGTTCTTCTCCACACCATTATGTCGGATAAGAAAAGTAGCATTGATTTCAAGCAGTGTAAGGATTGTGGCCATAAGTTACCACTTTCCGATGGCCATGACTTATGTGTCTACTGTCTAAATGTCTCCCACCTTACTGTGGATCCTTCGTGTGGGATTTGTAAAGATTTCTCTACCAGTACTGTCAACGAGAGGAAGAATAAGTTAATTTTGAAAGGTCTCCTCAAGTCTCCTTTCTCTGAGGCTATTTCTGGGTCGGAGGGCTCACCCCCTCCTGTTAAACTCTGTAAGAGGCATTCTTCCTCTTCTTCATCAAAGTCGCTCCCTTCTCCCACTGGAGATCGTAGGGAGTCGACTCATAAGAAGGTGACATTTATTTCTACTTCGGCGCTGCCACCTGTGACCCTGTCGGCCCCACTCTCGGCACCACCCCAAATGATTCTGGCTCCAGCCATGTCTTCCTTATCGATACCAGCACCAGAGTTCCTGGAGCAGACAACTATGGTTCCGACAGTTCTGTCACAACCCTTACCGGCACTGTCCATACAGGTTCAGTCCCCCTCGGCACCGTTGGTACAATCACCTTTGGCTCTGAGTATGACTCTTCTGTACTCCACGGCGCAGACATTTTTGGCACCGACATGTGATTCAGTGCAGTCCTTTTTGGCTCTGTCCTTATTACTAGTGCAGACACTTTCCACAACAGCACCGTACCCTTCGGGGCAGACTTTTGCCTTTACGGTGCAGACACCTTCAACTACTATGGCACTGATGTCATCGGTGCAAACTACTTCCACACTGTTTTCTTCGGTGCAGACATCCTCGGCTCTGGGCTCTGCACCTATTGAATTAGCAAGGACCAAATATTCTCCTTCACTTGTATTGGAAAAAGTCAAATGTTTTCATAGTTCCTAGGGGTAAAAGATTAATATATTTTTTGGGGAGTCTAATATATTAATCTGATGTTGTTAATCTTTGTTCATGCCTTACTGATGGCTTATTGGTTCCATACTCGGAACCAAGCCGGCCAATATCAAGCTCATCACTCATTAGACCCATTATAGAGTACAACGCCCCCTTTGGCATGTTCCTCACAAGACATCTACAACAACTGAAAAGGCCAAAGAAATACCTCGCAAAGAGGATTACCGGCCTCAAACAGATGCAGACCATCTCAAAAAACTCTAGCTTTACTCCGTCGCATATCACCTACTCAGAGGCAATCTGTGCCTAATATACAAAGCTATGTCAAACCCAGAGGTGTTGGATATGCTCCACTTAAAGAAATCCCAATCCCTCAGAGCTACACACTCTAGGGACCTAAACCTTGTCACCACAACAAACAGAACATGCTGGAGGGATAGATTCCCGTCCCAAAGACTTCCCATACTCTGGAACAAACTACCTATCTATATCAAACAAATCTCCTCATTAGCACTCTTCAAGAAAAATCTTGATGATTGGATGGGAGATAGGAAATTCACCCCGGGATCACTTCTGTGGCTCTGCTCAAAAGGGGCACAGGAAAATAATTTTCTTGGGTGGCGAAACCAGCGTACCATTTGGCTAGGCTTATCTAGGCCCTAGGGCCAATAGCCTAGTACCTACCCATGAACCTATGAACCTATGATCCATTTGCTGGAAGGCAAGTTAGTCCTTTCCTAGAAAGGCCAGAATCGCCATTAGTTTTCTCCATGAGGTCAACCAAGAGTCTTTCTGAACAGGATGTGTTGGGCTTGTTGACCAGTTGCCTGTGGCCAGAGGTCTCTCTCAACTGTTGAAGTCCACGTTCCCTCATTCAGGTGAATGCATATCTCCTCAAACACCAACGCACACTCCTCCTTCAACTTCTACACAAGTTTCGAAGCCTATTACTCTGACAGCAGCTTCCCTTCCTCCGACTCCAGCAGTGGATCTCACTTTGGAACCAGAATCATCCTTGTGGCAACTCGGTGCACTGGGCATCTGGCTCTTCTCAGGTCAGTGGCTGTGCTATGGGGGAAGGCATTCCTGGCCCCACATTGATTTTTTGTATGGCACCCTCCAGGGATCTACTCTCTCTTACAGTTCACAGTCCTCTTGAGACTCCTGTTCTGGGGGCTGGCTCGTCGGGGCAGGGTGTGACCCTGGTTCCAAGGTTGTTGTGCTCGGTTCCGGGCTCCCATCCCTCCTTGGGTGGGCCAGCTTTCCAGGCCATGGAGAGGGTGCTTGCCTCTGCTGGAAAATCTCACATGTCAGAGTCCTCTCCCCCCTCTGTGCCGCAACTGTCACAAGCCTCAACTGCCGGGCACAAGAGCCTCAGGTTTCTCCTCCTCAGGAGACCCCCTCTTTGCAGTCTTCCCCAGAACCTCCCACTGAGGAAGTATCCCACAAAGCTTCATGTAAGAGGAAGCACATGGACTCCACTGAGGAGTCATTGACTGAAGATACGGATTTTGGTGACGGGGAAGGGTCCCTACAGTCACCCTCTGATGAGGTGTCTTTTGGTGACATCCTCAAGATCCTTAGACAGAGGGGTGACTGGAAGTCCTCTAATCCTTCCTCTGAGGAATCCCTATTCCTGCAGGCTTTTCCTGCCCAGCCCCCTACCTCCTGGGTCACCCCACCTGCTGATGAGCTCATCCAGCTCATCGTCCAGCACGCATGGAGGGCTCCTGACACCCTGGAAGCGATACCAAGGAGATCAGATAAAATATTATCGCCCCCCCAGCTGGGCACCTATATTTGTCATGAGGTCTTTCAGTAGATGCTATAGTGGTGGCAGCTGCAACTAAGAAGGATTTGGCAGAAGAGAGACAAACTGTCCATCCGCCCAACAAGGAGTCCCTGGTGATTGACAGATTGGGGAAGCATGTGTTTGCTTCATTGACCTTCGCTGTAAGGTCTTTGAATTATTTGGCACATTTTACCAGGCTTCAGAGAGATCTTATTAACTAGCTCCCTGAAACCTTGGCAGGAGCTGTTTCTGACAAGGTCTGTGACAATGTGGCTTCTCAGATAGCCACCCTAGAGTCCATTTCCAACTCTTCCATGTGTCTTATTTCTCACGCAGTGGAAGGGGCTGCTAGAGCGGCAGGCGTAAGTATATTTGCCAAATGACATCCCTGAATCCGCCTTTGTGACTTTGTTGACTCCTTTAAGGCTTCCTTCAAGAATGCCCCCATAGAGGCCACTTCTTTGTTTGGCCCTAAAGTCAAAGATACGGTGGCAAGGTGTGAACAAAATGGCAAGACCCTGTCTGCCGTTGGTGTCAGACACTCCACTCCTCAGCGATTCTACTGCAGAAATCAGAGGAGCAGGAAGATGTGGCACAAAAACTCACAGGGCTCTTTCTGGGACGCATGTGCCAAGTTCTCCCCTAGAGGCAGAGGGGGAAACTCCAATGGAAGACGCCCGTTTTGGGGCAGAGGAGGTCTGCGAAACCGGGGTTCCAGAGATTCCTTCACTGGCCAACCCTATCAGCGCTCCTGAATTGTTGCCCGACTGCTCACCTCTGGAAGCGGTTGGGGGTCATTTCTCCTTGTACCCCACTGCCTGGCAAAATATAACCACTGATTCTTGGGTACAAAGGATAATATCCAGAGGCTATCACATCCCCATCCATCTTTGTCCAGTCTCATCAAGAGTATTACCCAACATTCCACCTAGTCAAAGGGAAGCAGTAGCACATAAAATCCAAAAGCTGCTACAAAAAAGAGTCATGCAGACAGTCCTCCCAGACCAGATAGGATACGGTTTTTACTCAAGTTTCCTTTTAGTACCAAAAAAGACAGGGGAGTGGAGACCAATTCTGAATCTCAGTACACTGAACAAATTTGTAAAAACAGAGAAATTCCGGATGGTCACAGATCAGTCTATCCTTCCTCTTCTGGAAGAAGACGATTGGATGTGCTCTTTAGATCTTCAAGATGCGTATTACCACATAAAAATGGACAAACTCTCAAGAAGATACCTCCGCTTCTGCATAGGAGCCAGTCACTGCCAATTTCGAGCCCTGCCCTTTGGTCTCTCTACTGCCCCCAGAGTGTTCACAACATGCATTGCAGTGGTTATGGCTCACTTGCGACTTCAAGGATTCCAGGTGTTTCCATATCTAGACGACTGGCTCCTCACTGCCCCCACCAAGCATCTACTGGAAGAAGCCCTGCAGTATACTCTCTTAACAGCTCAAAGCCTGGGAATCAATATAAACTGGGAGAAATCCAACACCACCTAAACTCCGTCTTTGGAATTTATGGGGGTACTTTTGGACACAAGAAATTGCACAGCATCCCATCCAGAACACAGGCTTCAGAGAATAAGGCAATTAGTTCAACTGCTGCTCTGTCACCACAAATCTCCCGCTCGATCTATACTCCAGCTATTGGGGTCAATGGCAGCCTTGATTACCATTGTTCCTCTATCCAGATTCCACATGAGGCTCCTTCAGTGGCTACTACTCACTCAGTGGTACCCTCTACAACATCCTTTGTCCTTTCAGATAAGTCTAACTCAGAGATGCAAGCAAGATTTACTCTGGTGGAAGTCTAGAAATCCCCAACAATGGTCTCGCCCCTTCAACCCCCATCGACCGATAGCCACAGTGACCATGGATGCCTCCCTGATGGGGTGGGGGGGATATGTCAGGGAAACTCGATCCAAGACACCTGACCGGAGACAGAGGCCCTTTTCCATATCAGTGTGTTGGAACTGAGGGTGGTTGTTAAATAAATTTGTTAGAATTGGACTGTAAAAATCATTGAGTTATTCAAAAACAATGTCAATTAATAACAAACAATAATGCAGGAGAACTCAAGTATCTTAAAGCTCTAATGTACATTAGGAGGCAAAAAACCATACACAAAGTTGTATAGAATTTTGACTAGTTTATTCACAGAGGACACTATTTTTTATACATGTCATTATCAGTTTTGCCCACCTCACTGGCGTGGTCAGTGACAGGGTCTTTACATCATAGTAATTCATAAAAAGTGCTGAATTTGTGTTTTTCAAAAAGTCTTTTTCCCATGAGAATATTACAGCCTTGCAAACACCTGGTCAGTCACGATGACCTCCTGAGGATGTAGCCAATTCAAGGTTCTCTGATTAGTTCGAATACAATAGATGTATGTCTTCTTTAAGCCTCTCTTTGTCTTCCTCGTTCCCAGCTGCGCACTATCAGAGATAGTGCGACAAGGCTACTCTCCTGGTGGAGGCAGGAAAGAGGATACACATGCGAACAGATTTATTATTTTCTAACTTTGCAAAATAATCTTTACTTGAAAGACATGAGCCAGGCTGTGTTTGCAAGCTGCCAAGGTCAAATTTCTGATTACACTGCAGCTTGTGCTTCAAGCAATAATATGCAGGTTTATTTCTACTATTATTCTAGTAAGACAGAATTAAATGCATTACATAAACTTTGTTCTCTATTATGGATTTAAGTACATTTATTCCTAACTAAAGCACACATTTCTCTATATATTTGATCACACAACTTATATATGTTTGAATGTTTAAATACACATCTTCCTAAGCAGCACACATTGTAAATATATTTTTCTAGGCAGCATGTATGTAAATATATTTTCTAAGCAGCATGTATAGATTTTTCTAACATTCTCCCTCCTGTTAATGCATTTAATGCTATTTGAAACATAAACAGTATCATTTCATTCCTCAGCCTTTCCCTTTCAAGGGCTTTCAGCTAAGTAAGTCATTGGTTTTATATTTCAGAAAAAGCATCATTTGAAATTAATCTTTTAATTTCAACACTTTGGTAAAAAGTTTCAGTAGCAGATATATCAACAAATTTTTGATTAATTTTTTCATGCAGGGAATTTCACAGTAAACACATGCTCCTATTAGGAGTATACCCACACAAATAGCAATTAAATGTTTAATAGGATGGAACCCCACCCCCCCAAACAGATTCTGGAAAAGTCCGTCAGTGGGTTTGGGCCTGGTTTTAGTCATTGCTGATACTTGCTGAATTACCTCTAGGTGGTCATTGATTTCATGTTGGTTGTCTGGAATGTACGCACAGCATTTTTTTTCGTGTACCACCTCTTGCCGCTAGGGTGAAGTAAAGAGCCATTCGATTTTGTAGCACAACAGTTTTATTGCATTCAGTTCATTAGTCACCAATTCTAGGGTGGAAAAAGTTGCATTGCTCATGACTTTTGACAGCTTCCTCAGCTCCCAGATCGATTTGACTGCTCCATAGGCTGGTGGCATTCCTGCCCTGGATATAACACTGTTGCCCAAGTTCATATGAGTCAATTTACTTTTGTCTTTCACTGAATTATGGCCTTTTCAACCAGCTTCGATTTTACCAACTGGATTCACAGGTTTTTTTTTTTTTTTTCACTGGACCTTCAGATTCTCGAGCTGTTTTCCTTACGTTTCGTATTTTACCCAAAGGTAATTCTGCAGTATGTCTTATTGCTAAAACCAGATAACCCAAAAAACAACTGCCGGACCAATTCTCAGGTAACCATTTATATGCCTTTTTTCCACAAATAAAATCATTACTTTGGTACTGATACGTGTTATCCCTGCATGAAACATTTTCTATTCTTAATAGACAATTGCTTAGTTAAGACTAGATTGTCACATACTGCATTTAATGTAGTTTTCATTGAACTCAGATATGAATCATGGTTAGTATTACAAACAGTACCCCCACTTTTGACTTTAATGTAACATTTATAAGACATTGTTATATTACCATTACTCCAGCCCACCTGGAGGGTATTACTCTTGTAGAGACATACAATTCCTTTTTGTGTGAACAGGTAAAAATAAAGCAATTTTGTCCTGTGATCTCACAGTTTCTGTATAAAAAACTTTCCAAAGTCTTATTTTATCCCCAGAGGGACAGAGGACGTTAAAGTCTATTATATTTTGTTGGTATAGCTGTACAAACTCAGCAATTTGAAATGTGCATAGTTTCTGTATACACTTGCTTCATGGCCAGGTACGTGTTAAAATTTGGATGCCAGTCTATAAACAGTTCATCACGTCTTCTCACTTTCACTTGTGTGGTTGAGTGCAGGAAAAACCACAATAAGAGAAAAATTGTCACACTTATAGTTAACAAATACATAGTTAAAATAATTATGCAATAGTTCTTGGGTTGCTCTGCTTTTTGTCTTCTTTACTCTTGGCCATTTTGCCCTTGTGTATCAGTCACAAAGTTTTTATTCAGCTGAAAGTTCTTTTGTCTGAAAAAGAGTTAAACTGCAAAACAGATTTATTCATAACAGTTTCTTTATTTAATTAGCTAGTAAACTGTCAGCCTCCAGCCCTGCAGGCATGAGAGCTTTTTACTGAGGCACATAATATGCCCTTCCAAATACTACTTTAAAGGGGATTAAACCCTTCACATTTGTTACTGTTTTCATGCTCAGCAATGCTAGAGGTAAACAGCAAATCCAATTCTTCTGAGTCTTACTCATCAACTTTCTTAACTTGTTTTTTTAAAATCCCATTGTACCTCTCCACCAGTCCTGCTGACTGTGGGTGGTAAGCACAGTGATTCCTTAAGGAAAAGCTTCTACCCATTTTGAAAACATATCTATGATCACTAAACAGTATTTTTTTCCTTCACATTTATTCAACTCTATGAAGTCCATACAAATAGTATGGAATGGATATGGTGGTGTAGGGAAACTCCCTTGCTTGTTTTAAATGCTCCTTGTGCATGGTGCTTGTTACAAGTATGACAAGCTGCACAAAATTTTATTGTATAATTTATGTATCCATATGTTTGGAATATTTTATTTACTAACTGTACCATCCCCTGTTGAGACATGGCTCTGCCCATGGCTCAACAAAGCTGCATTTCTAAATAAATTAGACGGTAATATTGTTTTTTCCTTTGGAAATGTACAGTCCATTTTTAAAAATTGCACCTTGTTTTACCCAGTTTTGTTTTTCTGCTGTTGTAGTAAGCATTTGCATTGTTTTTAACATGTCTAAATTTAAAATTTCAAAGGGCTGTAATTTTTATTAAAAAATAAAGTTCCTGAGTCTGAGGCTGCTTGCTTTGCAGCTGCATCAGCTCGTGCATTACCTTTGAAATCTTATCCTGTTGTTTTGTATGAGCTACACATTTACAAATAGCTACTTTAGTAGGCAACTGAATAGATTCTAATAGCTCCAAAATAAATTGCATGATTAATAGGTTTTCACTGGATGTAATCATCCTCTATTTTCTTTATTATTGTGCAAACACATGCACTGTAGAAAAGCATACTGATTATCAGTATATATGTTTACTTTTTTTTGCCTTTTACTAAAATACATGCTTCTGTCAAAATTACCAGTTCTGCTGCTTGAGCATACAAGTTGTGTGGCAAAGTTTGTGCTTCTAAATTTTTAGTGTCTGTAACTACTGCATACCCCACCAGATTTTTCCTGTAGGACCCCTTCTGCATGAGCCATTCACGTAATATGTCACCTCAGCATTATCCAAGGGCATATCTGTAAGATCTTGTCTAGGTAAAGCTAACTGTTTATATGAGGTTGACTCAGCAGTATGGTCATACATGAAAGATGTCTAGCAGGAGAAAGGTATGCAACTTTTTCTTGTGGCAGAATTATTGCAACTGCATGAGGCATTCTCAATGTGAGAGGGTGGAATAACACCATTGAGGCTGAAGCCTGTACTGCCATTGCTGCTGAAACTACTGCTTGTACACAGTGAGGCAAAGATTGCACCACTGGGTCTAACTGTAATGAATAGTAAGCTATGGGGCATTGCTTATCCCCATGTTGTTGCTTTAATACTGATGTCATGTACCATTGCTTACAATCTATGGTCTAAAAAACGTTTGTGATAACTTGGAAGTCTTAAAACTAATGAAGAAGCTATTAACTGCTTCAACCTGCAGAAAGCCATTTCTGCTTTTGTTTTCCATTGTGAAATAATTTGGTACCCAGTTTCAACAAAATTAGTTGTACCTAAGAAAAGACATTATTTCTTTTTAGTTGTTGGTTTGGGTGCTTGCAAAATTGCTGTTTTTCCTCTTTCTCTTTTCCCACTATTTAGTATTTTACCTTTACTGAATATCACATATTCCAGGTATCTAACCTGTGTTTTTTTTCCCAAAGTTTGTAACTTACTCTTGTTTACTTTGTGTCCTTGTATTACTAAAAATTTTAACAATGCTACTGTATTCACCCTGCACTGCTGCTGGGTGCTGCTAGCAAGATGTCATTTACATAAAGTAAAATTTGACTACTTTCTGGTGGGGTAGACCCTGCCAGATTGCTAGCCATTTTTTTTGTGCAAATATTATTGGGCTCTCACAATATCCCTGTGGTAGTCGTGTATATGTATACCTTTTACCCTGAAATGTAAATGCAAACCAATATTGACTATCAGGATGTATAGGTATTGAAAAGAAAGCATTGCTTATATCTACCACAGTAAAATACTTTTGTTGTGGCTTTAAATCATTTAACAAGGTATGTGGGTCTGGCACCGTAGGTGCTTTAGGTATTACTGCATTATTCACAGCTTATAAATCTTGTACCATCTGCCATTCCCCGTTTGCTTTTTTAACAGGAAATAGGGTGTATCACATGGTGAATCAGGAGATTCTACCAGTACTCCTTTTTTGAGTAATGCTGCTTATTATAGGCTTAATTTTTACTTTTGCATTCTTTTCCAAAATGTATTGTTTTTTTTTTCTGTGGTTTAAAAGCTGACTTTGGGGTAATTGTAACTGGTCCTGCTGCTTGAATAAGCCCTACATTTAACTTGCCTGTTGACCACAGAGTTGTTGGAATTTTACACAAGGCCTTTTCTTTTTCTTTTAATAAAAATGCTAATCAGCTGTCCTTACTAGATTGCAAGTGTACAGCTGTATGTGTCTGTGTCAACCAATTCAGTTTTGTTTTTATATCCCTTGTCCTGACATTTTTAAATCAGTCTGTTTTCCCATTTTGTTACCTTTTTTTTTCTAAGTCTGCCCATTTAACACTTTTGTTCTTTTGTCAAGCTGACATGTGGCAGTCTATTGGGCTTATACAATCTCATGAACTCCTGAGGTAATGAACAGCTTACTACACTGTTTCCCTCAGTATCCCAGCATAAAGTTTGTAATATTAATTTGTCAGCAGGATTTTTACTTATATTTCTTATTAGGTCCTGGTGTGCTACAGTAGTATGGAGTACAATGTAACAAGTGCTGCTGATCAGTGTCAAGGGAGGGTACCTTACTGATGGCTACGTTTATCAGTTCTTTGGTTACTGCCCCTGGACCAATCATAACTAGGTCCTGGCTGTACCAATAATAGGCTTCACCCTCTGATCACACCACAAGAGCATTCATTTGTCTTTGTGCTTCCATACCCTGCATGGTAGGAACTACTGCTATGCCAAATATCTGCACAAGGTCTTTTCCCAGTAAGTTTACTGGATATTTTTGCAGAAACTACAATTTTACTTTTTTGAGTCATACCTGAAACAGGGTCAGTTATTGCTATATTATGGGAAAGTGGTTCCCTGTATAGCTGTCCATTTGCTGCTTTTACTAATATATAATCAGGTGATTTAGAATGTTTTGGTAACTTGGAGGGGTGTATCAAAGTCCGTGACGCTCCTGAGTCACACAGGAATTTGACCTTTCTTCCCTCCACCAGAAGTGTTACTTTTGGTTTTGTATTTGCTAGGTAGAGCTCCAGGCTCAACAATGCTAAATCTAAAATTGTATTTTCATTTTTATTCTTTACATCTGTTTGTACTTCCTCTATTCCCTCTACTACATTCACATTTTCTTTTGTTTATTAACCTTTCCTGATGATTTTTGGTTATTATCACTATTATATAGTCAGTCCACATCTCCTTTATCTTCTGTTATTGCTTTCTTATTTTGTTTATAGTCCCTAGCTAGATGCCCTTTTACCTGACTGTAATACAAATACTTCAGCTCCGTCTTCAGCAGTGAAGACTTGTGCCCTTTTTTTTTCTTTTTACTATTAAAGTGTCTTTCAGTACATCTAGCATACTCAAGTAAGGCTTGCAGCCTGCTTGTTCAGTGATTTATCATATGCCTTGTAATAAAACTACTAACAGAGGCAATGCAACCTTTTAAAATGTATTTTTAATTGTTGTTTTTAAACATTTTAATGATCTAGCATAATATCCATCTACTGTCTCATTTCCCTGTTGTATGCATTAATTAATGCAAGTCCAGTCTGCTCTAAGTTTTCATTTTTCAGAGATTCTGTCTGTTAAAAATGTTTCTGTTTTTTTTTTTTTTTTTTGCCTGACGCCCTGCATCAGATTAAAGCTTGTTTAAGGAGTTTAACTAGTGAAAGTTTATCTAGTTTACTATCAAATTTATAGTTGTTAACACATTTTGCAAAATATCTCACATTATCTGCTTACTGTAATTGCATATGCTTCACATTATCCGTTAGGGGCGGATCTCGTGATCTCTTAGTGCACTGATTTTCCATGTCTTAAAAAGACTGTTACGTAACCCTTCTTTTGTACCACGTGGTATCTTATTTCCCCATATCCACAGTAGTGTCTAGAATGACTGTTTACTTTGCTTTGTTATTCCCTGATCTATGACTCAAGATACAATACTTGACTCTCTCTCTCCCTGCTATCACAAACCTTAGCAATAGCACAGTGTAACCTGGTCCCTGATCTAAAACAAAGACAAAGAGGGAAATTCTTCTTACCTGAGCCTCCTGCTCTTATTGTTTTTCCTTGGGGCCCAGTCTTCCGCTTTTCAGCCACAGATCAGAAAGTGGACAGCCTCTTTACACACAACAATTCAGTCGGAGGTCTTTTCACTTTAAGAAGAACCATTCTTTTCGCAGCTTCTCCTGCAGATTTATTAGCACTTATGCACTCTGTGACCTGCAGCTTACCAAGGGAATTCCGGCACGATTAGGACCAAAATGTTAAATAAATTTGTTAGAATTGGACTGTAAAAATCATTGAGTTATTCAAAAACAATGTCAATTAATAACAAACAATAATGCAGGAGAACTCAAGTATCTTAAAGCTCTAATGTACATTAGAGGCAAAACCATACACAAAGTTGTATAGAATTTTGACTAGTTTATTCACAGAGGACACTATTTTTATACATGTCATTATCAGTTTTGCCCACCTCACTGGCGTGGTCAGTGACAGGGTCTTTACATCATAGTAATTCATAAAAAGTGCTGAATTTGTGTTTTTCAAAAAGTCTTTTTCCCATGAGAATATTACAGCCTTGCAAACACCTGGTCAGTCACGATGACCTCCTGAGGATGTAGCCAATTCAAGGTTCTCTGATTAGTTCGAATACAATAGATGTATGTCTTCTTTAAGCCTCTCTTTGTCTTCCTCGTTTCAGCTGCGCACTATCAGAGATAGTGCGACAAGGCTACTCTCCTGGTGGAGGCAGGAAAGAGGATACACATGCTAACAGATTTATTATTTTCTAACTTTGCAAAATAATCTTTACTTGAAAGACATGAGCCAGGCTGTGTTTGCAAGCTGCCAAGGTCAAATTTCTGATTACACTGCAGCTTGTGCTTCAAGCAATAATATGCAGGTTTATTTCTACTATTATTCTAGTAAGACAGAATTAAATGCATTACATAAACTTTGTTCTCTATTATGGATTTAAGTACATTTATTCCTAACTAAAGCACACATTTCTCTATATATTTGATCACACAACTTATATATGTTTGAATGTTTAAATACACATCTTCCTAAGCAGCACACATTGTAAATATATTTTTCTAGGCAGCATGTATGTAAATATATTTTCTAAGCAGCATGTATAGATTTTTCTAACAGTGGTACTGCTAGTGTTGGAAGCATTTCATTCCATCCTTCCATCAGGGACTATTGCAATCCAATCAGACAAGATATCAGTGGTCTGGTACATCAGCAAACAAGGGGGCATCAGATCTTATCTGTTATGCCGAGAGGCCTTGAGAATATGGCAATTTGCGATAGCTAACAACCGCTTTCTAACTGCAATGCACATTCCCGGGAGCTCCAACGTGATAGCAGTCAAATTGAGCAGGTGTATTCTACAACCTCATGAGTGGTCCCTCAATCCTCTGATAGCAGCAAAAAATCTTCAACCGCTGGGGCCAGCCTTGCTGTGACCTATTTGCCTCCCCAACCAACTGCAAGTGCAGCAACTATTTTGCCCTAATCCCCCCTTGGGGACAGTCACCAAGTGACGCTCTAGTCCACACTTGGCCCTTGGGTCTACTTTATGCTTATCCTCCTCTTCCCCTCATCTCCCACTTTTTGAAGAAAACACGACAGTTGAAGAGCAAAGTGATCCTCATTGCTCCATATTGGCCTCAACAAGTCTGGTTTCCCTTCCTCTGGCCTCACCTGCTAGATCAACCGTGGATCCTCAATCCATCCCCAACATTGATCTCCCATCCGCAGGGTCTGATTCATCCCAGTCTAACCACCCTGAAACTGACAGCTTCGTTTCTCCACTTCCAATGATTGCCAGGCATGAAAAACTCTTGTCCCCTGTGCGCAATATTCTTACTGCATCTCATAAATCATACACCAGACTAATCTATCTTAACAAATGGAAAAAGTTCTCTCTATAGGCAGAAAATAAACAATTAGACCCCTTATCAGCCCCAGTTTTGGTGGTACTGGATTTCTTATCACATATTTTCCACTCTGGGTTGTCTGCCTCTACTATCTGTGTGCATTTAGCTGCCATCTCAAATTTCCATATTGATTTTCAAGATTCTTCACTTATGTCACACAGACTCTGTAAGACTTTCTTAAAAGAGGTTATCCACCTAAAACCTCCCTTTAGAGAACCGATACAACCTTGGGATTTGGCATTGGTTCTGCAAGCTCTAACAGCTCCCCCATTTGAACCTGCATCTTCATGTGATATAAAATATCTCTCTTGAAAAATTTTGTTTTTGATTGCAATCACAATGGCTAGATGATTGTTAGAACTTCAGGCCTTATGCATCAAACCTCCCTATTTTGTCTTCCATAAGGATAGGGTATCACTGAAAACTAATTCTACCTTTTTAGCAAAAGTGGTATCAGAGCGGTCTATTAACCAGTCTATTGACCTTCCAGTGTTCTTTCCTAACCATTCTAACAAGGGAGAGTATTGCCTGCACTCCTTGGATGTTCATAGGCAAATACGATTTTATCTGGACAGAACAAAATCTACCTGTAAATCATACCAACTGTTTCTGGACCTAGACAGGGTCATCCTGTATCAAAAGTTACATTGGCTTCATGGTTGAGAAATTGTATTATCTTTATCTACAACAAAAACACTCTCACCTTGCCTCATAGAGTCAAAGCACAT
The DNA here is from genome assembly GCF_019279795.1 of Protopterus annectens. Classification (NCBI taxonomy): domain Eukaryota; kingdom Metazoa; phylum Chordata; order Ceratodontiformes; family Protopteridae; genus Protopterus; species Protopterus annectens. The sequence goes on along the minus strand of NC_056748.1, from coordinate 451,286,999 downwards.
GCTACAAGATCTATGTTAACTTCAGCAGCTTTCCATGCTAAGGCTTCCCTCATTGATATTTGCTTAGCTGCAGCTTGGGCCAAACTTCATACCTTTATTCTTTATTACAAATTGGACTTGGCCTCCAGAGGTAGAGCTTCCCTTGGCTCCATGGTGCTCAAGAATGTCCTTCCATGAGGGCCACCTAGGGATACAGGTAGCTGGGGACTCTGTCCCATCAGTAAGGAATGAACGAAGATTAACAACATCAGATAAAGAAGTTATGTCTTACCATAATGTTCCATCTGTGTTGTTGATCTTCATTCATTCATTACTTCCCACCCTCCGTGCCCCATCCAGAGGTTCTTGGTTGATCTCATGTACTCCTTTATTGTTGGTCTGTTATGACCAGAGGTAACCTCTACTTTTATCTATCAACTTGCAAACTTGATCTGAGGTAACAGGGAGCAGAACATTCTGGAAAGGACCTTGGCTCGAGAGTTTTTGGCTGACGTGAGCTTGATATTGGCCGGCTTGGTTGCGAAGACAGAACCAATAACCCAACAGTAATGAATGAACGAAGATCAATGACACAGATGGAACGTTATGGTAAGACATAACTTCTTTTTTTCAAAATTGTGGCATTTTTAAAAACAAAACAATGTTATGTTCTGAGTAATTAATACAAAACAACATTTGCTTTAAAAATATTCTGGTCATTTTTAATTACTGATTTTATTGCTTGGGTCTCAGTGTTGTATTGTAAAATAAGAGCTTTGCCAAAGGAATGACGGTGATTTTTAAGCTCCATCCCTTCTTTTGACTCAGTAGTAATTATAGCTTGGTCATTCCTGTTCCACACTGTACCCAGAAAAGGTCTATATCTGCTGCCCTAATTAGATGAAGTATCTTCCTGTATTTCTTTAACCATTCTTTTGGGTAACTCCTATCAAAAAACATTTAGATAAGAAATCACATTCCTGAATTAAAGTGTCTTTGCCAGAAATCATCCTCACAAACCTAATAAAGTACCCCTTAATGGGGGCCCTTTTATGTGTGTTAGAATGAAAACTCTTATAGTGAAGATATGCATTGCAGAAAGCAGGTTTTCTATAGATGGTCACCTTAAAACCTCATTCCTTTTTATAGATAGATGTATCTAAAAAATTGATGACGATATGAATATGTCATCAAGATTTCCCAAATATAATTTACAAAATGTGTAATTTATGCTGTTGAATACATAGAAGGGCACATGCTGCACCCCCATAGCAGTGCCATGTATTTGTTTATATATCTTACCTTGAAAAAGAAAAAAAAGTTATTTTCCAATATGATGTTTATAAATTCACTTAAAACCTGTTTATCAACAGGGGTGAGAAAATGTGTGTGTTCAACAAAAATGTGTTAAAATATTCAATACCTCCTAGTTGGAGGATATAGATAAATAAGTAAAATACATCAATGGAAGGCAAATCAAACTGAGTTCTGATAGATGACTTTTAATCCTGCTTAAAAAGTCCCAGGAGTCTTTGAGAATGTGGGATGACTCGTTGAAAACAAATTTTAACTTTTTATCTATATAGACTGTTATAGGGTATGTTTTAGACTGTTGTGCTGCCACAATTGGCCTAAAAGGATGCTTATAATATCCTTATGGACCTTGAGTACATCAAAAATGTTAGAGCTATCTGAATTCTTTAGAGTAAAAAAACTTATATGTACCAGGTATAATAGTTTCCTGCATCAAACAATCCTATACAAATAAATCTATACCTTTATATGCATATTAACTTAATGGTTTGACTCCTGTAAATAGGGTCTTGTGTCTTGTAACATCCCAAGCATAATAGAGGAATAGTTGATAGCATCAACTAAAACAGTTCCTCCTCCTTTATCTGGTTTCATAATATGAAAGGATCTATTTTCAAGAAGGTTCTTTAACAGTGTCCTTTCTTGATAATTAAGATTGCAATGTAGACATTTATTTCTTCAGTTAGCTAAAATATGCAAGCCCTTTTCACAAGCTTTCTCAAAGGCTGCTATTACAGGGTGCAGAACATGGTTAAAAATACTATTTTTCTAAAGATTAGTGTCATCATTAACTCTTCTGTCCTCAGGGGGAAACAAAGTAGAAGAATTCAACTTCTTTTTAAACAACCTATCTTCAGTGACAGAGTCAACAAGATCAAACTTTTTAGTAGGTATGAAGGTAAACCCTTTCTTAAACAATGAGAAATGAGTAGCATTAACATCTGTGTAACTGTTATTGAATATTTTATAGCCTTCATGCATCAAAACTATCCCCTTGTGGCTGGATGTAATGCCACCTTTACCATTAATAGAACCATTCATCTCTTTTTCCCCTGGCCTCTGTTCCATGCCTCCTGGGCTTTGTTCCTGCCCATAAAGCACTCCTGATTTCCATTATGTGTAGGTAATTGATTATGAACATCTGGTTCGCAATGAACAGTAGCTTTACTGGCTAACCTTTCAGATCTCCTGAGGGGTGGAAACTAATTGTAGTCATATACATCCAAACTAAAATGCTGGTTCGCTTCACCATTGTTTACAAATGCAGCTGTATTAGTAAGATTAGCATTCTTTTCACTATAAACACTGTATGCTGTATTGTCAGCATAATATTTAGTATCTCTAAAACTTTTTTTAGTCTTCCTTAATTTAATAAACTCTCATTGTTTGTCCATCCTTTTAAAACCCACAAAATACTTAAGTCAATTATGTGGAAATAATACATCTAAAGAAATATGTTTTATTAATGTCATTGACTGACTCTGTAAGCAGTCTGATCTCCTCCATGTTTCTTTTAATAAGTAATTTTGAAGCCATGTCAATCATTTAAAGCCACAAATACCTTAAAAATACAGAATATCTAGTAATACCATTAGGAAACCTATTACAGTGCAGACCTAACAGAACAATCTTTAATCTACTACATTTATTTAGATAATTATTGTCCAATTGTAGGCTGCACAACTTAATTAGTTTCTTCTCAAAGTCTGAAATCATTCCTTGTAATGATTTGTATTCATTCATTGTAGCCTAATTGTTCTGTCAGCAGTTATGTTCCAGATTTTTATTAAGCCAGGTAGAAAAATTGAAAGTGCTGGGACAAAATTCAGACAGAATATATGGACAATCCAAACAGTTTTCTAAAAAGGTAGATGGGAATAATTTGTTACATAGTGACTATAATTTGGACAGTTTAGTTGTTAATACTTCTGGATGTGAATTATTTGAAACTGTCTTGTCAGTGCTGAATTTGGGTATAAAATACATAACAACAGTTTTACCAAGATTATATGTAGTAAAATGTGAAACCTTTTGTTTACCACAAAAGTTACATTTGGTACATTTTTAAGTAGTAATGATAATGTGAATTATGATACAAATAATAGTTTATCAAGTTCAGAAGACAGTTTTTATACTTTTATGTCTGATGATATATATGATGATGAAACAAATAGTAATGCATATTCTTTAAATGCAACATATGTTGAAGGTAAAAGCCTTCAACATATGCTGTATTTAAATTAGAATATGCAGCAAGGCTAGCCACTTGGCGGTGTAAACCTTGGCACTAAATGATTTTCACTGTTGTAGTGACACCCCAACTCCATGTGGAAAATGGGAAAAAGGGATTGAGGATGCATGGATGGATATGATGAAGGTTAATGCATGTTCTTACCCCTGTTTACAAATATTACAGTCCCGCATTCTTCAGCTGCTTTTGGTTTTGCTATTGAGAGGTTGATGATGGATTTTAATAAGAACAAGTATAATGTTGAATATAATCTATCAAAGAAGCAGTCGCAGGCTTTGTTAGGTATAAGTAAAATTTTGAATTTCGTGGTAAAACCTGCTGATAAAGCCAGTAAGATTGTTGTTATGAATTGTGAGCAGTATGCTAAAATGTGTTATGAACATTTAAACAATGAATGTATTTATGAAACAAGTAATAAGGACTGTTATAATGAAGCACTTTTAGAATACCAACTATTACTTAATAAGGGGTGTAGATTAGAATATTTTGTGAGGAATGATGTTAAAAAAAGTTTTGTTCTGCGAATTGTAATCTGACCATGTTTTATTGCATATCTAAGATACACAAGGGTTTGGATAATTTAAAAGAACGGGACACTAAGGATAATCACAAGGCTTTCTTTAGTTATGTTAGGAACCTGGGTGGAAATTCCCAGATATGCTCTGAATTAGTCCAAAATGACAAAAAATACACTGATCCCACAGACATTGCCAACATCCTAGCTGACAGGTTCAGCACAAACTTCTCCCCCCCTCCCCACCAAAAGGCCAAATATCTATCCCAGCAGAGTGCTGCCCCCCTGACATCTCAGATGCTCAGGTGGGAGCCGCCCTCTCCAAAGCACAAAATACAGCATCAATGGGACCAGACGGTGTCCCAGGCTGCATCCTACATGAACTTCAAGAAGAGCTAAACCCAAACATAAAACTACTGTTCAATCTCAGCCTTACTACAGGATATGTACCCAAAGAGTGGCGTACAGCAACAGTGGTCCCTCTCCACAAAGGTGGTGCCTCAACGGACCCTGGAAACTATCGCCCCATAAGCCTGACTAGCTTGGTCTGCAAAGCTATGGAAAGGATCATCATGGACCTCATAAATAAAGATATTGGGGACCTACAGACACTGGATCCTACCCAGTTCGGCTTTGTTAAGGGCAGATCCTGCCTCTTAAACCTGGTTGACTTCTTTGAAACAGTCACCAAGGCCATTGACGAAGGGAAGGTGGTCCACACAGCCTATCTGGACCTCGCAAAAGCCTTCGATACAATACCCCACTGGCATTATAGATAAGCTCACCAGCTTAAATATAAACCCCTATGTCACTAGATGGGTTGCAAACTGGCTCAAGGACAGAACCCACATGGTTAGAATTGCTGGAGCCATGTCAGACTCCAAACCAGTTACAAGTGGCGTCCCACAAGGCTCAGTCCTGGGACCTCTTGTTTGGGATATATTTCGGAGGTACAGGCCAACACGGAAGGACTGTGGCTGACCAAGTTCGCAGATGACTGCAAACTGGGCGCCATAATCGACTCTCCAGCCGACACAAGCATCCTCCAAAAGGGCCTCATAGAAACAGACAACTGGTGCCAGAGCCATGGCCTCAAGCTAAACGCAAAAGAGTATAGTCATCCCTTTGGCAAAAACAGTGCTCACAAATTACCACATAGGCGGTAATCCATTAAGTACAGAAGAAGTAATTAGGGACCTGGGGACCCAAGTTGATAGCAATCTCTCATTTGACAACCACGTGGCCAAATTGGTTAGAAAACATTTTATATAGCCCACCTAATCATGAAGGGATTCACATCTAGATTAGGGAGGTCATCGCCTCTTTACTCATCCCTCATCAGGCCCATAATCGAGTACAATGCCCTTTGGGATGTACCTTACCAAACACCTGCAGCAACTGGAAAGACCCCAAAAGTACCTCACCAAGAGGATCAAAGGGCTCAAACAGATGCCATATGCTGCCCGGTTAAAGAAACTCCAGCTCTACTCAGTGGCATACCGCCTGCTCAGAGGTGACCTGTGCCTGACGATAAGGCCATGTCCAACCCGAATTAAGGGACATGCTGCACCTCAAAAAATCCAAATCCCATCGAGCTACACGCTCCAGAGACTTGAACCTCAGCACTGAAATAAATAGGACATGCTGGAGGGACAGATTCATAACCCAGAGGCTCCCTTCACTATGGAATAAAATCCCAGTCCAGGTTAGGCAGAGTCCCTCATTAATTCTCTTCAAGAGGAGTCTTGATGAGTGGATGGGAGATCATAGGTTTACCCCGGGTATCACTTCTGTGTCACTGTTAGACAGAGGCACAGTATACTAACCTCAAAAAAGGGCATAGCAAAATTAATTTAAAATGGGTGGCGAAAGTCAAACATACTCTGGCTAGGCTTATAAATGCCCTAGGGCAGATAGCCTAGTATGAACCTATGAACCTATGAACTGTGTCTGCTTGCAAATAAGCTTTTACATAGCATAGGTATATTTCTGCATAGCTATCTTTTCCATTATGTGCAGAAGATTCCTTCATATATAAAAGATACTCAGGATTTCCAGGAAAAAATGTCATTTTTAGTATGGGAGGAAGACATGTATTGGTTGACCTGATGTGATTAGTTTATATACTAATATTCAACGTAGCCGTGGGGTGGAAGCCTTACAAAATTTTTTTGGGATACTCTCAAATCCAGTTATATTATTGACATTGTATTATTTTGTTTAAAAAATATTTTTTAGTTTTAATGATGAACTTTTTCATCAAAAGCAAGGCACAGCAATGGAGGCCATGTATGCCAATTTGGCCATGTCAAAATCTGAGCTAGAATATGTATATGAACAACATTTTTTTTTAAATATGTAGTTAAATATTATCATTATATACTTGATTTTTTTATGTAAGGGTATAAAAACTTGTTTTTTTAGTTTGTTAATAAATTACAGGAGAATAGGTTTCAATTCAAGTTTGATGGCTTACAGTTGGGGAATGAGGTTAGTTTTTTGGATTTGATTCTTAAGGGATTCAATAATGAAAAGAAAAGTATAACTTTTGTTCATAGGAAATTGGGTGGAAGAAATGTATATTTGCATGGTTCAAGTTGTCATCCTCACCATTTGGTTTCTGCATTACCTTATCGTGAATTTTTAAAACTTAATAGATTATGTAGTCAGGATAGGGACTTTTTTTTAAGAAGGTTATAAAAACAATAGACATGTTTCTGAATAGGGAGTATGATAAAAAGGAAGTTCTAGATGCCCTCCAAAAAGTTATTTTAAAAAGATAAAATGTTAATTTTAATAGAAGAGATAAGCATAATGAACAATACGTAGTAGTAAATATTTGGAGAGCAATAAAATGGTGTTGGGAATATTGTTTATTATAACAGCTGTAATAGAAATGATAGAAATAATAGGGATACGGATAGAAGAGATATTTATTTTGTGATGGTATATAATATTCTTAATGAGCAAATAGTTGGCCTTTTAAAATATTATTAGCGTATTTGGCTGAAGGGCAAAGATTTGGCGGCAGAAGTATAGCTGATATTGTGATTCATAGAAAATGTGTTCTTCCTACTATATATTTTCACAGACATATTAAAGTAAACTATGGCATGTATAAATGTGGAAGATGTTGTGTATGTAAACAATTCATAAACTATTTTCCAAAAATTAATAATAATAATTTTAAACCTGTTCAGCAATGTAATTGTAACATCGATGGGATTATTTATGCCTTACAATGTCCTTGTGGACTGTTTTATGTTGCTGAAGACCAGAGGGCTTTTAAAATTCAGCTCTAAGAGTATATTAGAGACATTAAGAAAATACATCTAGAAAACCCTTTGCATGTTCACTTTAAAGATTTACAAATGCTGCACTATTGAAGGGTTGTATTCTGGAGCAAGTTGTATTACATATGGGTAAGATAAGGACTCTTAAAATAAATTGTTATATAAAGAGGCAGTTTACATTTTAAAATATAATGCCCTTGCTCCTGAAGGGGTAAACAGTGAATGTAATTGGAAGTATTTGATTAATCAAAGTATTAATTATGTTTTAATTATGTGTTAATTGTTTTATATATTGGGTTATTTAATTCCGTGTTTTTATCAGTTTGTTTGTATTCCTGGAAGGCTTTTGGCCGAGGTGCTCGAGACAATAAACCATTTGTTTGCTGTTTCTTTAGCTGTGTGTGTGTTTTTTTTTTTTTGTGTGTGGTGTAGTTTAGAAAAAATAAAAGTGCCTGCTTCTTTAAGCTAATTATTTGTAGACAATGAAGAACAGTTTTAGAAATAAAGTTATCAGCAGTACCTGAGCTAACTGGTAATGGTAAATCATTTGATTCTAGCCAATACCCTTTCATCTGCAAAGATAATTAAAAAAAAAAAATCTGATTAAAAAAGTGCACTTCTTGCTCAACAATGATTTAATGATTTATTCTTGGTGTAGCTGACCATAGTCATACCAGTAAGATTATTCCAAGAAGTACTATTCCATAGTCTAAAGGGTCTAGTAGACTCTGTGAAATATTTTTTCACTGACCCATCTTGTTATGAAATGATTTATAATAACAAGTAGTCATATCCTTTTGTAATTATTAGTATTCAGTGAAAAAGGTGCAGTATTCCATCAAGTTATTGCCTTATTTATGGATTCAAACTGAGTGATTCTAACAAAGCAAAATACTTCTGCTACCTTTTTACCAGACTATTGAGGTACAGCTGAAGCCAAAGAGGATTTTAAACTATTCTTACTTAACATAGTAGATACTAAAGTTAAATTAGAGGCTGCAGCTGAAGTAAGTTTAGTTATGTCCAGAGTTAAAAAAAAAAAAAAAACTCAGGGGGGAAAAAAGATTGGACAGAATCCCTGTTATTCTGCAATCACTTAAAGAACTGTAGTAACCAGGCAGTTTTCGTGATATACCTCCAAGGGAAGGAATTGCAGGCAAAAAAACTACAATCATGTTTATAATAATTTGTAATGAGAAGAGTTGAAAGTCCTTGGACCTGTCTTGCACTAAACATTCATACATGGTTTAAAGATGGGATCGCCATACATTATTATATAGATTAAACTCATTTACCTCTAAACACATTAATGTGGTAATAATTTGTTAGTAGATATTGAGACTTTAGGGACATTTAAATTGTAGCCCAGTCTTTCAGAAGACAGAGTAATTTTTTCCCATGAGAGTCTTGATTGAATTCCCTCTTCAGATAAACCTAAGCCATACTCTACTGAAATTTTGATATCAAGTGTCTACAGTGGGCATAAAAGAATTATGTTCAAAAATGGTGAAACCTTTAATTTAAACAAATTAATCCTGCAAACAAACTTGAGATTAATATGTTACCATTTAGATGAAATGCTTCCATTATGAGTGGATGAAAGTGAATGCACCCAGGATTGTAATCACCAAACTGCATTCACTGAAAAAATCATGCTGAAAAACACTTAAATTGTTTTTGCAAGGAGGAAAGCCCCCCTACACCCCCAATGTGGGGGCAAGCCCCCACCCCTGAAACTTATATATATATGCCAACTCTATGGTCACACCAACTTGAAAAAGGGTGAGCTCCCCCTCCCCCCAAAAGGGAATCACTTCTGGCACAACTCGCCGACAGTGATTTCCTATGGAGGAACTCAAATTGTCATTAAGTTGAACTTTGGGCAGTTGAAACTCAAGCATTTAATATTTGTCCACTGGTAGGGTAATGAGATGAGACTGACTTATTTGTCCATATATCTTATTCTTCATTTGTGAGGCCAAAGTATGAGTATTTTCATTTGAATAAGTTTATTCTAGAAATTTAAACTGTTGGACCACTGCAAGCTTTCAGTATAAGGACCTACCACTTGCCAGAATCATAACTTTCTATTTTATTGTGTTAATCTTGTAGCCAGTAATTGTGTGCAGTCTGTTTGCTACATGAAAAAGTGAGTTAATGAAGCATCACCTAACAAAATGTTTAACATTAAATCATTGACATAGGTTAAAAGTTTTATCTCAGTTTCACTGTTAACAAATGGTTGCATGAAGACACTATTTTGTATGAAATTTAGAGTACAATTAATAGCCAATGAAAACATACAGATGAAAAAGGAGTGTAGCCCTGATGTCACCTCTCCATGCTTGTATTCTAGAATCAAACCCATCTTAACAAATATTTTGCTTGAAGGAGCAAAGCTTGAATTATATTTTGAATTGAAACCAGTAGACCAAGATATTTAAGAATCTGATTTAGAAATTCTCTGTTAACAGAATCAAGTGATTCATACACATCCATCCACAACTCCTTTTCCCATTTTTGCAGATGGGTTTGGGGCATCTCTTCAACAGTAACAATCTTCTAGAGCCAAAGTTCCCACCGCCAGATGGCTAGTCCTGCCATGACTATTTCTCCAAACCACAAACTCACTTGCAAACTAACACTTATGGCCAGTTTAGAGTGTCCAAGCCACAAAGTGGGAGGAAAGCTTTAACACCTGGAAGAAACCCATGTGAACAAAGGGAGGACATGCAAACTCTGCACACAAGGCACTGTTGCAGAGAATCAAACCAGAAAACCTCTTGACTGATTCTAGTGGTTGTTCATTCTTACTGCTCCTATAATATAATACAATATGATATAATTGCCTGAAGTATATGTCTAATTATGCACACATTCCCTGGGTCCAGAGCTTTTTTTAACAAGAAAATAATAACATGTAATATATTAAAATCTGTATTGAATGACATAGCGTTATGCAGTATTCTATAAAATCTGAAATTTCGCTTTGTGAAGTACTAGAGACTGCACTAAATTTGTCTAAATAATACTGTGAAATGAGTCTAAAATATTCATACAGTCTGTAGGTAGTCCTTCTGGACTTTGTATTGTCTAAATAAATGCAAAATTAATTCTGAAATTAAGATGCTGTAAAAAAAGACCCATTTTCTTCCTTTAATGTACAAGGAAATAATTGCTGATGTGTCATTTAAGAGACTACACTTGTTATTGTTAATTACTACATTTTTTTACTTATCTGTTTAAGCAGTTGCTTCAGTTTTAAGTTTTGTAATTAGAACAATAAGTGCACAATGAAGGATGTAAACTTGGCCAAAATGGTAGAGAAAGATAAATCATTATTAGTTGTTGTTTTGAATTCCGTAATAGAAAAGGCATTAATTTTAAGCTATGGAATATTAGTTTTAATTCTCACAGGTTGTTGCATGGTTACCCTAATTGGATCATGATCTGAGAGACATCTGGGGAATATATAGTAATGCTTTTGAAAAACTGTAAAGTATAAGCTAAAAAAAATATCCCAGACTAGCATATGTTTTGTTTTCGAAATCTAGAAGAACTGAACCATTTTGCTTCAAGTACTCAAATGCCCAGTAAATCCACTGAATCATATAGACAAAAAAGGCATTTAACTTGCCTGCATTTTCCTTCAAATATTTCTTACTGAAGTTAATGTTGAAATCACTTATAATGATTAAGTGGTTAGAGATTAGCTGTGATGTACCTTCAGCAAGCTAACTCAAAAAAAGACTGTAACCTGAAAAGGGGGTATAAATAGAGCCCAGAGTAAAAATAAATTATTTAGCAGTGTTTTAAGACCATAACCCTGACATTAAAATATTAGAATATATCCAAAACAGTAAATTGTGAAGAATGGAATGTTATATCATCACCCCAAAGCTTTGTTGTCCACAAGTTAACATATACCTCTTAGAATGACTTACAGGTTGGTAACACCCTGTGCTTTTCCATAGCTAAATGAATCCCTTGTAAACAAGAAACATTAACTGACCTATGAGGAAGAAATGTCAATAAGTTTCACCTTTTAACTTGGTGGTTCAATCCATGCATGTTTATAGAAACAATATGCATTGTCTATTAATACTAATGCTCCAACAGCATGCTGGAACCCTGTCTCTCGTCTATATTACAAGATCGAATGCTTAGGCGATCGAACACCTAAACATCAAACTTGTAATATCGAACCCAAAAACCTAGAATGGTGCAGGAAAGCACGTTGGTCGGCCAGAGAAAAAAAAAACTTTACACCTAAACTAAGTTTGGGGCTTCACCCCCTGTCATGGGGGGCTGTTCCCCCCACACACCCTAACTGAATATACCAACTCTGAGATTGCTCTACAGTAGACAAAACAGCAAAATACGGTGAATGGCCAAGGGAAATCTTTCCCTGCGTTAAATTGTCTGTCCGCTGTTTTTTGCTTTTGATATTACAAGTTCAATGTTTAGGTGTTCGATCACCTAAGCATTTGATCTTGTAATATAGACCACCCTATCTCCACCCCCCTACAAATATAAAAAAATAAGTGTCCCTATAAATCTTATAGATTTTTCATGACGATTCCCTGATTACATCCTTAGGCTTACTGCAGAAAAACTATTGCAGTTTGATCTGATTTGGCTTTTGTATCAGTAGTGAATTTCAAAACTAAGGCCTCGTAGTTAATTCAGAATCACAGTGAATATAAATATACCCTTCTGCCATGTTTGTGTTGAATAGTTTATATCTAGAATCAACCTCTCCCATCAAGTCTTAAAATTATAATAATCGGGACTTGATTACACGTGAAGTTCCTTTTGAATTAAGTGACTTGAACTACCTGATTTATGTCCATGATGGAGGGAAATCTGATAATTATGCTATGATTTTTACTCAGTTTAAGGGGGATCAATTCTGTGCCAAGTCAATTTTAATTGTAGAAAGAGAAGTGATATTAAATTATTTTCCAAGCACAGTTAATACATTTGAAACAGTAACAGGAAGGAGATGTGTGAGATACACATTTACAATGAGGTATTTAATTCTAGTTTTATGTTGTAAGAGGGCAAAGACCAGTTTATCTCTGATACAACACAAACCATACACTCTAATGAGCAGAAGTGTTACCTCTTCTTATTCCTGGTTAATGTTAAAATAGTTCCAGGTCCCATTTCATTCTTTTCTGTATTTGCCAGATAAGTCTCTGCAATGCCTGTGATCTGACAAATGTGGAATCTCCATTATACCTTCATTTGCATCACTCTTTGTACACTTCTTTTCCTTAAAACACCTATTTAATTATATGCATGAATGGTAAGAATGTTGCATTGGGAATATACATGTCTGCTTTGTATGCAGCAATGATTAAGTAATATAAGAGCCATGATGCTGTCAGTACAGGTGACCATGCTATCCTCTCCAACTGTTTGAGGTAGTGGGGTATATTTGTAAGAGTTTAAGGATAGATTGTGTTACTTTGTCAATGTGCAAGACTGAGATTTATTTATTTAGTCCTCAATAAGAGATTAAGACTGTTAGTTGTTGATACCTATCAAATCTGAAATGGCCAAAAAGTTGCTTGCTTTATTTGTTAAAATAGGAATATGTATAACACCTATTCTAAAATATTTTCAAGGTGGAAATTCTGCTTCAGAACATTATATACAGTGAAAACTTTCTTGAATGGGTAGCATATGACTTTATTCACATTTATATATTTGTTGCACTCATTTTCTTAAAAAGTATGGACTGGATTCATGAATGCCTACACTAAGTGTACATTAAGTGAATACAACGTATACATGATCTATATTCAAAAACATCCTTACAACATTTTTGTGCTGTGTATTCAATCAGAAAGATTATATTAAGTGTACACAACAATTATGCTAAGTGTACATATAGTCTATACTTTGAGGTAATCGTTATGAATCCCCCTCAATATTTAATGCTGCAACAAAATCAGAAGGAAAACTAAAATTAGGAGGAAGAAGGTGTGAGTTAAATGCCTGTGTTGTCTGTTCACTCAGAATAATATACACTTAGTGTACACTTTGTGTAAGCATTCATGAATATGGTCCTATGATTATTTTTTCATAACTTTGTATTGTATTCTCTACAGACAAGTTCAGTACAGTTGATATCTTTCTTAAAAAATGGTAAATTAAATGTTCTTAGAAATAGATATGACCTCATTGTTTTCTTCATCCCATATGATATTGGTTGTTTTGATTGCTGTAATTTTTCTTTCTGGAGATCTGGGATCAATTCTGCCAACTTTTATTAACCTGAAGATACTTGTTGTTGGTATTTGAACATTTACAATATCATAGGTCATTATGGCATCACCATTCCCATCAAAACAAAACTCATCACCAGAGTTGGTAAAGAAATGTGCATTTCTTACATAGTGGAGTACCTATAAATTGTAGTCCAGTAAAGAAAACACTCAGATTAATAATTTTAGTATAAAAGAACACTGCTTTCAAAATTCACTT